>NC_137828.1:8494001-9008777 GCF_963921795.1 Nannobrachium achirus
TTAGTCTACTGGAAATTGTATGAACCTAGAAATGGTGAGTAGTGTAAACCTTTATGATAGAAATGTTATCTATAGGCCTAATGGATGAAATTCAGCTTGGTTGCCTAAAGTTGCACATTGGGCAATTTGCATAATTAGCTATTGTATATAAATGATAGGTAAAACTAAAGAGAAAATCCAAAATAATCACAAACTTCCCAGATTAATTTTATTTTAATGTCAATATACTGCATAATGCACATAAAAGAAAAGAAAATGTCTAGCCTCATCATTATGTCTTTATTAGCATGATAATTAATGATAATGCTTATTACGCGTTGATAACAAAGTGAAAATCAAAAAAAAATCACAAAGTGGCCCAAGTGGGCTCATTTGAAAGGTAGATTGTGACAACATTCCAAACATTTACATAATATATGATATTAGCTAATAAATCACCAAATACAAGAAACATCAATAGCCTACATTCATATTTAGAAACACACACTTAATTTAACTTTGAACCTCACTCCTTAATCATCTTCATCATCTCTCTCCTCATTTCCTTCATACTCCTCATCTTCTCTGTCTCCATGTATGGTGAAAGGGTTGCAGCAGAGGACCTCACCTCCTTCACACTTGCAGTAGTCAGTGCAACTGAGACTTGCAGCATGGCAACTACAGTTTCTTAACTTGCAGGCCTTAAATGCACTGCAACCACAGCTGATGACATCAAGCAAATTCACTGGAGCCACTGCCTCCGAGGAAACAACGGGCATGACAGCCCCTCCCTTAGTAACCTCCCAACCAAATTTAGTGATGTCTCTTGTCTCTGCAGGTGGCTCCCTCTGATCTGCAGCCTTCCACAACATGACCTGGAGATGAGCACGCATTATGTGCAGCATCATGTTGGCATCAGTTGGAGGAAGCTTTTTAAGCTCTGGTGGTTTTTTCCTCTGTCTGTAGATCTGGTAGCGCGCATTATTCAAACTCTGGGTTTTCTTCATCCCATACAGTGTAAGGAAGAACTCTGTACCTGTATGTTTTAGGTCACTGTGGCTAGCATCAGGTTCTCCAAGCACTGTATTCAGACCAGACATGTCACTTCCCAGGAGCACTTTCAGTGCAGAAACCTTGCCCTTTCCACAGGGGTAGGATACAGAGTCACATCCTGATAGGTCATGCATCCCCAGGAGACCCTGGCATTTATCGCCCAATGCCCTGACAGTGGCATTTATGTCCAGAATGGTGCCATCCCATTTCTCCATCTGCACTGCAGAATGAACATTGGCTTTCCAAACCCAGTACACTAAAAGGACAAAAACATCAGTGTCATCACTTAAAATGCGTATGGTCTGTGCCCCTGCTCCAGCAGCTTGCAGCATGTAACTAATGAGAGTGATGTCAGCCTCCTCGTGGTTTGTTATGCAGTCCATGTTGTTCACAAGCAGGATCTTATCAGCAGTGAAGTCATATGTGCACAAAAGGCGTGACAGTTGCATCTTGTTTGATGTGCTCTTCATCACAGCTTCACGACGAGGAAGGGGTGTGTTCATTGTCAAATTGTACTCAGTTGTGTCAACCCCTGCTCGTCTTCTCCTCTCATGGTCTTTTGCACTGGGCTCATCACTGTAATAGTCAAAGATAACATATGTCTCGTCAGTTCCAACTGCAGTGTATGCTTTGGTGAGGCGTGATTTAATGCTGGATGCAATGTCTCCAATTGTACCTGCCACAGGCCAGACAATGTGGTAGAGCAGCTGACTTGCATCAACTAGGACAACATTGGGGAATATAGCATTGTCATCAGGTACTCCCAATCTTTTGACGAGGACAGACTTGTCACCCTTTCTCAGGCAACCATATTCATCGATCAGAGATGGTGGAACAGGGTTGAGTTCATGATCAAAGACATCTTTCAAATCTATGCCACGCTGCTGCCCTACGACTAAGAGTCGAGCAAAGAGGACCTCCATGTCATAGATGGCTTTGTCTTTAACCTTCACAGCTTTCTTCATCACCTCCATGGTTTTGACTCTCTTCTGAATAGTTTTATGGAAGCCTTCTGGAAGAGAAGCTGCAAAGTCTTTGCTCTGTTGTTCACCAATCTGAATAGCATTCTGCACATTCACAGAGTCTGGAGCCACCTGTCCGTTCACAATGTTGTACAGGAATGTATGATTCTCTTTCAAGGGATGAGAGTGTTTCTGGAACTCCTCAGTGATTTTAGCACGATCCCATTGATCTAGCTCTCTGCGTCTCTCACCTTCCTCCTTATGTTTCCCTCTACTCTGCTTCTCCTTTCCTTCCACATGTGCATTTTCCTCATCTGGATTCTCTGCTGTTTCCTGACTTGTATACATTTCTTCCACTATCTGGGAAAGATGGGAACAAATAGGATGAGAATTGATCCACACTGCAACCTGTTGTTCATTGGTTGAGATGCCTTTCAACCCACCTTGTCCTTTCCCTTGTTTTATGTAAGTCTGTTCACCAAACTGGTCAGCAGGTACAGCAGTTCCACCGTCAGAGTGGCGGCAGACATGAGCCCCAGCTAAAAGATCCTTCTTGGCCTCATGTGGAAGATTTTGCACCATCTTGAGGTACCAGGTAATGTAACGTGCATAATTGTGGTGTCCAGCAGCAAAGAAGTATGGGACCATCTGCTGGAGGCAGTTCTGCTGTAGGAGGAAGTCTCCCTCTCTCTCTGCACGAAGGAAACGAAGTGCAATAAAGGTGGGAAGAATCAGGCAGTCCACCCAGAGTCTGCCAGTAGGGTGCTCACGTGCCTTGTCCAGATATTCTGATATAGCCGCATCAGTCTGTGGTCCATCTTTTAGAAAATCTTGGAGGACGACAGTCACAAGTATCCGATATGCACGCAGTGCATTTGTCCAGGATTTTCCATTGAGAATGTTGGCAATTCCACCAAATGCCACTGCAAGCAGTGCTTCTATCCCTGAAGCCCTCATCAAGATTCCAATGCAGCCAAGGAATGACATCAGTGTGTGCATCATGCCAGGATGGATGATGATAGACTTCCATCGCACTGGGTCATTCCACTGTATGAGACATGCCACAATGTAGAGCTGCAGGTCCAGTGTGACATGTGCATACTTCATTCCAAAGCCCTTGAGTGATTTTTCAAGGTACACAAGGGTTGTGAGCACAGTATCTGGGTGTGAAGGTGGAGAATCAATCATCAATGATGGACATTGGACATGGATTTAATGGCTAATGATTGTGTTTTCCTGAATTGACTAGAAGCTAAAATATATATTTTCCTGGTTATTACCTAATTAGTACATATTCTATGCAAATTATGCAAATGAGGAAACATTGGATAATTTAATTATGGCAGAAGATTCAGTTATGGACATCAACACAGACTTAGACTCTAAGTAAAAGCAAAGAAATAAAGCCATTTCCTGATTTTACCGGATATTTACATTATTAATGCAAATTATGCAAATGAGGAAAGGTTGCATGACTTCACCATGGTAATAAATTACTTCCTGGTCATCAAAAACATAGACTTAGACTCTTAGATCACCTTTCTAAGTTAAATGGAAGCAGACTTATAGTAATTTCCAGTTTATGGCAATTTATGGCAATTAATTAGCTTATTATGCTAATTACTCAAATTGCCCAACGTGCAACTTTTGGCAACCAAGCTTAATCTCATCTGCTAAGCCTAAAGATGACATCTGAATCATAAAAGTTTACACTACTCAACATTTCTAGGTCTAACATGGGACCTATGGGGGCTTCCAGTAGACTACATGGCGAATGCAGGCGCACAGGAACTAATAAATCTCAGGGTGGACTGGGCTGAGTGCGGCGCGCGCGTGGCCGCGCCGAAGGCCGCGAAAATTGATTTTTTTGGCGGATTTGGGTGATTTCTATAGCGGTTTTGGGGGACTTTTATTACGGTTTCGGTCGGTGATTTCCCCCCACGCAATGGTACGCTGTTCTACAGCAACTGCACACTTAAGCTTAACAACAATAATTATTTTTTTATTACAGGCCAGCCACTACAGACTGAACTGCACAGGGGTATAAAGTACAGAAAGTAGCCGATCAGAAAACAAACTGTACTGGATCTACATCCACACAATCCACTGGTCTATTTTTACAATAGAACTTTACTGAAACAAACACATATACTGGAAACAAGGCTCGAAATGTATACAGCAAGGAAAGATGCTGTCGGTCTGATGTACTAACTGGACAAACAAATAAATTATACAAAGATGAAAAAAATATAAAACAGCACAGCATAAAATAAAGTTCTCTTACCTTTACCAAATGGCACCAAACGTAGCCTTGCGTTCCGGTGTGTTTCTAATGAAACTCCTAACAAGGCTCGGTATGTCCAACGTGTCCAGCTTCTCCTGGTACGCATGCATCACAGCCAGATGTGTCAGCCTCTCCTGGCTCATGGTGCTTCTAAGCCAGGTTTTAAGTCGTCGTAGACTGGAGAATGATCTTTCTGATGAGGCAGCTGACACAGGAAGGCACAAACAAAGTTCCACAAGCATCTCAGTCTCTTTAAACAGTGTCCTCGTCTGTGTCTCGGCCAACTCGTAAAGCGTCCGGATATATTCCTCCGCCGACTCGCCCCTCTTCTGTGAGCGGAGGTAAAAACGAGCCCGTTCGTGGATGACGTTCACTTTAGGAAAGAAGTAATTATTCAGCTTTCCAAACACAGTCTCATAGTCCTCATTGTCCTCCCCAACTTCGAAAAGCAACGTGTTGAAAACTTGCTCAGCCTCCTTTCCGAGCGCATACAGTAAAGTGCTAACCTGTACGACTCCATCCTCCAGGTTTAGCTTCGTGGCTAGCCGGTACCGCTGGAACCGTTGCCGCCATTCCGGCCACTGATCCGGGCGGGTAAAATCAAAGTTGTCGGGAGGGTTAAACTTGGCCATCTTCACCGCTTGACTTCTGACACCATGTGCAGGTTACGGCCGATGTAATGACTCACTCTTCACAACGTACTTTAACTACAGGTTGTCGTTTTATTAATACACCGAGTACTCCTTCACATGTTGCAATGCATACCAGTTGTGTATGTGCAACCCACTAATGCTTCCGGTGCGTGCACCGCCCTATACAGTCCCCGTCTCTTAAAGAGACACACACTATTGTACCTGCAATATATATTCACTTGACAGTGATCATAACACCTTTTTCGACTTCTATTTTATTTCCAAAAGTTAAATACATTGTTTTATATTTATATAGGCCTATACTGTATAAAAATTATAATATTAATAATAATATATAAAAAAAATAAAAAAAATATATAAAAAAAAGAAACCCCCCCCCCCATAGCCCCCATAGCGCCCCCCCCCCCCCCCCCCCCCCCCCCCCCGGCGAATGTCTCTCTTTCTCCTGGTATGAGATATAAATCTTACTGGCATTTTAACACCAAGCTACTCCAAGACAATGCTTTTTGTCAGAGCTTTGAGCTCTTCTGGACAGAGTGGAGGGGCAGGAAGAATGATTTTTAGTCCCTGAGTGAGTGGTGGGAGGTGGGAAAAGTGCAGGTCAAAATCTTCTGCCAGCAATATACAGCGTTCTCCACAGCAAGGGTGAAAGCAGCAGTTCAACAGCTGGAAAATGACATTAAAGACATTGAGCGGGGCTTGGGAGCTGATGACAGCTCTAGAGACACCACACTGGGTAGGAAAAGACAAGAACTGGGCACCTTTCTGCAGGAGAGAGTAAAGGGGGCGCTGGTGCGTTCCCGGTTCCATGGACGCCCCTAACTCTTTCTTCTTCAACTTAGAGTAGAAGGAGGCAACAAGAAAAACTATGACCTGCCTCAAGCTTCCTGGAGGCAGAGCCACCACAGACCCAGGGGAAATGAGGAAGCATGCTGTGGAGTATTACAGTGCGCTGTTTGGGGCGGAGGACTGTGATGAACACTGTACTACAGAGCTCCTTGAGGGGCTTCCTCAGCTTAGTCCTGGGGAGAGGGATGCACTGGACAGAGACCTCAGCTTGGAGGAGCTAACCACAGCTGTGGGCCAGATGGCCTCCGGTCATCCAGTATCCAGTATCATTGGTTCTGATCTGCACGAGGTCTTCCTGGACTGCTTAAAACAAGGACTACTGCCGGCCTCGTGTCGGAGGGCAGTGCTTTCCTTACTGCCGAAGAAAGGAGACCTGGCATTATTGAAAAATTGGAGACCTGTGGCTTTATTGTGCACAGATTACAAGGTGCTTTCTAGAGCACTTTCTAATAGGCTGAAGGACTATTTGGCAATGGTGGTGCACATGGACCAAACCTATTGTGTACCAAGCAGGACCATCATGGACAATATTTTCCTCATGAGAGATGTTTTAATTTTAAATGTATGTGATACTTATGATTTGGACGTAGGCGTCCTATCGCTGGATCAAGAGAAAGCCTTTGATAAGCTGGACCACTGTTATTTATTTTCTGTACTCAAGGCTTTTGGTTTTGGGGAGGGTTTCAGTTCATGGTTGGGTCCACTATACAGAGGAGCAGCCAGTATGGTTAAAGTGGGAGGGGGGCTTAGTCGACCCATCTCAGTACAGAGAGGGATAAGGCAGGGCTACCCGCTTTCAGGACAGCTCTACAGTCTAGCCATAGAACCACTAATTAGCAGACTGAGGGGCAGGATCAAGGGACTCTCACTACCAGGGATGCAGTCAAGTCCTCCCTTAGCCGTGACAGCTTATGCTGACGACGTGAACATCTTCATTAAAGACCAGGGAGATGTTCAGGTCCTAGTAGACAGTTTAGTGATGTATGAAAAGGCCTCATCGGCCAAAGTAAACTGGGCTAAGAGCAAGGCTTTGCAGGTAGGGAGGTGGAGAGGAAGAACAATGCCCTGTCTACCTGGGGGCCTACAGTGGGGGAGGAATGGTATCAGAGTACTAGGGGTTTACTTAGGCACTGAGGAATATCAGAAGCAGAACTGGGAGGGCGTAGTGGAGAAAGTGTGTGCAAAGTTGTCTAATTGGAATTGGTTGCTACCCCAGTTGTCATATAGGGGACGGGTTCTGGTTGCCAATAATTTGATTGCCTCGACACTGTGGCACAGACTGGTGGCGCTGCCTCCCCCGAGGGGACTGATGGAGGAAGTTCAGAAGTTGCTGGTGAACTTTTTCTGGTCTGGACAGCACTGGATACGAGCGGCTGCCCTGTACCTTCCAGTTGAGGAAGGGGGACAGGGACTAATCGACATACACTCCAGGATACTGGCCTTCAGACTGGCGGCAGCTCAAAGGCTATACCACTGCGGAGCAAGATGGCTGGACACTGCGGAGCTGCTGCTTCGGAGAGTTGGCCGGTTGGGGTACGGCAGGCAGCTCTTCCTGGTTAGACTCCATGAAGTGGATCTCAATGGACTGACTCCTTTCTACAGCTCAGTGCTACAAGCATGGCAGGTCCTAGAGGCCACCAGAGACCCAGAAGAAACACCAGGAATGTGGCTGTTTGAGGAGCTATATTCTACAACAGCTTTATTGAGGCACCGACTTTGTCCTCTGCCAGCCTACGGTCAGCGCGGGAGGGAGGCAGGCTGTGTTAAATTGGGACACTTGCTGAAGACCACAGAAACGTCTGTAGAGGTCCTGGGACAAATGGCCAGGATCAGGTCTTCTAGACTGCTGAACAGACTGGTGGAGGAGGTTGTTTCATCTCTTCCAGAACCCATGCAAAGGTTCCTGGAGAACTGCAATCCTTCACAGGTTTGGGACGAAGAAGGGGAGTACAGCTTCCCATCGCTGACTGTAAGTCCTGCTGCAGGAGAGTGGGAGGAGGGGGAGGAGAAGTTCCTCTCTTTCGCAGTTCCACAGCTTGGGGAGTTCGAGGAGATGGGGCAAAAGGCAGCATACCAAATCTGTGTCAAAGTGTGCCATTTACGATCCTTGGAACAGATGACAGTGTTGAGGTGGTCCGGGTATTTTGGCCCAGATAAGTCCCCGAAAGGCTGCTGGCGGGCTCTGTACAAGCTGCCTGTTGAAAAACGGGCAGCTGACCTCCAGTGGAGGATAGTACATGGAGCGATAGCTACAAACAGACACATTGCACACCTTGATCCAAGTCAGGGGGTGGGCTGTGGTTTTTGTCCTCATGAGGAAACTCTAGCGCATTTGTTTTTACAGTGTACCAGGTTAGAGGGTCTTTTTAGATTATTGAAATTTTGGTTTCTGGGGTTGGGGGAGCGTTTTTCTTCTGATTTATTTGTTTTTGGTCCAAAGTACTCAGCTAAGAATAAAAGTGTTCATGTTCTTTTGAATTTTGTGTCTGCAGGTGCCAAGCTAGCCATTTGGATAACCAGAAAACACAAAACTCAAGGGGTGGGGTCTGTGGACCCTGTGCAAGTAGTACAAGGACTGGTGGGTTTCAAAGCACGGTGGACTGCGGGAGGGGCTCTGTGTACAGTGGGGGAGCAGGGGGAGTTGGTGCTCTCTTTTTAAGGAAGGAAAATTGAGGTCTTTGTAATTGTCTGGCTTTTGAGGATGTAAATTGTGCAACATAGTTTAATAAAGGTATTTAAAAAAAAAAGAAATCTCTCTCTCTCTCTCTCTCTCTCTCTCTCTCTCTCTCTCTCTCTCTCTCTCTCTCTCTTTCTCTCTCCAGGGTCAGTGAGGTTGGTGAATGGGACTAGTGTGTGTTCAGGCAGAGTGGAGGTGAAGTCTGATCAGTCGTGGCTCTCAGTGTGTGAAGGTGACTTTGACCAGCAGGATGCACAGGTGGTCTGTAGGCAGCGTGGCTGTGGGCCTCCTTCAGTCCTCCAGGGGGCGCTCTATGGAGAAGTGAAGGCTCCAATGTGGACCAAAGAGTTCCAGTGTGAAGGCAGTGAGTCTGTTCTCCTGGACTGTAGAACCTCAGACTCAACTAGAAACACCTGCTCACCTGACAAGACTGTTGGACTCACCTGCTCAGGTAAAACACACACTATACTTTAGCATTGATTATTAATTTAAGTCCATATCTATAATGCATTATAAGCATACGTATTATATTTTACAATCTGCTCACAACACTGACTGTTTAAGTATTATATTTACACTCATAAATATCCAAGCTTCATAACATTTATCATAACACATAGAATCTTATTAATAAAACGCTAAATCTGCAATATACCACTGTGCAAGTACAATTATGTATGTACAATACAATACATAGCCTAATAATGAATAATTAACAGGCAGAACTGTGTACAGCATGAATTATATCATGAAGGCAGCCTTGCTCTCCATGTGGTTAAGAAGTTATATTGTCCTAAATAAAACATTATCTGCTGTGGAGGACTGCTGTGTGTCTCATACTACCAATATTAGTGTGTATTTAATGATTCATCATCCATGGTGTACAGTCCTAGTGTAATGTCATGATTCATCATACATGGTGTACAGTCCTAGTGTAATGTCATGATTCATCATACATGGTGTACAGTCCTAGTGTAATGTCATGATTCATCATACATGGTGTACAGTCCTAGTGTAATGTCATGATTCATCATCCATGGTGTACAGTCCTAGTGTAATGTCATGATTCATCATACATGGTGTACAGTCCTAGTGTAATGTCATGATTCATCATACATGGTGTACAGTCCTAGTGTAATGTCATGATTCATCATACATGGTGTACAGTCCTAGTGTAATGTCATGATTCATCATACATGGTGTACAGTCCTAGTGTAATGTCATGATTCATCATACATGGTGTACAGTCCTAGTGTATTGTCATGATTCATCATACATGGTGTACAGTCCTAGTGTATTGTCATGATTCATCATACATGGTGTACAGTCCTAGTGTAATGTCATGATTCATCATACATGGTGTACAGTCCTAGTGTAATGTCATGATTCATCATACATGGTGTACATTACAATTCTCTGTTATGATGACACTCCTGCATGTATGGAGGGAAGAATTATGTCATGCTGCTAATGTTTATGTTTTAATGTTTTTCTTCTCATTCAGGTTTTCCAGTGAGGCTGGTTGGTGGTCCAACCTCCTGTTCAGGCAGAGTGGAGGTCTACCATAAAGACAGTTGGGGGACGGTGTGTGGTGATGAGTGGGATATGGAAGATGCTCAGGTTGTGTGTAGACAGTTAGACTGTGGAAAGGCTCTGTCAGCACCACGTTGGGCACACTTTGGACAGGGTGGTGGAAGGATCTGGTTGAATGAAGTCAGATGTTCAGGCAGTGAATCACATCTAACACACTGCAGACATGGAGGGTTTGGAAATCACAACTGTGGTCACAATAAAGATTCTGGTGTTGTTTGTGAAGGTAAATATGAATCTTATGTACTTATTAATAACTGCACTTACCTTTTGTGTGTGTGTGTGTGTGTGTGTGTGTGTGTGTGTGTGTGTGTGTGTGTGTGTGTGTGTGTGTGTGTGTGTGTGTGTGTGTGCGCGCACGCGCGTAAGTGTGAGCGTGTGCGTGCGTGCGTGTTTGTGTATGAGTTTGTGTAATTGTGTATGTGTGTGAAACACTGCGTGTTGTTGTGTGTGCTTGTGTGTGTGGGTTTTTGGTTTGGGTTGGGGTATGCGTGTGCGTGCGTGTTTGTGTGTGTGCCCACGCGTGCTTATGCTTGTGTGCGTGTGTGTAGTGCAACCCTGTGCATGTTGATGATGGAAAGCATTAAAGCCTTTTATATTTCTGTTGTGTCTGCCTGTCTGTCTGTCTGTCTGTCTCTCTCTCTCTCTCTCTCTCTCTCTCTCTCTCTCTCTCTCTCTCTCTCTCTCTCTCTCTCTCTCTCTCTCTCTCTCTCTCTCTCTCTCCAGGGTCAGTGAGGTTGGTGAATGGGACTAGTGTGTGTTCAGGCAGAGTGGAGGTGAAGTCTGATCAGTCGTGGCTCTCAGTGTGTGAAGGTGACTTTGACCAGCAGGATGCACAGGTGGTCTGTAGGCAGCGTGGCTGTGGGCCTCCTTCAGTCCTCCAGGGGGCGCTCTATGGAGAAGTGAAGGCTCCAATGTGGACCAAAGAGTTCCAGTGTGAAGGCAACGAGTCTGTTCTCCTGGACTGCAGAACCTCAGACTCAACTAGAAACACCTGCTCACCTGACAAGACTGTTGGACTCTCCTGCTCAGGTAAAACACACACTACACTTTAGGATTGATTATTAATTAAGTCCATATCTATGATGCATTATAAACATATTTATTATATTTTAAAATCTTCTCACAACACTGACTGTTTAAGTATTATATTTACACTCATAAATATCCAAGCTTTATAACATTTATCATAACACATATAGCCTAATCTTAATAAAACATTATACGTCAAGTATAACTGCACTGTAATCTGCTATACGTACAGTTATGAGCACTAGTGATTACTCATAATGCAATAATAATCATAATAGGCCTACATAATAACATATAAATTACCTCATAATGATAGTTATCAATTCAATTCAAGAAATACTAAAAAATAAACCAAGACAGGATAATACAATTATTAAAAAGGCATAACACATAGCCTAACAATGAATAATTAACAGCATGAATTATGTCATGAAGGCAGCTTTGCTCTCCACGTGGTTAAAAAGTTATATTGTCCTAAATAAAACATAATAATCTGCTGTGGAGGACTGCTGTGTGTCTCACACTATCAATATGAATGTGTATTTCATGATTCATCATACATGGTGTACAGTCCTAGTGTAATGTCATGATTCATCATACATGGTGTACAGTCCTAGTGTAATGTCATGATTCATCATACATGGTGTACAGTCCTAGTGTAATGTCATGATTCATCATACATGGTGTACAGTCCTAGTGTAATGTCATGATTCATCATACATGGTGTACAGTCCTAGTGTAATGTCATGATTCATCATACATGGTGTACAGTCCTATTCTCTGTTATGATGACACTCCTGCATGTATGGAGGGAAGAATTATTTCATGCTGCTAATGTTTATGTTTTAATGTTTTTCTTCTCATTCAGGTTTTCCAGTAAGGCTGGTCGGTGGTCCAACCTCCTGTTCAGGCAGAGTGGAGGTCTACTATAATGACAGTTGGGGGACGGTGTGTGATAGAGGTTGGGATATAAAAGATGCTCAGGTTGTGTGTAGACAGTTAGACTGTGGAAAGGCTCTGTCAGCACCAGGTAGAGCACACTTTGGACAGGGTGTTGGAGACATCTGGTTGGATGATGTCAGATGTTCAGGCAGTGAATCACATCTAACACACTGTGGACAGTTTGGAAGACACTACTGTTATCACAGTGAAGATGCTGGTGTTGTTTGTGAAGGTAAATATGAATCTTATGAATCTAACTGCACTTACCTCTGTGTGTGTGTGTGTGTGTGCGTGTGCGTGTGTGCGTGTGCGTGTGCGTGCGCGTGCGCGTGCGTGCGTGCGTGCGTGTGTGTATGAAACACATTAAAGCCTTTCCATCTATCTCTCTCTCTCTCCCTCTCTCTCTCTCTCTCTATCTCTCTCTCTCTCTCTCTCTCTCTCTCTCTCTCTCTCTCTCTCTCTCTCTCTCTCTCTCTCCAGGGTCAGTGAGGTTGGTGAATGGGACTAGTGTGTGTTCAGGCAGAGTGGAGGTGAAGTCTGATCAGTCGTGGCTCTCAGTGTGTGAAGGTGACTTTGACAAGCAGGATGCACTGGTGGTCTGTAGGCAGCTTGGCTGTGGGCCTCATTCAGTCCTCCAGGGGGCGCTCTATGGAGAAGTGAAGGCTCCAATGTGGACCAAAGAGTTCCAGTGTGAAGGCAGTGAGTCTGTTCTCCTGGACTGTAGAACCTCAGACTCAACTAGAAACACCTGCTCACCTCACAAGACTGTTGGACTCTCCTGCTCAGGTAAAAAACACTACACTTTAGCATTGATTATTAATTAAGTCCATATCTATGATGCATTATAAACATATTTATTACATTTTAAAATCTTCTCACAACACTGACTGTTTAAGTATTATATTTACACTCATAAATATCCAAGCTTTATAACATTTATCATAACACATATAGCCTAATCTTAATAAAACATAAGTCAAGTATAACTGCACTGTAATCTGCAATACGTACAGTTATGAGCACTAGTGATTACTCATAATGCAATAATAATCATAATACATAATAACATATAAATTACCTCATGATGATAGTTATCAATTCAATTCAAGAAATACATAAAAAATAAACCAAGACAGGATAATACAATTATTAAAAAGGCATAACACATAGCCTAACAATTAATAATTAACAACATGAATAATGTCATGAAGGCAGCGTTTCTCTCCACGTGGTTAAAAAAAATAAAACATAATAATCTGCTGTGGAGGACTGCTGTGTGTCTCACACTATCAATATTAATGTGTATTTCATGATTCATCATCCATGGTGTACAGTCCTAGTGTAATGTCATGATTCATCATACATGGTGTACAGTCCTAGTGTAATGTCATGATTCATCATACATGGTGTACAGTCCTAGTGTAATGTCATGATTCATCATACATGGTGTACAGTCCTAGTGTAATGTCATGATTCATCATCCATGGTGTACAGTCCTAGTGTAATGTCATGATTCATCATACATGGTGTACAGTCCTAGTGTAATGTCATGATTCATCATACATGGTGTACAGTCCTAGTGTAATGTCATGATTCATCATACATGGTGTACAGTCCTAGTGTAATGTCATGATTCATCATACATGGTGTACAGTCCTAGTGTAATGTCATGATTCATCATACATGGTGTACAGTCCTAGTGTAATGTCATGATTCATCATACATGGTGTACAGTCCTAGTGTAATGTCATGATTCATCATACATGGTGTACAGTCCTAGTGTAATGTCATGATTCATCATACATGGTGTACAGTCCTAGTGTAATGTCATGATTCATCATACATGGTGTACAGTCCTAGTGTAATGTCATGATTCATCGTACATGGTGTACAGTCCTAGTGTAATGTCATGATTCATCATACATGGTGTACAGTCCTAGTGTAATGTCATGATTCATCGTACATGGTGTACAGTCCTAGTGTAATGTCATGATTCATCATACATGGTGTACAGTCCTAGTGTAATGTCATGATTCATCGTACATGGTGTACAGTCCTAGTGTAATGTCATGATTCATCATACATGGTGTACAGTCCTAGTGTAATGTCATGATTCATCATCCATGGTGTACAGTCCTAGTGTAATGTCATGATTCATCATACACGGTGTACAGTCCTAGTGTATTTCATGATTCATCATACATGGTGTACAGTCCTAGTGTAATGTCATGATTCATCATACATGGTGTACAGTCCTAGTGTAATGTCATGATTCATCATACATGGTGTACAGTACAATTCTCTGTTATGATGACACTCCTGCATGTATGGAGGGAAGAATTATTTCATGCTGCTAATGTTTATGTTTTAATGTTTTTCTTCTCATTCAGGTTTTCCAGTGAGGCTGGTCGGTGGTCCAACCTCCTGTTCAGGCAGAGTGGAGGTCTACTATAATGACAGTTGGGGGACGGTGTGTGATGATGGGTGGGATATGGAAGATGCTCAGGTTGTGTGTAGACAGTTAGACTGTGGAAAGGCTCTGTCAGCGCCAGGTAAAGCACACTTTGGACAGGGTGGTGGAAGGATCTGGTTGGATGATGTCAGCTGTTCAGGCAGTGAATCACATCTAACACACTGCAGCCATACAGGGTTTGGAATACACAGCTGTGGTCATAATAAAGATGCTGGTGTTGTTTGTGAAGGTAAATATGAATCTTTTGTACTTATTAATAACTGCACTTACCTTTTGTGTGCTGCACTTACCTTTTGTGTGTGTGTGTGTGTGTGTGTGTGTGTGTGTGTGTGTGTGTGTGTGTGTGTGTGTGTGTGTGTGTGTGTGTGTGTGTGCGTGCGTGCGTGCGTGCGTGCGTGCGTGCGTGCGTGCGTGCGTGCGTGCGTGCGTGCGTGCGTGCGTGCGTGCGTGCGTGTTTGTGAATGAGTTTGTGTAATTGTGTATGTGTGTGAAACACTGCGTGTTGTTGTGTGTGCTTGTGTGTGTGGGTTTTTGGCTTGGGTTGGGGTGTGCGTGTGCCTGCGTGTTTGTGTGTGTGCCCACACGTGCGTATGCTTGTGTGCATGTGTGTAGTGCAACCCTGTGCATGTTGATGATGGAAAGCATTAAAGCATCTTGTATTTCTGTTGTGTGTGTATCTGTCTTTCTCACTCTGTCTGTCTGTCTGTCTGTCTGTCTGTCTGTCTGTCTGTCTGTCTGTCTGTCTGTCTGTCTGTCTGTCTCTCTCTCTCTCTCTCTCTCTCTCTCTCTCTCTCTCTCTCTCTCTCTCTCTCTCCAGAGCCAGTGAGGTTGGTGAATGGGACCAGTAAGTGTTCAGGCAGAGTGGAGGTGAAGTCTGATCAGTCGTGGCTCTCAGTGTGTGAAGGTGACTTTGACCAGCAGGATGCACAGGTGGTCTGTAGGCAGCTTGGCTGTGGGCCTCCTTCAGTCCTCCAGGGGGCGCTCTATGGAGAAGTGAAGGCTCCAATGTGGACCAAAGAGTTCCAGTGTGAAGGCAGTGAGTCTGTTCTCCTGGACTGTAGAACCTCAGACTCAACTAGAAACACCTGCTCACCTGACAAGACTGTTGGACTCACCTGCTCAGGTAAAACACTCTACACTTTATAATTGATTATTAATTTAAGTCCATATCTATAATGCATTATAAACATACGTATTATATTTTACAATCTGCTCACAACAATGACTGTTTAAGTATTATATTTACACTCATAAATATCCAAGTTTCATAACATTTATCATAACACATAGAATCTTAATAAAAATGTTATGTCAATTATAACTGCACCGTAATCTGCAATATACCACTGTGCAAGTACAGTTATGTATGTACAATACATAGCCTAATAATGAATAATTAACAGGCAGAACTGTGTACTGCATGAATTATGCAGCCTTGCTCTCCACCTGGTTAAGAAGTTATATTGTCCTAAATAAAACATTATCTGCTGTGGAGGACTGCTGTGTGTCTCATACTATCAATATTAGTGTGTATTTAATGATTCATCAATCATACATGGTGTACAGTCCTAGTGTAATGTCATGATTCATCATACATGGTGTACAGTCCTAGTGTAATGTCATGATTCATCATACATGGTGTACAGTCCTAGTGTAATGTCATGATTCATCATACATGGTGTACAGTCCTAGTGTAATGTCATGATTCATCAAACATGGTGTACAGTCCTAGTGTAATGTCATGATTCATCATACATGGTGTACAGTCCTAGTGTAATGTCATGATTCATCATACATGGTGTACAGTCCTAGTGTAATGTCATGATTCATCATACATGGTGTACAGTCCTAGTGTAATGTCATGATTCATCATACATGGTGTACAGTCCTAGTGTAATGTCATGATTCATCATACATGGTGTACAGTCCTAGTGTAATGTCATGATTCATCATACATGGTGTACAGTCCTAGTGTAATGTCATGATTCATCATACATGGTGTACAGTCCTAGTGTAATGTCATGATTCATCATACATGGTGTACAGTCCTAGTGTAATGTCATGATTCATCATACATGGTGTACAGTCCTATTCTCTGTTATGATGACACTCCTGCATGTATGGAGGGAAGAATTATTTCATGCTGCTAATGTTTATGTTTTAATGTTTTTCTTCTCATTCAGGTTTTCCAGTGAGGCTGGTTGGTGGTCCAACCTCCTGTTCAGGCAGAGTGGAGGTCTACAATAATGACAGTTGGGGGACGGTGTGTGATGATGAGTGGGATGTAAAAGATGCTCAGGTTGTGTGTAGACAGTTAGGCTGTGGAAAGGCTCTGTCAGCACCAGGTAGAGCACACTTTGGACAGGGTGATGGAGACATCTGGTTGGATGATGTCAGCTGTACAGGCAGTGAATCACATCTAACACTCTGCAGACATGGAGGGTTTGGAACACACAACTGTGGTCACGGTCACGGTGAAGATGCTGGTGTTGTTTGTCAAGGTAACTTCTTACCCTTCTTGCTATGTGTTCATTCACCACCTCTTACCACCTCCCTCACGTGCTGCTGAGAGAGAGAGAGAGAGAGAGAGAGAGAGAGAGAGAGAGAGATTTGGTTTAATTGCTCAGACAAATATCTGTTCATTCTCAAAGCATTGAATGGTTTGTCTTTTCTCTAGTGTAGTTTCTTGTAGAGTTCATTTAACACTTTGTCATCTTTCTCCTTCTAATCTGACACTTTATTCTGAAGGAGTTTCAGACACACCTGAACCTGCACTGACCACTGGTCCTCCAGGTATAACACACACACACACACACACACACACACACACACACACACACACACACACACACACAGGTTTCTTTCCCTGTTTTCCCTTTCTAATTTTCAAGGAGAATGGAGCGTATTTTTGCAGAAACTCGCACATGGCAAGAAACCGCTCCATCTACAAGCTCCTTGTTCTATAAATCCCCTTAAAATCTATTGTCTTGCCAATGTCAGGACGTGTGAAGTTTTGAGATGGCACATCTGTATATCCCTTTGGTCTGGTGGTTAAGATGTTAAACTTCCACACGGGAGACCCGGGTATGAATCCTGGATTTCACCGAGGGAGGAGGTGAAAAGGGGTCAGTGTAGCAGTAGGAGTAGTACTGACTGGTCAGCCAGTCAGTCAGGCCCAGGCCAGACGGAGCTGGAGATGTCATATGTCCCGGTTTTTCAGATATCCACATAGAAAAATATCTAGGTCCACACGACAAAGATATCTAGGTCTAGAATTATCTGATTCCCCAGACCTCCACTAGGGGGACAAGCACACACACACAGTAAAGTATTCAGAGATATCCGGGTTTCATGTCTACACGGATCCAGTGAATCGGATATTTTTCAATGTCTTCACTTATTTATCCGGTTTAAAAAATATCCAGTTTCACAGCCGAAATATCCAGCTTTGTGTGGCTGCAAGCCCAAACAGCACAAAAAAATATCCAGCTCTGTGTAGCCGGCACCTCAGTTAGTCAGTCTAAGGGGTCCAGCTGGTCCAAACATGGCAGTGTTGAAGCACCGTGAGATCACATGGTCAAACCATGTATAAGATGTTCTAAACATTATAAAATATTTAGGAAAACATGACACTTTATTTTGTAGGTGTTTCTCAAAGAGCCCAACCTTCACCACAGACAGACTCCGATGAAGACAGAGAGGAGCCTCCACTCACCACTGGTCCTAGTGCCCCTCCTGGTATGACAAATCTTATGTTGTTTTATGTGGTTTAATTACCCAGACAAAGATCTGTTCAGCCTCAGAGCATTGACTGGTTTGTCTTTTCTCCTTCTCTCCTTCCTTTCTCTGACACCTTATTTTGAAGGAGTTCCAGACACACCTGAACCTTCACAACGGACACTCTCAGAGAGAGAGGAGCCTCCACTGACCACTGCTCCTCCAGGTATGTCACACACACACACACACACACACACACATGTGCATGCACACACGCACCTACGTGCACACACACATTTAAATTATACATCAGTTGTCTCTGTCTTGTTAGTCCGGGAGCCAAATGGTGATTTTTGGCTGAACGTGGATTCGCCTGTAAAAGTTTTTTTCTCAACTGATTCTTGTAGCTTGGGGTCACCTCTTAAGGATTCAAGATGATGACCAGTGATATCCATTGAGCATTTTTTATTATTAACCCCTTAATGCCTGAAACACAAGAAATCCACCCAGGAGGAAAATACCCAGAAAAAGATTTTTTTTCTGGGTATTTAAGGAGGATCTGAGGGGTCTAACTAGGGGTTTGTCATGATGCTGAATCCATTGCAGGCATTTGTTTTGCACAAAAAACATTCCGTGGGCTAGAAATGGCCTCAGAAAACAATACACGTATGGGTGAGTATTCATGTTAGTCGGAGGCCTTAGGGTTTTTTTTCTCGTGCTAATCAGTCTAAAAGTGCAAAATTTGGCACAGATGTAGCTCAGGGCATGCTCTAATGATTTAGCTAGGGCGCCCGAGTCTGCGACATTCGGGGTCGCCACAGCGGCCAAATCAAGTTGGGCTCCCATCGACTTTAGTGATGAAAAGTGATGAGTCAGAGTTTTGTGGGTGTTGTGGTGACCCCGAAGGTCGCCGACTCGGGCGCCCTAGCTAAATCATTAGAGCATGCCCTGAGCTACATCTGTGCAAAATTTTGCACTTTTAGACTGATTAGCACGAGGAAAAAAAACCCTAAGGCCTCCGACTAACATGAATACTCACCCATACGTGTATTGTTTTCTGAGGCCATTTCTAGCCCACAGAATGTTTTTTGTGCAAAACAAATGCCTGCAATGGATTCAGCATCATGACAAACCCCTAGTTAGACCCCTCAGATCCTCCTTAAATACCCAGAAAAAAATCTTTTTCTGGGTATTTTCCTCCTGGGTGGATTTCTTGTGTTTCAGGCATTAAGGGTTTAATAATAAAAAATGCTCAATGGATATCACTGGTCATCATCTTGAATCCTTAAGAGGTGACCCCAAGCTACAAGAATCAGTTGAGAAAAAAACTTTTACAGGCGAATCCACGTTCACCCCCACGGCTCCCGGACTATGTCTTGTCTTGTTACAGATCCCCTGTTGAAGCCAAACATCAGCCTCTCCACCTCCATCAACGGGGTTTCTGAGGCCCAGCAGCAGGGGCAGGGGGTGATGGAGGGTTCCAACTTCACCATCAGCTGCTCCATCCAGCCACAGTACCCTGGAGGCTCCTTCCACCTCAACTTCACTGGACCCAACACAACACACACCTACACCCTGACCGCTGTCAATCACTCTGCTGACTTCCTGTTTCCTGAAGCAAACCACACCCACCAGGGGAACTACAGCTGTGTTTATCACGTCAATGTTTCTAACCATAACCTCTCCTCTGAGAGTGAGGTGCTCTCAGTCACTGTCACAGGTAACCTGGATGAAATGCACTCTGTCTGTCTGTTTAAACATTTAGTGAAAATAATGTTATCATGACATTTTCAGTGAGGAAGGACAGTGTCTTAACCTGAACACAGTGGTCTCTATTTTGATTGTCTTAAGTACCAGTTCTTATGCCTTAACTTAAAGGCCTGTCCATATTGTCTCCGACCAACAAACTGTTTGTTGGAAAGGTCCGGTTCAACTATAAAATGACGTCACTTGCATCTTCTGAAAAGCATTACCCCGAATTTGTGCTGGAAAGTGGGAAAGTCGGAACTCTACAAAAAAAAAAAAGTTTTTGTGAAGGAAGATGTTGTGAAGGATTTCCTCCATTTAGAATCAGACATAATGTTCAGGTGGTACGTCGGTGTAGCCGCGCATAACCAGACAATATCACTGGGTGGATCTGCCAAGGGCAATTTTTCTTTGCAATGGCAGATTGGTCTGGCTATGCGAGGCTAACATCATTTTACAATGTCTGTTCACGACCAGATAGGTTTCTAATTTTGGATCTAAGCAGAACTCTGTCTCAATATTACACCCAGAGGGTCTAAAATAAACCCTGATGTAGCCCTAATAGACCTGGATAATGAGGTGTAAATTAAACCCTAATAGACCAGGACTATGAGGTGTAAATTAAACCCTAATAGACCAGGACTATGAGGTGTAAATTAAACCCTGCTGTATGGACCTGGACCATTCACCTCTGTCTTCTTACAGATCTGCTGAATCCAAACATCACAATATTCTCCTTCTCCTCAAACGGGACTTCTGAGGACCAGGAGGTGATGGAGGGTTCCAACTTCACCATCAGCTGCTCCATCCAGCCACAGTACCCTGGAGGCTCCTTCCACCTCAACTTCACTGGACCCAACACAACACACACCTACACCCTGACCGCTGTCAATCACTCTGCTGACTTCCTGTTTCCTGAAGCAAACCACACCCACCAGGGGAACTACAGCTGTGTTTATCACATCAATGTTTCTAATCATAACCTCTCCTCTGAGAGTGAGGTGCTCTCTGTCACTGTCACAGGTAACCTGGATGAAATGCGTTCTGCCTGTCTGTCTGTCTGTCTGTCTGTCTGTCTGTTGCATGTTTTATACATTTAGTGAAAATAATGTTGTTGTGACATTCAGTCAGGAAGGATGGTGTGAAGTGTGAAGGCAGTTTACACCTCAAAATACTGTTCCTGAAGAACCTTTCCACGTTTTCCCAGTGTTTTCCCATGGTGTCAAATACTGATATCCTATGATGTCATGTCATGTGTAGTTATAATCCCATGGTTATAACCCAAAGTGTGCGTCAAATTTACGTCATCCAATGGGAAAACCATTGGATTTAAAAAATACAAAACCACAAAGCCACGTATTGGAGCGGTTAGCACCGCTCAAAAATAAGAGTGGGGACCACAATGTTCAGATGTTTTCTACTTCTACTGAGGCTCGATTGTATTTTTGGGTCATTCCTTCGTTTAGGTTAGTTTTGAGTTTGGTTACAAAGTGGAGATCTTTAATGGGTTTTCGTAAGGCATTCCACTTTTTGTTGGCAGCATAGTAGAATGCAGCTACATAATTGCTATTTCAGAATATCATCTCTGTCTTGTTACAGATGCACTGTTTAAGCCAAACATCACCATCTTCCCCTCCATTAACTGGGTTTCTGAGGACCAGCAACAGGAGCAGAAGGTGTTCAAGGGTTCCAGTTTCACTGTCAGCTGCTCCATCCAGCCACAGTACCCAGGAGGTTCCTTCCACCTCACCTTCACTGGACCCAAACACACCCAGCCAGATGTCAATCTACCTGACAACATCCTGTTACCTGAAGCAGACCTCACCCACCAAGATGACGACATCAGTTTCAACACAACACAGAACGACACCCAGCCCTCTGATAATAACTCTGACAACTCCCTGTCACCTGAAGCAGACCTCACCCACCAAGGGGACGACAGCAGTTTCAGCACAACACTGAGCTACACCCAGCTCTCTGATTATGACTCATCTGAAGCAGCCTACACCCTTGAAGAGGATCAGAACAGTTCCAACACAACGCAGAACCCCACCCTTCCATCTGCCAATGACTCTGACATCGTCCAGTTTACTGAGGCAAACCACAACCACCAAGAAAACAACAGCAGTTACAACACAACGCGCACCCTCATCCAGCTGGCTGTCAATCACGCTGCCAACTTCCTGTTTCCTGTGGCAGACCACACCCACCAAGGGAACTACAGTTGTGTTTATCACATCAATGTTTCTAATCAAAACCTCTCCTCTGAGAGTGAGGTCCTCTCTCTCGATGTCATAGGTAGCCTGAATTACCTTATTAAGTCTATGTTTGTGTAACTATTTAGTTTATGTGTCATTTTCAGTCAGTCAACTGAACACAGTGTATCCTCACTGGACAAGAGATATTTCTCTGTGCCGAGGTTCAGCGAGGACCGGCTGTGAATGTGCAGTAGTCACTGTGATTGATGGTTTTTCCATGTTCTTCCTTGTGTTCAACTTCTTCATAGCGGTTTTGCAACTATGCCTAACCCTAACAAAGCTATGCCAAAACCTAAACTAAATCCTAATCTTAACCTCACAACCTTTAGCTGATTAATCTAGCAACCACATGGCATTTTACAACATTTCCAAAGAGAAAGATGATCGTTTAACTTTATTTGGACGCTGATGTGATATCAAAGCGCAGACACTGACTCAGGACTCCTGGATCGCTGCACTCCCTCCTATCCTGCATCAGGGTCTTGAGCTCTGCAGTGTTGTTAGCTCGGCTGTGACACTGCACTGTGTCTACGTAGGTGGTGCACCTCCCTCTGGCTTCGCTGTGACGCTAGGTCTACTCTACATGGTTTTGCAACTAAGGTGCTATGCCTCTTTCCACCTCCCAGCAGTGCCTTGGGTTGAGTCCAAGATCCAACATTGACAATTTGCTGGTAGCCATCGGTTTCATGTGCCTGAACCAGTGCTCTGCTAGCCGCATTCTTTCTCTCTGACTTGACTTTATTTGGATTCATAAAAGCAACATCACTACAATATGAGACAAGAAATCCATAGGACAGCATTTGACATTATTGTTAAAACACTTCAATGACCTTGTCCATAACCATGATCTGATTTAGGTTTGGACACAATGTTCAGCTAATCTGTCTTTGTGTGTCTTAATGACCAAATATGTTTCTAAAGTATAGCATTCTTATCAATATGTTTGCTATCTCTAACATCATCTGCTATGTGTAGATATCTGATGCTTCAGCCAATAACCTTTGTCTTTTTTACAGATCCACTGTTTAAGCCAAACATCAGCCTCTTCCACTCCATAAAGGTGGTTTCTGGGGGCCAGCAGCAGGGGCTGCCGGTGTTGGAGGGTTCCAAGTTCACCATCAGCTGTTCCATCCAGCAACAGTACCCAGGAGGCACCTTCCACCTCACCTTCACTGGACCCAACACAACACACACCTACACCCTGCCAGATGTCAATCACTCTGACAACCACACCCACCAAGGGAATGACAGCAGTTTCAACTCAACACACGACCACACCCAGCCACCTGTCAATCACTCGGAAAACTTCCTGTTTACATTAGCGACTCCCACCCACCAAGAGAACGGCAGCGAATCCAACACAACACCCACCCCCACCCTGACAACTGTCAATAACACTGACAACTTCCTGTTTCCTGAAGCAAATTACACCCCCCAAGGGAATGACAGCAGTTTCAACGAAACATACAACCACACCCAGCCAGCTGTCAATCACTCTGACAACGTCCTGTTTACTACAGCAGACCACACCCACCAAGAGAACGACAGCAGTTTCGACACAAAACACAGCCACACCCAGCCAGCTGTCAATCACTCTGATAACGTACTGTTTGCCCACTTCCTGTTTCCTGCAGCAAGCCACACCCACCAAGGGAACTACAGCTGTGTTTATCACGTCAATATATATTCTCAGAACTTCTCTACTGAGAGCGAGGTCGTCTTTATCACTGTCAAAGGTAACCTGAATGAAATTAACCTTTCAAGTTGCAATAGCACACTCAGTCAAACGTAATAATTAAATAAAGTTTAATTTAAAGCTGATCCATATGATTACTGATGATGTTCTTATCCAACATATTTCTCTCCCAGCCTCTCATCTCACCCCTAACATCACAGTGTTGATGCTGCTGCTGTTGATTCTGCTGATCTGTGTGGTCTATCGTCTCTGGAGGGTAATTATAATTACTATACATCTTTATCTAATTATAACTAGAAAGATGCAATTCTGGGAAAATTCAAGTGTGGTTGCCGTTTTTACATTTTCCTATATAAGTCAATGGGGAAAATGTTTTCACTAATAAATGATATCTCAATAACAACGTATCAAAACCCAAGCACACGATTCCCAATGAAGCCAGTCGATTTGACATGTGACTCGAGTGTGTGCCGGCAAACTTTTGAGGTTACTCTATAAAGAATAAAGTTGGACAAGAACTATAGTCTGATTGCTCGGGCAACCACATTAATTATTATACAGCTTTATCAAATGAAAGGCTAATGTAAATGAAGTAGCTACACTGTTTGTTTTGAAGGTAATATTTAATTATACATCTTTATGAAAGACTGTAATGTAAGTGAAGCAGCTACACTGTTTGTATCGAAGAGAGCCACATCTTATTCAGTAAGAAATACATTTGGTCTCTGCCGCTGTGTTTCTCCAGGCCACCAGAAGGCAGATTGAAGAAGAGGAAAACGTAGAGGCGGTTTATTATAATGTCGGAAGGGAGAACGTCGAGCTAGTTTATTATAACGTCGCCCGTTCTGATGCCGAAGCTGCCGGACCCGTTGAAGAGCCAGATTACCACCAGTATGAAGAGATAGACGTCCAAGTTGTTTCTGAACCTGGACCCAGTGGAGAGACACCACACCACGTGTACGAAGTGGAGCTCTAACTCATAGGAGGTCCACTTTGATGTCTCCCGGTGCCCACGACGTGTTTGACGCGTTGTACAGTAAACTATACCAGTAAGACTCCCTAATCGGGAGATAAGCGACCGTTGGTCGCTTATCTCCACAAATAGGCCAAAAGTTTGTTTTACCAATTATCAAGACATACGGGCAGTTGACAGTTTGCCATGGTTACTCATTGAAGTTGAATCTCCATATATGGAGATAACCTACGCATCACACTAAGTCTGACCTCACCAGCCCATATTTGGGCATGAGCAACTTATGTCTCCATATATGGAGATATGATGACATCACACAGTCCTCAGCCGATGATGTGGCGTGATGTCATACAATACACAAACGAGCCCTACAGTATAAAGGGGCAATTCTTGCCAGGAAAGAAGCATTTCTTCGACTCAGACCTTATCGCCAGGGTTGGCTTATAGCAGCTGTCGGTAGGACCATATATGGATTCTGTTAGTGTGGATCTCCTAACAGGGCATCATCTGGGATACAATCCCTTTTATGCCCATATATGGATATCCCTAACATAATCCCTTTCATGCCCATATATGGAGATCCCTAACAGAATCCCTTTTATGCCCATATATGGAGATCCCTAACAGCATCCCTTTTATGCCCATATATGGAGATCACTAACAGCTAACAGAATCCCTTTTATGCCCATATATGGAGATCCCTAACAGAATCCCTTTTATGCCCATATATGGAGATCCCTAACAGAATCCCTTTTATGCCCATATATGGAGATCCCTAACAGAATCCCTTTTATGCCCATATATGGAGATCCCTAACAGAATCCCTTTTATGCCCATATATGGAGATCCCTAACAGAATCCCTTGTATGCCCATATATGGAGATCCCTAACAGAATCCCTTTTATGCCCATATATGGAGATCCCTAACAGAATCCCTTTTATGCCCATATATTATGGAGAAATCCCTGCTCTGAGTATCTGACATCAGTGTGATGTCACCTGTTTATGCCCATATATGGAGATCCCTGCTCTGCGTATCTGGTTGCTATGGTAAACAGTTGGTTGCTAGGGTAAAAAAACATGGTTGCTATGGTAAACAGTTGGTTGCTAGGGTAAACAGTTGGTTGCTAGGGTAAAACCATGGTTGCTAAGGTGGTTGCTAACGTACACTAACAGACCAGAAACAACAGACTGTTGCCACAGCAACGTACACAAAGGTTTGTGTACACATGTGGTGTGATGTCATACTGATGCGGAGATATGAGCAGGGCAAAGGTGTGACGTGTGACGTGTGACCGACGGACGGACGGACGGACGGCCGGTGGAGGTTTTCATAGTAAACTGCTCCCTGACGGTCGCAATTAATCTGTAGCTACTCTACGAGGCAACCGTGGTGAGGAGAAACACTCCAATTCCTGAAATGCAACAGGGTATCACGTGACCGGGAAATCCGGTTCACTCCTTGACCGGCCGTTACAAAATCACTGATGCCTGTGAATGTTATTTTTCTGTTCTGGGTGAAAGAAAATACTATCGTGAAAATATCCCAGATATACTTGGATTACATTTACTCAGATAACTTCTTCGCTGGAGCTTCAAAACGAGGTAAAATGGCAGGTTTCCATGGCAACAGCCGATTCAATCTTGAATAATCCTGGGCACCCGATGTGGAGTGACGCCTCAGTCCAGCTTGGTTACACCTAATGTACCATCAGAATATCACCTGTACTCTGAGGTGGATCTCTAAGGAGGTCCTGGAGTCGCTCCAGCAGGGAACACCTACCATCATCTCCCAGTACACACAACAACACCTACCATCATCTCCCAGTGCACACAACAACACCTACCATCATCTCCCAGTGCTCACAACAACACCTACCATCATCTCCCAGTGCTCACAACAACACCTACCATCATCTCCCAGTACTCACAACAACACCTACCATCATCTCCCAGTACTCACAACAACACCTACCATCATCTCCCAGTGCTCACAACAACACCTACCATCATCTCCCAGTACTCACAACAACACCTACCATCATCTCCCAGTGCACACAACAACACCTACCATCATCTCCCAGTGCTCACAACAACACCTACCATCATCTCCCAGTGCTCACAACAACACCTACCATCATCTCCCAGTAGTCACAACAACACCTACCATCATCTCCCAGTACTCACAACAACACCTACCATCATCTCCCAGTGCTCACAACAACACCTACCATCATCTCCCAGTACTCACAACAACACCTACCATCATCTCCCAGTGCTCACAACAACACCTACCATCATCTCCCAGTACTCACAACAACACCTACCATCATCTCCCAGTACTCACAACAACACCTACCATCATCTCCCAGTGCTCACAACAACATCTACCATCATCTCCCAGTACTCACAACACCTACCATCAGCTCCCAGTACTTACAACACCTACCATCATCTCCCAGTACTCACAACAACACCTACCGTCATCTCCCAGTGCTCACAACAACACCTACCATCATCTCCCAGTACTCACAACAACACCTACCATCATCTCCCAGTACTCACAACAACACCTACCATCATCTCCCAGTGCTCACAACAACACCTACCATCATCTCCCAGTGTTCACAACAACACCTACCATCAGCTCCCAGTACTTACAACACAGGACATATTCATTGCAATGATGGCCTCAAGGAGACCTGTCCTAGCCCAGAGATTAATGTGAATATGAATATTAATATTAACATGGCTCTTTTTAACATCCGTGCCGTCCGTAACAAGCCTGCCTCTGTTCGTGACATTATTTGTGATGAGAAACTGGACATCATCCTATTAACAGAGACCTGGTTGGGCTCTGAAGAAGCCATGCTCATGGCTCCAGCTTGCCCTCCAAAATTTAAATTTATTTGCTCAGGACGTGAGGGTATGACAGGAGGTGGTCTGGCGATGATTTTTAAAGACACTTTAAATTTCAAGCCTCTCTCTCTGGGAACATTTTTATCTTTTGAATACCAGGCCACCCTTCTGGAGAATCTCCCATCTTTAATAATGGTTACTGTTTATCGCCCTCCAAGGAATAGCAAAATATCATTTTTAACAGAAATCTCTGAACTTTTGTCCATTTGCTCCACCAACTACAACATGATTGTGATTTCAGGAGACATAAATTTGCATATCGACAATAGCTCAGACACAGTGGCCATGGACTTTTTAGAGATCCTACACTCTTTTGATCTCAATCAACATGTCACCGGCCCTACTCATAAACTTGGCCACACCCTCGATTTAGTAATCACCAAAGGTATTAACGTCGCCTTGAACAGGGTTGTTGACAGACCCGAGCTCTCAGACCATTTTGTAGTGTTTTTTACAATGACTGTCCCAGGAATGGAGAATCGCAACACAGAATCCATTATTAGAAAACGCTTTTTCTCTCCATCCGCTGCTAATGATTTTACTTCTCATCTCTCTAATGCACCCTCCCTACCTATTGCTCTAGCAGTCAACGACCGGGTACAACTTTTTAATGACAAACTAGAATCAGCCCTAGATAAAGTAGCCCCTATTAAAGTTAAAAAGAAAAACACCTCCAAAAAAACACCCTGGATCAATGAGCATGTGCACTCACTAAAGAGAGAATGCCGCAGAAATGAGCGACTATTTAGAAAGAGCAACCTCACTATCCACCAAGAGAGCCTTAGGAAGTCAACTTCTGACTACAACAGAGCCCTACGTTTGGCTAGACAATCTTATTTCTCAAACATTATAAATGAGAACAAGAGAAACCCCAGAGTGTTATTTTCCACTGTTGATCGTCTATTAAACCCGCCTCAGTCCCACAGGCTGTCACTCCCAGCTTCTACAGCTAGATGTGACGAGTTTGCCTCATTTTTTGACGACAAAATATCCAATATTCGTGCTGGTATTATAGGTGACACTGCCACCTCAATTACTCCGACAGCGATTGTGTCAAATGTAGCTCACTCTAGAGGAAGCCTCAACTCTTTCTCTGCTGTCAACGAACAAGAGCTCAGAAATATAATTTCAAAAATGAATTCTTCGTCCTGTTCACTGGACGTCATTCCCACCCCCTTCCTTAAAGAGGTTCTGGATACTGTAATGAATGACATCCTGGAAATTGTCAACAGTTCCTTAGACTCAGGTGTCTTCCCAACCTCACTAAAAACAGCAGAAGTCAGGCCCCTAATCAAGAAACACAACCTCGATCCCTCTGTGTTAAACAATTATCGACCTATATCGAATTTGCCCTTTCTGGGCAAAATCATTGAAAAGGTTATTTGCCATCAATTGGAAGTCTATCTTCAGCTAAATAAGATTCACAATAAATTTCAGTCTGGTTTCAGGAAGGGCCACAGCACCGAAACAGCGCTAGTGAAAGTGGTTAATGACCTCAGGCTGGCCTCCGCCAAGAAAAATGTATCGGTTCTTTTATTGCTGGACCAATCAGCTGCTTTTGACACTCTCGATCACCATATTTTATTAAAACGTCTAGAACACTCCATAGGTCTGTCAGGTACGGCCTTGTCCTGGTTTCAATCCTATATTCATGACAGATCTTATTTTGTCAAATTAGATGAATTTGTCTCCGACAAACACACCATCTCTTCCGGCATTCCGCAGGGTTCAATCCTCGGACCTTTATTGTTCTCCTTATATGTACAGCCACTGGGCGAAATTATTGCCAATCATGGCGTTAATTACCATTTTTATGCTGATGACACTCAGATGTACATCTCTGTAGCCCCAGATGACCCGAATGCCCTCGAACCTTTGCTGTCCTGTCTGTCCAGCATCACACGCTGGATGTCTGCGAACTTCCTCAAATTAAATGAGGACAAGACTGAGGTTCTCATTGTTGGATCTAGTGGTCAGAGGGAATCAATAATGGGTAGACTTACAAACCTGGCTGTAAACAGCAAAAACACAGTAAAGAACCTTGGGGTTGTCATTGATTCTGAACTGAGTTTTAATACACATATCAGTCACGTAGCCAAGACTGCTTTTTTCCATTTTAGGAATATCGCCTGAATTAGAGCTTTTCTGTCACTGGATGACGCAAAAACATTAATCCATGCCTTTGTCTTTTCTAGACTCGATTACTGCAACGCCCTTTTTTCTGGCTTGCCAAAAAAAACAACAGACAGACTACAAGTCATCCAGAATGCGGCTGCCCGAGTACTAACACGAACTAAGATGAGGGAGCATATAAGTCCAGTTTTGGCTTCGCTACACTGGCTCCCGGTTGCCTTTAGAATAGATTTTAAAATTCTTTTGCTTGTTTTTAAAGCCCTTAATGGCTTGGCACCTTCCTATCTAGATGACTGTCTGAATAGATATGTTCCTGGCCGTCCCCTTAGGTCCGCTACTGCTGACCTACTTGAAATTCCTAGCATGGATATGAAAATTAGGAAATACGGTGAAGCTGCTTTTTGTTTCTATGGGCCGACGGCCTGGAACCGCCTCCCATTATATCTAAGGCAGTCTACCTCGGTGGACAGCTTCAAGTCCCAACTCAAGACTTATTTATTTTCTATTGCTTTTAGATAATTGTACCCTAGCCTAACTGTCTTTGCCTGGTACTGTTCTATTGTTATTGCTATTATCTTCTATGTTAAGGTTTTATTTACTTTTGTTTTGCTGTATTGTAATTATTGCTGTTTTTGTTTTTTATATTTTGTTGTGTGAAGCACTCTGGGCTGCATTTTTGTATGAAGGGTGCTATACAAATAAAGTTTCATTCATTCATTCATTCAAGGACTCTTCAACGCTAACTTTGCGGGAGCCCGGGACAGAACTGGGAACTCTTCAGGAACCCTCTGTGTTCCAAGACGGTAACTCTACCCCTGAGCCACTGCCACCCTGTGAATCCATTGTGAATCCATTGTGAATCCATTTCCTCACCCCGAAAAGCTGGGTGACCAATCAGGGCCCAGGATTGGTCTGGTCTAACCAACTGTGTACAGAGCTGTTTCTTTTTACCCGCCCCTTGGAAGAAAAAAAAACAAAAAACCTTCCATATAAAAGTACCAGACTCATATTCACGCAGTGATATAGTCTGGCAACATGAGATTATAGTCTATATATGCCTCGTTGCAATATATAGGATTGAGGCATCATTATAATGTTAAAGGAGTAGTTCACCCCCAAAATGATTTTTTTTCTATTGATTACTCATGCATGGAGAGTAGAGTTCAATAATATTTTTTGTCACATTCCTAAGACAAAAATGTGATAACAATAAATTTACCCCCATTCGTTCCGTTCCGGATGGTGACCCGTTTCGAAACGGGTCACCATCCGGAATCAATGGGGGCAAATTTAGTCGAATCAAATTTTTGTCTTAGGAATGTGACAAAAACCAAAAAATATTATTGAACTCTACTCTCCATGGCATGAGTAATCAATAGAAAAAAAGTCACTTTGGGGGTGAACTACTCCTTTAATGTCCATTTTTTTATGTAGAGTAGTTGCATTGTGGTTTCTATACATTTTCATATACGCTTCAGTAGGATCAACTATAGTGTACATAGATGGAAGTTTTTTATGAGATGCTTTACTGTATTATATTGTTTTATTTGTATTTTGTTATATCTCTTTTGTTGGATGAACTGAACATCTTATGTTTTGAACTTCAACTGAAAGTTGGTACGGTCCATTGGTTGAGCCAATAGGAACATGAACAGTTGGTACAGTCCGTGAGAGGAACTTTGACTTTATGGTACAGTCCATTATGAGCCTATAGGAACATGAACATTATGGTACAGTCCATTATGAGCCTATAGGAACATGAAGAGTTGGTACAGTCCATTATGAGCCTATAGGAACATGAACAGTTGGTACAGTCCATTATGAGCCTATAGGAACATGAACATTATGGTACAGTCCATTATGAGCCTATAGGAACATGAACATTATGGTACAGTCCATTATGAGCCTATAGGAACATGAACATTATGGTACAGTCCATTATGAGCCTATAGGAACATGAACATTATGGTACAGTCCATTATGAGCCTATAGGAACATGAACAGTTGGTACGGTCCATTATGAGCCTATAGGAACATGAACAGTTGGTACAGTCCATTATGAGCCTATAGGAACATGAACAGTTGGTACGGTCCATTGTGAGCCTATAGGAACATGAACAGTTGGTACGGACCATTATGAGCCTATAGGAACATGAACAGTTGGTACAGTCCATTATGAGCCTATAGGAACATGAACAGTTGGTACAGTCCATTATGAGCCTATAGGAACATGAACAGTTGGTACAGTCCATTATGAGCCTATAGGAACATGAACATTGGTACCACTGATATAAAAGCTAAGATGCCTCATCCTCCACTGCAGTTCATTGGAGCGACGTGCAACAACTGGATGCCGGAGACCACGCTGCCAGTCAAAGTGATACTGGCCAATCACAGTGTGTCTTTTCCGGGACTTATCGATTCAATTCTACAGAGCTTGTTCTTAGAGGATGCGTACGAAAAGATCCACGCCCACTTGCCTCTGATTGGCCTACCAACTTCCGGTTTCTGTGACGCACATGGAAGTGTGAAACGACCGGAAATGACCGGAAACAACTGGAAACGACCGGTCGCAGAGTCCCGCCAGCATATGCCCCAGAGCCGAAGGAGGCGTCTACCTTTCTATGTCTATGATTGGTACGGTCCAATAGGAACATGGAACCGTTCCAAGAACATTGTGTGTTTTCTAAAGCTCATGGAAATTATAATGTTTGTTCATTCATGTAAAGTTGACTGTTTAGATGGACTCATTCCTATGACAACAGCGTTACACTGTTGAATTTATGAAATAACGTTTGTTTATTTTTTTTATATCATTACAATTTAATAAAGGTTTACTGTAATACAGGAAGTTCTCATTGGTTAACTCAGCGAGTGCCCATGCGTCAAACTCTTTGATGTCGCTGGAGGCCCACGATGCGTTTGCCGCGTTTACTGTATTTACAGTAACAACATTAAATCTCACCGTATGGTGGATGTTGCCCATTCACCGCGGTACTCCAATGCATTTCCCCATCTTTAACGCCCTTTATCTCTGATGTTAGTTTTTATGGCTAAAACTCCGGGCGTGGCTGGAAACATGACCAAATTAGATCGGCAAACAATAGCTTTAGGCTACACTGGCCATTACTAGGTGGAAGACCAAAACATCCTGTCTACGGTCATGTGACCAAGTGTTGTCATTACGCATGCACTGACGCAGCAGGGCCTGTGCAATAGAATGGTGGTGGGTCTGGGCAGCCAGAGGGGATAACTCTGGCGCCATCTAGGGGCAGCAAATGTGTTAATGTTGGATAAAAAATACTCCTGGATATCTCTGACACCATTTTTACATGTTACACACAGATATGTGTATACACAATCTATATATTGTTGTATAAAATACAATTAGTTCATATTTTATACAGTACAGTATAGATGAATCCACAGAGCGCTGCCCTGTAGTTGTGCACTCATTAGTTAGATCTACTACAACATATAAGACGTTTTGGGTCTGATTATCTCATCAAATGGTGATCCGTGGCTCAAATGCTGAATAAATAATGGACCTTGATATGAAAAGGGTTGAAAATATAGACTACTCGATTATGTTGCTGTCAGGCAGAAACCTTGTATCTCCATACATGTTATACTTTTTACGTTATTTTATTTTATGTATTTTGTTTCGTCTGATGTTGGCTCTGGTGAATGTTCTATGATTAGATAGATAGATAGATAGATACCTTTATTATCCCAAGGGGGAAATTCAGTTGTCCAGTTGTAGCACAGCAGTATACAGTTATTTACAAAGTTACAGAGACATAAGAAAAGATAGATAAGAGGGAAAAAAAACAAGAAAAAAAACAAAACAAGAGCAGTACAGTACCAATAAAGAGAAGGTGCATCAATAGAGGGGGCGAATAATATATAAGTATATAAGTGTCTTACAAAAGAGACCAAAGCAGTCAATGCTAGTTAGTGCAAAAAAGTATCTCACTGTCATTGTTAAACAAAAGCAAAATACTCAGAAACTACCAACACAACCTAATAGTGCAATGTCAAAAATCAGTGCGAAAAAAGAACAAAAACAAAAAGAGAGCTCAGAGAAGAAGAAACTAGGAAGCCTGTCACCGCAAGACGCACATGAGCACTCTCCCTGGAAGGTCCTTAGAGGTCAAAGTCAATACAGCAATAGTTCCTTAGAGGTCAAAGTCAATACAGCAATGGTTCCGTCAGTCTAAGTTAGGAAGGGAGACCTTTTCAAGCATCTGTTATGTGTCTCGTTGTACAGCTTAAGGGCAGCCGGTACGAAAGATTTTCCTAATCTCTCACATCTCCGTCCTGGGTAGGTAAAGCGGTCGTTTCCTCTCTTACTCCAGTAACTGGTGATCTCTAGATGGAGGGGGTGGGAGGAGTTCTCCAAGATGGAATCTAGCTTCCTTGCTGTGCGCACCCTGGTTACTTCCTCCACCCCCTGCAGAGAGGACCCAACAACAGAGCCTGCTTTCCTCACCAGTCTGTTCAGGTTAAAAGTGTCACCTGCTCTGTTGTTGCCACCCCAGCATGTTATACCAAAAAAGAGGACACTTGCCATGACAGACTGGTAGAACATCTGTAGCATCCTATTGCACACCCCAAACGATCTCAGTCTTCTCAGGAGGAACAGCCTGCTTTTCCCCTTGCTGTAATAGGCTACTGGTGCAAGATTTCTTTCTCCTGATTTGTCTCTCTGAAGCCATTTAAGTGACAGAATGTTTGGTAAATTGTGTGGCTCATGAATAATGGCTCCAGAAGGCTAGGAGGAGATCTATCACAGGTTTGGGTAAAACGGTCCCCCCCCCCCCCCCCCCCCCCCCCCCCCAGTCACTGCTTCACCAACAGGCTGGCCATGCAGATGGAAGGCGATGGGAGAAACTTCAGTCAAGCCCATCTCTGCAGACAGCATGCATAGGCCTATTAAGCTCTATCTGCTCTAGTTTAAATTTGGGTTGATTCCCATTAAGAAATTGTCTATTTTTTATATTGTGTAGATAAGGGGTCTTCAACGTTTTCAGGCCAAGGACCCCTTAGCTGAGAGAGATGAAGCAGGGACCCCCCAACTATATATAATAAAATTGGGTTTGTATTGTGAGCTTGTAGATCAACTATTTTTGGCTAATGTTCTACGTAGAATAGGGACATAGGTTCCAGGTGGTAAAGTTGACAAAGATTTGGAGGACCTCCTGTAGTAACTCTGAGGACCCCCTAAGGGTCCCGGAACCCCTGTTGAAGTCCCCTGGTGTAGATAAATTGTTTTTGAACCGAGTATCAATTGTTTCCAACCTGAAAAGTTGCGTCACAATAAGAAAACATAAGATATAATTTATCAAAAAATTATCAGAAAACCTGGCAACCCGATACCTGGCAACGGCGTATAAGCCAACCAAAGCTTGTGTTCCTTATATGGCTCAGCTGTGTCGGCCAATCACGTTCCATAAAGGAACAACCAGGAAGTGTCCATCCTTGAATGACTGGTGTAAACAACACAAGGAGATCTATCACAACAACAACTCCTGCAACGGTAATATTTGTTTTGTGATTGTTTGATATACTCTTATGAACATTTGATACAAGACTATAGAATGGGCGGTGTTGATGATGGCGCGTAAAGAATCGATATTATTTCGTTATCATTATAACGTTCATGAAATCATAGACATAAGATATATCAGGCAACAGCAGGATGGTTTGCAGCTGCAAAAGATACTCTTAAGTGACGATCACTTATGCACCTCTTCATAGATATGGCTCGCTATCATTAATTGCTCTACGACACGTTGTCTCATTGTTTTATTGAATCCCAAAAACCATCTCGTATCCAGGGACGGATTAGCCTTTGGGCCGGTGGGGCTGGGGCCCAGGGCCCTTGTGAGAACTGGGCTGCGTGGTCATTGACAATTTACTAAAATCAAATGTAAAAGTTAATCAAATATCAAATGCGTGGGCCCATCTGTTGTCTACAGGTGCTTTCTTGACCCACAGATGATGATCATAGCTTAAAATCTTAGCTGGGTAGTGCGTGTCGGGAGGGAGGGGTGTTATGGTCAGGCCTGTCAACTCTCCTGGATTTCCCAGGAGTCTCCTGGATTTTGAACCCCTCTCCTGGGAGTCTCCTGGATTGGCAAATCTCCTGGATTTCTCCTGGATTTTGTATCAAACTCCCAAAATTCACCAGAACACAGGAAATTACATCTACTATGTTAAAATTTTTCTGGGGGAGGACCCCCAGACCCCCCGCTTTAGGGGTGGGGGCAATGCATGCAAGAAAGATCATACAGATATTCACTTAAGTAATGACTTAAAGATGAGAAATCATTATTAAAGATGTCCTTTTGCTTCAGTCATCAAATCTGTACAACAACATTTGGCATTTTAAGGCTGAAATTGTACCCATGCTAGTAAAGTAAGCCTGATAAATGTATCAAACATGCACAAAATTCAACAGAACACAGGAAAAAATATCTATTAATACGTTTTGGGGAGAGGACCCCCCAGACCCCGGTTGGGGAGTTCCGCGCGCCCCCCAAAAATAAATCTCCTGGATTCTGACAGTCCAATGTTGACAACCCTGGTTATGGTGGGAAAATAAAGTAACCCTAACCCTTTGTATTTTGGTTTGTGTGCATGCTGTATCATTGTGCTGTCTAAATGGCACTGTGAGTTTCTGCCTGGGCTGTCTACAGTGGAAACCTGCTAGTGAATATGCTGCCCAGACAGATACATACTCTGTGCTCTTCATGACACAATGCTGTGTTATAGTAGCATAGGTCTGTCCGAGTGGTAAAATGCTGAACATGTTTGTGTGAAGTCTTAATGTAGCTGGGCCACAGACAGACATAAGGACGTCCTGGCATGTCATCCATCAATGCCACAGTTTGCTGCTGTAATGTGTTGCTATTTAATATCTTAACTTTGAAGAAATCACTCTCAAAAAGTAAAAAATCACTCTCAAAAAGCAACTTTTGATACTATTTTATTTGACTCACTGAAGCTTTTTACTGCAGTTCAAAAAACACTTTTTAGTACAATGAATGTTGCTGCTTTGTCTCGGCTCTTGAAATGTGCTCTTTATTGGTGGGGAGACTGTAACTGTAATTCTCAATCAAAGATTCACATTGGTTTAGCACATAGGTTTTTGGTCTATTAGTTCCATTTGTTATTAAAATGCAACGCAACCTGATCCATTGTGTGGACACTATCTGGACAGATGGCAGGAAGAAGCAGAGACGTCAGTAGCCACCATTGAAGGTACATTATGTTATTTAAATGTAATTCAATTTAGGGGGGACGGTATTTGAATGACTTCACATGTGTTGGTCAAAAAAGGAAACCTATCACAGTACAAGTTCTCCACTGGGATCTACGTAAAAGTGGAAATACATCATCCCCTAACCATATAAGGATAACGCCAAGATAGCCACGCTCTCTCTGGTTTATCAACTCAAAACATAACAAGACAATCTTAAGGCCATGTTTGAGTTTGCGGGAGTGAAAAAGAAAAACATGAACACAGTGAAACTGTGAAAACAGTGTATATTTTCAAATGCTTATTGTGGTTGCCGAAGAAAAACTACATTTCTGCTTACAACTCGTCAAACTCTTTTATGTCTACCGGTGTGTCGGTTATTGTTAATTTAGATCAACCCGTAGCTTACTGTACGAGGCAGCTGCGGCTGAAGAGAAACACTCAAAATGCAACGGGAGATCACGTGACCAGGAAGCCTGGTTGCCCAATACAAGCCAGTGTTATGAGATTCACAAAAGTGGATTTTATCTCCTAATCTAACTCCAGATCACGTTCATGTTTAAAACGAGCCCTTCTCTACCAGCCGTTACAAAAGCACTGATGGCCGCGATTGTTATTTTTCTGTTCTGAGTGAAAGAAAATAAATTCGCAAAACAAAAAGAAGAAAATACTCTGATTACATATACTCAGTTTATGCCTCCAAAATAAGGAAAAATCAATAAAATAGCATGGCACTCATGGCGATTAAATCATTGTTTAATCAAAGGCACTCAGTGTGTTAATTAAATAAATTAACACAGTAATTCATTGATGTGAATTCTTACTTTTATTTTAAGTAAATTTAAAAGCATGTACTCTTGAATGCTTGATTACTTTTAAAAGCAAGTACTTCTTTACTCTTACTCAAGTAACATTTTGCCTGAGCTACTCTGAGTTTTTACCTTATGGACGGAGATCGCCGTCAATGGCGTTCTGTCAGTCTAACAGGAAGCTGTCGTCAACATGTGAACCTGTGCATATTCTAAGATAGATAGATAGATAGATAGATGTTTGTCACCCAGCTCCTAGTCTTGCGTAACCAGACAACTATTCCACAATCTCCGAATGCTATATAGTCTGGAACGGCAGCTCCCGAACCACGAGTATCGGAAGTAGCCACTGCTGCACTGAACTGTAGTCCCACTGGAAACATAACAGAAGCACACTCGCACAGAGTCATTCGAGCGGCCTATTCTTGTTTTGAGTGTATAGTTTAAGACAATATTTGAAAACATCATGGAAGTAACACCAACAACACCAGAGAAAGACGAAATAACACCCCAAAAAATGTTGAAAGGGGACATAACGCTTCCAGTAAGACTTGTTATTGCTACTGCAGCAGTTGCATCATATCCTCTCTATCTTGCACTCATCGTTTCTATTTCCGTGCCCCAGACTGCCGGGAGCATTTGCAAATCACGTTAGGCAACAGTCTGGCCACGCGAGACTACACAGTCTAACAGGAAGCTGTCATCAACACGTGACGCTGTGCTGCTTCTAAAATAGAAGGTGCCACAGGATGTGGCAGGTTGTTGTTCTGCTAGCGCTGGTGTTTACCTGCTATCCTGGTTCCTCTGTAGCACTAAACTGTTTTATCTGCACTTTACGTCCATGAACATTTATTCACCCTGGAGAGACTGTCACTGTAATACTGAACTAGTGAGATGCTCTGGATAAGAGTGTCAGCTGAATGTCTACATTGTAAAACCTACTTAAATTATCTTCAGTTATTTTATAAATTAATCAATATTTCACATGTCACATTCTAATGCTTTATTTGAATTAAGGCTGGGCAATATATAGAAAATGTATCGATCAACATGTGAGGTAGGCTATACATATAGATGAAGACGGCTTGAAATTAGGTATTGGTGTATGTGTTAAAGTAATTAACAGACACACTACTGTATACACCCTTACGGAAGAAACATATATTGCAATATATTGGAAAATATCGTGCGATATATTAGGCAATATATTTCCATATATGAGATTTAGTATTTATATTTTCCAATATATTGCAATATATGCATAGACCATATATGTATATATATTGATACATATAAAAAAATATATTGCAATCAAGACCAAAATGGGCACTATATTTTTACATGTAATAGTTTGTCTTTATATGATCCAATATATTGCAATACATGCATGTGCCATATATTGTGCAATATATGAATATATATTATACCATATATGGATAGATATATTTTATCATATATAAGAAAAAATGTTATTTATTTTTACCTTTTTTACTTTCCAAAAAACAACCATAGCATATACCGTACATGGACCATGCACACATAGCTGCAGTACATAGCCTAAAGAAAATACATTGACGACAACATAATCTGTTACACAAATACATTTTTATTTAAACAGTTGCAGAGACCACATTCACCATTTTACTGTAAATACAGAAAATCCCCCCCCCCCCTTCTTTTTTGACAATTGAAATGTTCTTTGTGCTTAAATGTTCAATCCTCCACACTGGATCTGGGAGGTATACATGCATAGAGGCTTGCATATTGAGGCAGATCAATTAGCATACATTTTCTTTTGAACAGTGTCACATCAAATATCTGTTTTCTGCCCCGGAATTCCCTTTTCAAACCAACTACATTTTCAACATTAATCAGTGTACTATGTGACCTGTCATAGGTTCTTCCAAAAGCAAAGCATTTTCTGTCACCATGTTGCCCTACTACAATGTAATAGTATACAGTGATTATGTGTCCATTCTGCAACAGCACAGTGAAGCTGTTCCTTTTCACTACCCTTGTGAACTCCTGTGAGTAATACAGCTCTCCGTTGACTAGAAGTCGGCTGAATATTTTCACAATTGTATCCGTGGTCACTGAAAGTTGCTCTCTCATCACCAGTGTCTCTTCACCAGAAAGTCTTCTGGAATAATGCAAACCAAGGGTAACAAGTTTATCGCCTACTCTTTCAAACTGCTTCAGTCTTTTTCGGCCAGTTAAATTACTAAATAGCCGGATGCATTCAGGAACAGCATTTATTAGTGCATCGTTCCTCAAAAGAGGCAATACTTGTCTATATGTGAACTGTTTCATTATCTGTAAAGGAACACACTGAGTGCCATGAAACATTTTCAGTATTTCACCATTATATGATTCAAAAATATACCCAGAATGAGCCCACAAAGGTCCCCAATTTCTGACAGATTCTGGCAAATGAAGACATAAATGTACATTAAATGACACATGGGTCTTTCCATACAGTGTTTCAAATTGTTTGACAAAATCTACAACAAGTTTTTCACATTTATTTACATCCTCTGTTGTTATAATGTCCTTGCAAAGTAAGAACATAAATGTGACGAGGACTAACCAGTGCTGGTAAAATACCTGTGGCAGAATTCCTTTTAGCACAAATATACTATAAAACAGTAACCAGTTCTGCCATTCACAAGCCTTCCAAAACCTCCTTTGCTGAAGAGATCGGGGCACTCTTGTTATATTGCAAGGAGGCTTAATTAGCAAGAGCTGTTCATCAAGTTCATTCACTCTATTGCCAATGTAATATGGCTTCTCATGGTTTTCACTGTCCAGCCACATGCTTGCCATTTGGCGAACCACACCAAGATGTATATTATGCATATGGTCAGGAGGCATGCCAGATATGATGTCAAAGTGTGGAATCTTTATCAGACACGTGGGCCCTTTAACGCCCCTCACAGATTTTTTGGTATGTAAAGCCTCTCTTGCATCACTTATGGTTGAAGCGTGGTCTCTCTTTGGAACGTCTTTGTATGGGTATACCCTGACGGTGCCATGACCCTTTTCAACTTGTTCACCGGGATGTAAACAGAGGCTGCATCCATACTGACCATTAAACTGGGTCATGTTTTGAAGTATGGGCCTAGCTACAGAATCACACATCATAAGAGCTGCCACCACTCTACATGGTTCCAAAATGCTGTTTCTTTTTATCTTAAAGCCCACAGTTGACAACTTCTGACACTCTAAAGTGAATGGCTTTAAAAATGAATTAACATTTGGCTTTTTATCACCAAACCACAAGCCAAAAAGTAGAACATTGTCTTTGCGCACAGGGTAAGGAAGCTCGTTTACAATCCCATATAATGGCCAAATACCATAGAGTGATGATTTGAATACAGGCACTCCATCACAGTTAAGTGTTAAGGAGTATCCATGAGTACAGTCAAGCGGGCCTCCAATTTTGTTCAGATTATGGTACATTTTACCACTTCCAATATCTTCATAAATGTCAGAATTACATGTGCCATGTCTTGACTTGAGACAATGTGCAATGTCTTCCCTTTGAAGAAGATGTTCCAACTGTGTTTGGATTGGTAAGTATATAAAGAAGTTTCCATTCTTTAGCGAGCTGTTCTTGTCCCATGTTGTGTTGCATACAACACATTGTCCTTCACTATCCTGTTCACCGATGTAGTACTCACAGTTTGGACAATATATGTGACATTGTAGGTGACATTCTGCTGGCTTAAGCTCTTTTAAGAACAGATACTTTGAGGTTAACTGTGTGTTTTCTGGACAGTGAATATTGATCAAATCTAGGAGATCAGACAGAGCCATGCCTGTGAGTCCGTGTCTCAAAACAAATGAAAGTATAAGTAAGAAACTCTGAGCTTGGGTTAGTCGTGAACCAGTGTAAAGGGGGTCTTCATTTTCCAGGTGGAACTGTTCGTGTTCATGACTGACTTCTCCAAAATGCGATTCCTCATTTACTGACTCATCAGGGCTATCTTCAAATAAACCAGCAAATTCTTCTTCACTTCCAATAATGGATCCAAGACTGTCATCAGGTATAATGTTACTTGTATTTTGTGATGATTGACTGCAATTAGGTTCATCATTGAAGTGAGGTTCACTCTCTGTGGAACATTCATCCTCAAACATGAGCGGGGAAGTAGGACATCTGGGAATAGAATCTCCACAGTCATCATACAGGCTCTAGATATGGAGAGAGAAAAAAAACACACAAAAAAAAACAATTCTTTAAATATTACAATCATAGACATAAACAGAGCAGATGCTGTGATGGCCGATGCTTTCCATTGGAGCGATGCCTCAATGTCACTGCCATATATCAAGGCCTAGATGCCTCTGATACATACATACATCCATCATGTACTGTATGACTAAGAATAAACACAACACAGTTGAAACTTACACAGACTTCGGCTCTACCCGATACACTATGTTGTCCACTGAGAGGAGTCCATGGCTCAGAATCATCATCAGCTACCTAAAGAAACAGATAACAAAATAAAACCACCATAGATTAGATCATACATGGGCAGCTGGCAGCCCGGGGGCCACATGCGACCCTCACCTTCACTTAATGCGGCCCTCAGTTTAATATCGGAATACTGATATATTATTGATTTCAGCTGTTACAATTCCAAACATGCAAACATGACCCGCTTTATTTACTTCAGTCTATATTAGTAGCCTATATTATTGTTATTATTTTATGTCCAACATATTTGCATTTAAGCTCATAAAGTTAACATGAGTATGCATTTGACATTAAATCAAAATGTTACATTTCAGGATTCCAACAAAAAAAAGAACAGAAAAGAATTCAGGATTCCAATTCAAAAGAAGCTAAAATTGCAGATCTACAAGCGCTGCAACACGTTTTGAGCTTGTAGATCTGCTTTTTTTGCTTCTTTTGTATGACATAGTAGAGTACCACATAGCAATATGCAATGTGGCCCTCTGGAGTGTGTGTGGAAATATAGTGGCCCTCTCCATCATTAAAGTTGCCCACCCCTGGATTAGATAGTTTACAAAGGTGCAACAGGCTTTCTTTTCTTCTTTTTTTTAAAAATGTATTGTACACTATACTTACGACATCAGGAGTGACATCATGTTCATCTTCATGGCCATTGTCAGAGTCGTAGTGAGAGGAATTGTCCTTTTGGTTCTGTAAATAAGAATACAAAGTCTTGATTAACTTACTATAATTATAATTATTATCCCCCAAACACTGATTTTTATCATATGTATTCAATCTCCCAACTTAAAGAGTTTTTTCTCTTTCCGTTTTGAACAGGTGTCCCAAGCATGAAATACAGACACTTAGGCACAAGCGTTTGAAAATTGTGAAAGCAAAGTGTCTGTAGGCTATAAGCCAGATTCTTGCTGAACTTACACAGACTCCGGCTGCTCCTGATAAACTTTCCTGTCCACTAAGTGGATGCCATGCTTCAGAATCATCATCAGTTACCTAAAGAAACAGATTACAAAATAAAAATCAATAGATAGTTCACAAGTGTTACCAAAATGTATGTATAGTTCTTAAGATATGTTTAAGAAAAATAAACTAAAATGTACTGTACACCAGAGTTTCTCAAAGGGGTGCCTTTGGAATCAATATCACTTCAGTTTAACCACTTAGACCCTCTATACTTAGTAAAAACGGACCTGAGTTATACTGAACTTGGTGTGATCTCTCTTCAGTCTCTTCACCAAAAATAGCAGATCTACAAGCTCACACCATGTTGCATTGCGAGCTTGTAGATTGGCTATTTTTGGTGAATGTTCCCCCCAGAATATGTTTAAGACTTTACGTGGTTAAACGCCAAGTCAATCTGTCCAATAATAGAAACAGATATTCTCTCAAGTCTTCCTCGTGACAAACTGTATCTTAGAAAGATTTACATATTTTACATAAATGTATGGTACTGTATATAGTAACAAGGTACTTTAGGGGTGGCGTGGATAAAGACGTTATTGTCTGCGAACCACTGCTGTACAGTATGCTCACCGTAATGTGGCTGATATCATGTGCATCTTCAAAGCCATTGTCAGAGTTGTAGTGAGAGGAATCTTCATTCAGGTTCTGTGTAAAAGAAAATAATTCACAGTATTGATTAACCTTTGTTACATGCACAGTCGTCATCAACCAACAGTCACCACCGACAGGATGCAGCATGTGGGATAAGTACCATAAACACACAATTATAATGCACACTATGTGCTCGAACCAAAATGCTCAGCAAAACTTGAGCTGGCTGGGTCGATACCAGCATAAATCAAATATGTTAATATTGCTCCATGATAATGTTAGTGCTACAGGCCAGATTCTTGCAAAAGTTGAAAGCATTGCTAAAGCATACAGTACATTGTTCAACCAAACACCTCACAGTTGAAACTTACAGAGTTTTCTGCTCCTGACAAACTTTGTAGTCCACTGAGAGGAACCCAAGGTTCAGACGAGTCATCAGTTACCTAAAAAATAAATAATAATAATGATTAAAAAAAAGGAAAAAAATAAACACAAATTAACACCCATGCACAGTCTACAAAACAAAATAGCCGATCGACAAGATCTTCTGTTTTAAGTTTTCCAGCAGCTGAAACTTACATTTACGGTCTCTTCTGTAGTTTCTGATAGTCTTTCTGAAGATGGTTCACTTAGGGGGGTCCAGGCATCAGAAGTGGCATGGGCTCTTGGCTAAACAAAAGTGGACAGTTTCAATGTTAATGACTGCAAAACACAATATAATCATGGCCAAAATGTACTTGTAAGCTACACAAATTTAAAGTATTGATGAAGACCTCCGTTGCTGGCTATGCATCTGGCAATACAATAGTATTAAGTTTCACATTTACATGTTTAAAGTTCACAACTTACCAGATCCTGGTTTAGCTGATCAACCTTGGTCTCTCTCATTGCTTTCCTGGGTGAATGTGATAGAAATTATGGATTGATTGGCTGATTGAATACTTTATTAGCAGTTTGCATAGGAAATGTACAGTACAGTTCAGATACAAGGTCTGCTAATAGGATACAAGGTCTGCTAATAGGATTTAAAGGAGTAGTTCACCCCCAAAATGACTTTTCTATTGATTAGTCACGCCATGGAGACTAGAGTTCAATAATATTTTTAGTTTTTTGTCGCATTCCCAAGACAAAAATGTGATAACAATAAATGTACCCCCATCCGGAATCAATGGGGGTACATTTACTGGAACAAACACCAAAAAATATTATTGAACTCTACTCTCCATGGCATGAGTAATCAATAGAAAAAAAGTTTATTTTGGGGGTGAACTACTCCTTTAAACCCAAAAAAGCACTATGGCTTGTTTACATTGGGGTCCTTTTGTACTCAATTTATATTAATTTGGAAACATTAAGCAGAACTCCAGAATATTTTGCTCCTCTGAGAAATAAAAAATGCTATTGTTACATGATCATATCAATAGATGCAAAATGATAAATGGAGTAAATGCTATTAGTATATAGTAGCAATGTTGTAAATAATGTCAGGCTACAACATCCTAGCTTTAATATTCAAAACAATAAAATAGAAAAATGTATATCCCCTTGTCATAAATAAATGTCCCTGCCTCGAAATCAGTTTGCAACAGATAGTTAAAATTATCCTGTGCTGTATACTTTATTATGTACTTTCACTTAAGTGCATTTTATATTCCAGATTTCAACTTTTAACAGAGTATTTCTGCATTGTTGATACTTTTAATTACAAATATGAGTACTTTTTCCACCACTGGCTCTTAGCCCTGAATACATGACTCACATATAGAGTCATGTATTCAGGGCTACACTGGCTCTATAATCAAGCAAAAAACAAGAAGAAAGACTAACCTCTTTTTCCATAATCGTCTTGTTCTTCTTGGAATATCCGTTTGATCAGAACCCGGGAGAATATATTTCCTTTTCAATTGAACTCGGTCTCGGTCCATTTTCAACGTTTGTGTGTATCAGCCTTCTTAATATACAGCCATGTATGCGCGAGTTGTTTTGGACCCCTTCCTGCTAGTGCTGCTAAGCATTCTGGTTGATGTAGTCCTCCTACTGTATTTAGCAGAGCTAAACGGTGTAGGAGGACTACTTCAACCAGAATGCTTAGCGCGAGGTCTACTTCTAGCGTGACTGACGCATGCGCAAATCGTCCATCGCTCCTCCGAGCCAGCCAATCATAGTGCATGAACGGAAATCGCGCATGCGCATTGCTTGAGCGCCGACCGGATGTTGATGATTTCAAATTGGCGCTGGAGAGGAGAGAAGAGAAGAGAAGAGAAGCTCACAGCCAACGAGGAGAGAAAACTTTAATAATTAGTAATTTTCTTTAGCAAAAATGACCGAATGTAGGTTTGCCCTTGTTAGTTGGGCGAAGGGACCTGACAAAGATAAAACTAGCATTGTTCCCACCAGCTGGATAGTTGATTTTGACCCAGCTGATACAGACAGGACTTATCTGGTTGAATGTCGTAAAACAAACCGCAAGAAGCCTGCTAATGGATGGCCCGTGGAAGATGCTGATATTCTTCAGTTAGCAGGCAAGTCTTTTACACACACTCACACTTATTTAACTTATTTCCTAGTAGAAAATCTACTGTTTTAGCAAATACAGCAACAGCATGTTTGTTGTTCTGTTTATCTATCGAAATGTGTATCATCATATTTGTAGTAGTTTAAAGTAACTAAGTACATTTACTTAAGTGCTGTATTTAAGTACAGTCTTGAGGTATTTGTACTTTTTGTACTATCCTATACTTTGCATCACAATGCAATGCATTGTGAGCTTGTAGATCTGCTATTTCCTAAAGGCTTTTATACATTTGAAACGAGAAATCAATGGGACCTTCTGCATAATGAGTACTTTTACTTTTGGTGCTTTAAGTACATTTCGTTGCCAATGCTTTTTGCACTTTTGCTCAAGTAATTTTAGAATGATATACTTGTAGGCTACTTGTAACAGACTATTTCTACATTGCAATACTTTTATTTGAGTTAAAAAAAAAATGAGTACCTTCCCCACCACTGCATAAATGACTGTTTAACAATGGCTAACTAGCTGTAATTCAGTAAATGTATCCCATGATGTTTGGCTGTTAAACAACGGACAAATAACTCTACAGATATGCATGATTAATTTTTATGGAGACAGTACCATGATTTTATTTCCACCGGTCTATAACCTGGTGGGTATTAGGCACAAAGGAACATTAATAATAATACTAATAATAATAATAAAGAAATAATAAATCTACACAATGTTTTAATTTTGTTGATGAGTATCACTTCAAGGTCTTTTTTCATTGGCCCTTTTGACCCACTGGATTTCAGCTTTCAGAAAGAAAACAAATACTCCCTATAACCCCACCAAGTGATTTACAGGACTAATGCAAATTATATCCATAGAGACATAAACAATGGAAAAAAACTAAATACATGGCACACTACCTCCTTAAAGATGTCTAAAAATGGGACACATTATAATCTTTTCTATATTCTCTAGTATGTATTCATTGTAATGGGGTTGGATTTTGGCATTAAAATCTTTTCTTCTAATCTAATCTACATGAATGCAGAAAAAGAGGCTACACTCAAAGCTGCTGAGCGGGATCTCTATCCAGATACCATGCCAGGCAAGAGGGTGATAAAAGCAAAATGCCTGGACTTTGGTGATGAAGACACCAGTAACGGCAACAAGGCCTCTGGAATTCCAAAACCGGTAATTAAACCGCAGAGATTGATATCACATTAGGCATCATTTGTGTATGGGATTATCCATTATTAAATAATAAAAATGAACATCTTTGCCCTACAGAAAAAGGCCAAAGTTGCTGCGCAAAAACATGCGGAGGAGGAACTACTGTCAGAGGAGAGTCAATTCAGCTCCGGTCCAGCAGAATCAAGCCAGGAAAACGACCTGACCAGAGACCTGCAGAGTCAGGTCAAGGCCTTACAGAGGGAAAACACCAGGCTGCGGAGCATGGTAGTTAAAGGCAAGTAAGCAAATATTACTGTATAGCAAATGGTATTAATCCATTTAATTCTAAAGCTTGTGAGCTTGTAGATCTGCTATTTTCGGCATACAACCAACACGGTCTGCTAAGATAGATTTTAGTTGACTTAATTAAAGGAGTAGTTCACCCCCAAAATGACATTTTATTTTTACTATTGATTAGTCATGCCACGGAGACATGAGTTCAATAATATTTTTTGCTTTTTGCCACATTCCTAAGACAAAAAATGTATTACAATAAATGTACCCCCATTGATTCCGGATGGGGACCCAAATGCATTCGGGTCCCCATCTGGAATCAATGGAGATACATTTATTATAATCAAATATTTGTCTTCGACAAACACAAAAAAATATTATTGAACTCATTTGCATGAGTAATCAATAGTTAAAGTAATTTTGGGTGTGAACTACTCCTATAACTGTAGATTCAGTTGACTAAAATGTTATTTAGTCAACTAACACAACAAACATTTCAGATGACTAAATACAGATTTGCCGTCAAAACACTGGGCCAGTGTCATTCTCAGTCCTATCACTTATTGCTGTTCTATTGTGTTTATTTTAATGATGGTTGCTCTCTGTATAATTTGTTATTTTTGTATTTATTTTCTCAGAAATTCCAGCTTTGTTGGTGGACGTGAGAAAGCTTGTCTCCATCAACGGCACCACCAACAAAGATGTTGACAACCGCTCCACCAAAGATGCTGATGACCCTGATGCTGAGAGTGACGGCCCAGGTGATACGTCACTTTGCACACCTCGTAGACCTTCACAAGTAAGTATTTATGATTTGGTACATTTCTAACAAACATTAAGCATTATTGGCATTCTATTCTTTGTGGTGATTGTCTTTTCTTTCTTTGCTCTTTTTTTATTTTGTTTACACAAGGTGAACATCGGGAATGATGGAACCGTCACTATCTCGTCACATTGTTGGGAGACTGCAAAAGCTTGTACCAGCGCCAATGGGATGGCACGGGTGCTACTGATGGGGCTCTTTGATGTGGATGTCCTCCTCAAGTCCAACCTGAAAGGAGGGGCCAGCAAGTTGGATCCCTCTGCTGAGCGTCGGCAGGCTCTCGACCCGAGGAAAGTTCAAGCTTTACAAGGTAAATAGTTCTCAGAGCTGGTGCTTTCCAAATTTGATTGAATCCCTGCCAGGCGGGGGGATTTTCGCTCTGGTTACAGAGCAAACCTGTTTGTGTGTGCGTGCGTGCGTGTGTGTGTGTGTGTGTGTGGGGGTGGGTGGGTGGGTGGGGGGTAGTTTAGGAGGAAGGAGTGGGAGCATGGGTGAGGGAGGAGTGAGGAGAGGGCAAGTAATCATTGTTGTTCTGTTCCACAGATGCTGTTGTAAACCAGTTTCCGACGGCCAAGGCAGCTGATGTCCGAAAATCCATCAACACCAGAATCTGCGAGCTAAGACACCAGGTCAAGTGCAAAAGCGTGTGAAGTTACAGTATCTAAGATAAGTCACCTCATTTTTGTTTTTTGTTTTGTTCCACACCACATTCAAATCAGTAAAGAACAGATGGACTGTTGGATGGACTGTTAACCTGGATAACGGACTGTTCTTTGCCTTTCCACGGTTCCCAAAAGGTCCATTGAAAGTTTGTATAAAAAAAAAGAAAGGTCTTGGATGTTTTGAGAAAAAAATACACATTGTTCATTGAAAGTGCCAATTGAAGCTACATATTTTGTTCATGTTAATTTACGTAATGGATAAGTTCATTCAACAGTGAAAATAGGGCTGGGGGGGGTCAGTCTTGAATCTTGTGACGTGCTTCTTATACTTAGAGATTATACCACTAGTGAGTAACAAAATTGGTTGGGCTGGGTGTAATTGGAAATCTTTGGATAGTTGTACCAATTAGATGCCTTGAGTTTGATACTGGTTCCTGATTTTTGTCCAAGACGGTGACTGCCCCCCCAAAAATGAACTTATCCATTATGATCAATTAAGGTTTTTCCTTTTTTCTCTTTTTTTATGAAAAAGTATTTATTATTTGTACATTTTGTTTATAGATATTTTATTTATATTATATAACAGCACAGCTGGATTTAATTTATATTTTGTATATTTTCTGTTCAATGGCATTCTTTAAAAATGTTGAACTTTAAAAATAATGTTGCACTGTTAAGAAATGCTGCACTGTTAGTCTCTACCTCAAGCAGAAGAAAATAAAGGTGGCTTTTGATTATCCATTAGTCTGTGTTAATTATGTGGTGTTAAGGTTTGGATTGGATGTATGTACATATAATTTGGAATATATTGTGCATATATTCGTACATATATTTCATGTATGTTTCCATATAATTTTACATATATTTAAAATATATTCTACCATATATTGCACAAATGTTTCCATATAATTTTACATATATTTAAAATATATTCTACCATATATTAGTACATTATGTTTAATGTATGTTTCCATATAATTTTACATATATTTAAATATATTCTTCCATATAATTTTACATGTATTTAAATATATTCTACCATATATTAAACACATATCCGTACATATATTGTTGTATACGTTTCCATATAATTTTACATATATTTAAAGTATATTCTACCATATATTGAATATATATGTGACACTATATCTTTACATATATTACTAATACATTTTCCCATATAAATCACCATACATTATGCATAGAATTGCATATATTTTGGGATATATAATCACATATATAATATATTCACGTTCCATATATTGCAATATATGGAAAGCGGCAATCATTGGTATATTTTGCAATATATTGCAATATATTACAACAATATATAATATATTGTATAATATATGTGTCATAAATATATTTTTCCATATATCTCTAATATATAATATATTGGAAAATGTATTGGGAAAATAATATATTACAATATATTACAATACATTTCAAATAATATATTGGTAAATATATTATCCTTTCGTAAGGGCATGCACATAGCACATACAAAAAACAGTCCATCTGTAACCAGGTGTGGCTATTTCAATAAAACCATAGTTGGAAAATGTAAATAAGTCATTTAATTTCTTCTATGTAATTTAATTGTCTAGTCTATGTGTACTGTGCAGTGTACATGCATGGATATGCTATTATCTGGGATAGGCAGGCAGTGGACCTAAAGCAGAAAAAACATTAAAAACTATACAATGCAATTGTTTTGACTAATATCGTGAGTAATATCGATATCGAGATATTCAACAACGTTATCAAATATCGAAGGTTTTCCTAATATCGCCCAGCCTTAATTTGAATTCACAAATGAATATGAATTTACAGGGAAAAAATGTAAAAAGGTTAAACTGTTCATGGTAAACTAAGGATACATAGGCTATAGCACCTTCTCCTCTCACCTCTCACAACTGATTATACAGGCTTCCATATATGAACACAAGCTGTTTACATTTGTAACCGAGCTGTATGATGGCATCCCTAAGATGTTGGTACTTAAGCATCGGCTGCCGACAGGCTGCCGACAGGGAGCCATTGGGAGCTTGTCGGCAAAAGACGCTTGCCGTTGATAGGGAGATAGGGCTGGCGGAACCCGTCAATGAAAAACTGAACCTGCTCTGTCTTTTTGGTGGTCATTCCGGTCAAGTCCGACCTCTCAATATTCCGACCAGGTTAACATTCATCAGCCTCGGCAGGTTAGCATTTCAACAGGTTAGCATTCACCAGCGTTAGTTTTACTGAGGTTAGGGTTAGGGTTAAGGTTAGGTTTAGGTGGTCGGGTCGGAAGAATGGGAGGTTGGAAAATGGGAGGTCGGAAATATGACATGGCACAGTAAATCCTCCATTGTAGATTGGACCTCTGTCTAGTCTGCTACAGTGCAGAATGTTCAGAAGCAAACCTAAACTAGAAAATATTGTTCCTGCGAAACAATTGTGGGTTCGCTTCAAGCCAAAAAACAATGGCTATAAAAATACAAAATGTCAAGATCGCAGGCAGTGCTCTCTTTGACGTTACTGACGTAAAATGGTAATCGAACTACAGTGCAGACACCAGTGAACTTAACGGTATGGACAATTAAATACAAATAAAAATATAGCTGCAAGCAGCGATAAAGTGGCCAAGCCAGGAAAAAGTAGGAAAGGTGTGCACTTCATAGGCATGTTAGATAAAGGTCCTTAGATTGCGTGTAGAATGTTTCATGCAAATTGCTCAAAAATCCCAGGATAAAAACGGGTTTAAGTGTTTTACAAACTGCTCAAAATGATATAGCGCCCCCCCTTTGGCCAAATGGGGTAAGATTGGTTTCAGTGATATTTGGACTAACCCTCTACAGCTGGGGTGTGAACAGACAAACGCCAAAAAAGAAAATGTCCTTCAAAAATCAAATATGCTAATCTTTAATTAATAGCACTAGAAGCTGGGCCACCCTTCGGGCGGCCCAGCGTCTAGTCGGCGACCTGGCCAACTCGGAACAATGTAAATAGGGAATGAATGCCCCGCCCTTTAATGCAAACCCCATTATACCTGTTTTCATAGGACCCGTTTTGACCATCTGTCTGCCTGTGTCCATTTATGCCCATATATGGAGATATCTGTATCTGTCTGTCTGTCTGTCGGCGTCCATTTTATGTCCATATATGGAGATCACTGCAGTTATAGTTCTGGGTCCATTTTATGCCCATATATGGAGATATCTGTCTATCTGCGTCCATTTTATGCCCATATATGGAGTATCTGTCTGTGCCTCCAACTGTGTTGCAGACACAGTGCCGGTTCCCCCTTTAATGCAAACCTCATTATACCTGTTGTCATAGGACCCGTTTTGAACATCTGTTTGCCTGTGTCCATTTATGCCCATATATGGAGATATCTGTATCTGTCTGTCTGCGTCCATTTTATGCCCATATATGGAGATCTTTGACCATCTGTTTGCCTCTGTCCATTTATGTCCATATATGGAGATATCTGTATCTGTCTGTCTGCAATCCATTTTATGCCCATATATGGGGGCATTCATTTTATGCCCATATATGGAGAACGCGCATGCCCGTGGGACGAACGGTTCTCGAGATACGCGGATTACATACATACATACACACTCACAGAGATTTTTTGTTGACTCATGTGGCGTACGTGATGTCAGAGCCTTTTATGAAGTGATGTCACAATGAGTCAGAGCTTTCGCCGATTTCCTCCGGAACAGCCTGACAACAATCAACCCCGCATAAGGAGATTCCGAACGTTTCGCGCCGGTTCGGGAAAACCGCGCGTCGGGTCGGGTCGAGACCCAGCACTGCACTCCGTGCCGCGGCGGGGAACGTGCGTGCCGAATCTGAAGCCGGTGGGACGAACGGTTCTCGAGATACGCGGATTACAGACACACAGACAGACAGACAGACACGCAGAGACTTCTCGCATTTATAGATAGATGATAAATACAAAAATGAAAGTGCATGCATTAAAAACTGAAAATGCATTATTAAAGCCCAGTTTTCTGCTCTATGATCCTCACCAATCACTGCTAAGTAAATCCATCACAGAAGACGGTTTGCCCTTTACATCCGTGAACCTGTACTCTGCCTCCCACCTGGCTTGAAAACCCCTGTTCTCAGAGTTCATCTTTCGTTTAGACATTTTAGGGGAGAGGGGGAGCTGAAAGTTGACCACAGGCACTTCCACTGCTGATGAATAGTGAAGACGCAGGCTTGTTTGCCAACTAATGCCAGCAGACTACAACAAACTGGCAGTTTGGAGCCGTGGGAAGTAGGCTGTTTGGTGTGTGTGTGTGTGTGTGTGTGTGTGTGTGTGTGTGTGTGTGTGTGTGTGTGTGTGTGTGTGTGTGTGTGTGTGTGGTGCGCGTTCGTGCGTGCGTGCGTGTGTGTGGGTGGGAGGAGGAGGGGGGCATTAATGAGTGCTGACAGGAGCATCAACAACCAACCACATCCTGTGTTACTTACATGTTCTATTTTAGAAACACACCAACGGACTCCTTGATGACACTTTACTGTCTCTGTGTGTGTGTGTGTGTGTGTGTGTGTGCGTGTGCGTGTGCGTGTGCGTGTGCGTGTGTGTGTGTGTGTGTGTGTGTGTGTGTGTGTGTGTGTGACACGTACGTACGCGTGTGGGTGCCACCTGTTGTGACCTAATTTCAAAATTAAAGGCATGGCAGAGACTATGTTTTGCAGAGACTATGTTTTGTCTGTCTGTCCGTGGTTCTGTCTGTGGACAGCTAAACTGTGCACACACTCCCTGGACGCCAGAGCAGAACCTCTGAGCCACATGTTTCACATGGGCCTGTTATAGCGCCACCATGAGCCAGATATTTGTAAAACACATTTTTTAATCAGGTTGTCAAACCTGATTCCATGAACAGACCGATTTCTAGTCACCAAAGTGTGTTCGAAAATCACCATCATGGTTACCGGAGGCTCACTCACGTATTAGTTTGCATTGGCCAGTGCGCTCGGGGTGCCCAGTGCTATTTATTACTCATCCTTTTTTTTGGCTTGGCTAGTTTCTCTTTGTCATCAGCGCGTCATTAGGCCTAAAAAAAAAAACCGTTGTGTTCCGGTTGGCTGTCATTTTAGGGCTGAGTAGGTAGGGAATTTATTTTATTTTATTTTTGATTTTGATTTTTTTGTGGGCATGATGGGTAGCAAGGAATTTTATTTTATTTCCTCATGGGAAGGATGGGTAGGTAGGTTTTTTGTTTTTTTTTTTGTTTTTTTTGGGGGGGATTTTTAATTTACAGTTTTAATGAATCATTTAAAACAGCAATTTTGAATTACATTTTAATGTTTAATTTACAGTTTTAATGAATTATACAAATGAAAACATATTTCAATGTCTTCAGCGATACTCTTATTCTGAAGAGATTAAGAAGTCGACCACCGTCTGGAAGTATAATTGCATTACGAAAGACCACCATCTGGAAGTCTTATTGCTGCTAAGCAACATATCTTATTCTGAAGAGATCAGCCACCGGAAGTGTTAGATTTTCCAGCTTAGATTTGACAAAGGAACACAGCTTGGCGAGCGAGCGAGCAGTGACAGTCGCAGACGCACCGTAACCCAGGCAGAGAGACACATGGGGGTCCGCAACACAAGCACTGTTGCCGCGCAGTCTTTCAGAGGAATGCCACGCTGTCATAAATGTTTAGTCTCCATATCATGTCTCTCTGTGGCTGTGCAGGGCTGAGCTGTACTGGTGTCTGAGCTGCTAATGTTGTTAGCATCGCTGCCACTGAGTGGCACTCAGTCTGTCCCCCGATTGTGTGTGCGCGTGTGTGTCTGTGTGTGTTTGGAGGAATACACGTTGTCACGTAAACTCACGTTAGTTTAGCCTCGGTAACCGGGGGCAGGTAAACTTCGCGAATGTGGTCGCACCAAATATATTTTTTGTAAGACGTTTTTGATCGACTCGGTCGGATTTTGACTTAATTGTATTTATTTTTTTATTTTCACTCCAAATGCCAATAAAATCATCTGGGTCGCACGTATTTAATAGGGTCGGTCGCCAACCGGAACCCAACGTATTTTTTTGTTAGGCCTTAGTCATCCGCAAGAACGAGGGCTTACAAATGGAAGCAAATGAAGCTGAACGGTGGCCATTGTTATTTCATCATTGTATGGAAAATGAGGAAGTGGCCTCAACATAAAATGTATTTTAATTATAGTTGATATGATATAATATGATATGATATGATATGATATGACACTTTGTTGTCAGTTCACACTGAAATTTGTCTTACGACACAGCAGCCATATATGTGAAAACATATACAAACATTTGACATAAACAACAAATGAACGAGACAGGATTACATACATGAGGATAATACAGAGAAGACCAATGTCCAGCGCCTAGCCTACCTCTGGCCAAACTCCTGATTGAGTCTTAAAGTCGACTGATGGAATTCTGTGCATATAAAATACATGTACCCAATCGCATATCTTAGTTACATCGATGTCGTTCATGTGAACTATTTCATGTGAACTTATGTATTATAATGATCAAAATCACTATGACAGCACCACGCTAGAGGTGCTTTGCTGCGACCCGGAGCCGCTGTGCATGGAGGCTCGTAGCGGAGGCCATGACGCAAGAGGTGCTGAACCGCGGCTCAGAGTTTGCTATGCTAAAGAAAACGACAAGTGCAACCTGATTATATAATGACTTTTGTCATTTCTAGTTTTTTGTCAGTACTCCTACAGACTTTGTCCAGACATCACGCAAAACAGGTCTTTCAGATTTTCCATATTCCATCCTGATGGGCTAAGATTGTCTTTCAAAGTTTGCAGGAGTGCTCAGTTTTGAACACCATGTCTCAAATCATGAACACAACGTGCAATTTACCTGACAATCCTCTCGGCAGAGGAAGAAATGCCACTTGAAATGTTTCAAAATCAGCCTCATGCACACTACGTTGAGGAATAAATGTTTTGTATTAACCATTTATACCCTGTATACTCTGTTCACCAGGGTACTTAGTTCTCTTTTTTACTTCTACACCAAACCTTTTTTACTGGAAATAGCTGATCTACAAGCTCAGTAGCTCACTACGTGTTTTTGCTACGATTCAATTCAATTCAATTTCATTCAAGTGTCAAATCACAACAAGTTGTCTCAAGACATTTTACATGTAGAACAGAGACCCGGCAGTCCCATCCTGAGCAAGACATTTTGTGACAGTAGCAATGAAAAACTCTCCTTAACTGGAAGAAACCTCAGGCTCTATACTATTGGACCTCTTCATGGGCCGCAAAATGCCCGCGAAATGGCAGTTTGACACCCCTGCTCTATAGGGTGTGCCAAATGTAGTTCTTAGAGCGGCCATTTCTTGGGTCAACACAGCCTTACACAGGTGTTCTGATTGGAGTAGAGCATTAGTTCTATGCAATCAAACAATTGAAACACCTGTGTTTTGACCCAAAATATGGCCGCTAAGGACTACAATTGTGTCACCGTTGGCACACACTATGGGGCTTTTAAGCCGTGACATCATTTTGTAGGCAGAGGAGAATCTGCCCCCAGAGCATTTTCTGTCCCTCGCTATTTCAAAAAACTAAAGACTAAAAAATAACGACTAAAGTATAATGCTAACACTTTCCTTTCAACAACAAAGAGAAGAAAAATGTGTAAATAGTAAAAATAGTAAAAAGATTCACGGAAACTGGGGGCAGAAATTCTCCTCTGCCTACAAAATGATGTCATAAGAGTCACAGAAAGAGATGAAGAGACAGAGGAGAGATGCAAGCCAATACAAGCAGCAATAACAATTATTGTAAATACAATAGTGTATAATATAATATAATATAATATAATATAATATAATATAATATAATATAATATAATATACAGATGTGCTGTTTCACACTTCAGCATTTACTGCTCTTTTTTTGACATTTTCCTGAAAAGGCATTTTTTCCCACAGGTTTCTTTCCCTGTTTTGCCTATCAACTTTCTATGGAGAATGAAACAAATTGCAAGAAACCGCTCCATTCCCACTGAAAAGCACAATCCCCCTTCATAGAAGATTTAAACTTTGAAGTCAGAGAAGGTAATAAAGATAGCAAAAATAGCTAATCTACAAGCGCAGTGTTCTGCAAATCCCCTGCAAATCGACTTTGCAATGGCAGGACATGTGAAGTTTTGAAATGGCACAGATAATATAGGTCAGTATTAATATAGATAATATACATATGTATAATATAAGAATGTTAAGATAATATACATGTAGACCAGAGCTGTGGTGACAGAGGACCAAGTCCAAGTGTGTGCGAGAGAGAGATAAATGCTCTCTGTAAGTTTTATTAATGTAGACGTTCAGCTAGTTCAGTATTACAGTGACAGTCTCTCCAGGGTAAATAAATGTTCATGGACGTAAAGTGCAGATAAAACAGTTTAGTGCTACAGAGGAACCAGGATAGCAGGTAAACACTAGCGCTAGCAGACACAACAACCTGCCACATCCTGTGGCACCTTCTATTTTAGAAGCAGCACAGCGTCACGTGTTGATGATAGCTTCCTGTTAGACTGGCAGAGAGTTGAGAGCTGCTTCACGGACGAGTCACTCGCTGATGATGAGAAGAGGACGGTTGAGCTGTTAAAATCTAAAGACAGAAGACATTCCATCTGATGAAGAGAGCAGGACAGTTGAGCTGTTAAAAACTAAAGACACAGAAGACATTAAAGCATCACATCCAGTGAACAGTGAGTGGATCCCTGCATCACATCCAGTTAACAGTGGGTGGATTCCAGCATTTAGTGAACAGTGAGTGGATTCCAACATCTATAACAGTGAGTGTATTCCAGTATCACATCCAGTTAACACTGAGTGGATTCCAGTATCACATCCAGTGAACATTGAGTGGATTCTGGCATCACATCACATTCCAGCATCACACCCAACAAACAGTGAGGAGATTCCAGTGGATTCCAGCATCACATTCAGTGAGTGGATCTAGTGAACAGTGAGTGAATACCAGTATGCAGTGAACAGCGGGTGGATTCAAACATCTAGTGAACATTGAGTGGTTTCCAGCATCACATCTGGTAACCAGTGAGTGGATTCAAGCATCACATCCAGTGAACATTGAGTGGTTTCCAGCATCACATATGGTGACCAGTGAGTGGATTCTAGCATCACATCCAGTGAACAGTGAGTGGATTATAGCATCTAGTGAACATTGAGTGGATTACAGCATCACATCCCATTACAGCATCACACCCAACGAACAGTGATTCCGGTACATTCCAGCATCACATCTATTGAACAGTGAGTGGATTTTCCAGCATCACATTCAGTGAGTGGATCCAGTATCCAGTGAATAGTGGGTGGATTCAAACATCACATCCAGTGAACAGTGAGTGGTTTCCAGCATCACATATGGTGACCAGTGAGTGGATTCTAGCATCACATCCAGTGAACAGTGAGTGGATTATAGCATCTAGTGAACATTGAGTGGATTACAGCATCACATCCCATTACAGCATCACACCCAACGAACAGTGATTCCGGTACATTCCAGCATCACATCTATTGAACAGTGAGTGGATTTTCCAGCATCACATTCAGTGAGTGGATCCAGTATCCAGTGAATAGTGGGTGGATTCAAACATCACATCCAGTGAACAGTGAGCGGATTCCAACATCACATCCAGTGAACAGTGAGCGGATTCCAACATCACATCCCATTCCAGCATCACATTCAGTGACAGTGAGTGAATTCCAGTAAATTCCAGCATCACATCCAGCAAACAGGGATTGAATTCCAGTAGATTCCATCATCACATACAGTGAACAGTGAGTGGATTACAGCATCACATCCAGTGTACAGTGAGTGGATTACAGCATCACATCTAGTGAACATTGAGTGGATTACAGCATCACATCCAGTGAACAGTGAGTGGGTCTCAGTATCACATCCAGTGTACAGTGAGTGGATTACAGCATCACATCCAGTGTACAGTGAGTGGATTACAGCATCACATCTAGTGAACATTGAGTGGATTACAGCATCACATCCAGTGAACAGCGGGGTGGGTCTCAGCATCACATCCAGTGTACAGTGAGTGGGTCTCAGTATCACATCCAGTGAACAGTGCTGAATATCTGGAGACACAATGGATCCAACAGTGATGCTCTTCTTTCTGCTCTGGGCCTCAGGTAAAAGTTTCTAAGTACATTTACTCAAGTGCTGTACTCAAGTAGAACATAAATGTACTAAAATCTAAAATTCTAAATACCTGTAAGATGCCCTAAGGCGTGACCTCGCTCTAATGGGCAAGGTCGCGCACATGGGTGCGTGCACATGGGTGTGTGCACATGGGCGCGTGCACGCATCTGCCTAGGTGACTGCACACTGCTGGGCGATCACTGGCACTTTGGGATGGGATCAACTTTGACCAAATAAATGCGGTCCCATCCTATTTTACAGCACACTTTAAGACAGAATAAGACAGAATGCACAGACCTGGTTGGTTGTTTGTGTTGGACAAAATGTGGTCAAAAGAGTGGCCAAAATGTGGCGTGACTGACTGACTGACCGGCTGCAGGTTTTCATAGTAAATTTCCTAAATATGGTGATGGCTCACGTCATAGACCACATGAGACTGACACAATATGTAAATATATGAGCATTGCCACTTGCCAGATATGGGCTTAACATTGATGTTTTGGGCCGGGTAGGGAGTAAAACGTATGCTAATCAGTAAGGCCAGACAGGGCCTCTGTCCGGCCCACTTATAATTAAAGGAGCTATAGTCAACTTTTTCATTGTAGCTGCGACACATTGTTTACATCCTAGTCTATAGACTAGAATGTAAACAAAGTGTCGGTCTGACAATGGCCAAAATAATTATTTTATCATTATTTTACGCTTTTTCTTCTGAATAGAAACACATATAATTTATGAAGCTTATTTTTTTTATAAAATATTTTCGAAACATTATTTTTATTTTAGCATCGTTTTTTCAAGAAAAAGTTGACTATAGCTCCTTTAATTTATGTCCCATCGAGAAGGCTGAGCTGGTCTATAATCATTGTGATGTCAGAACAGGTCAGCTATATCATTCTGCTGAGGCGGTCAAGTCAAGTATAGTAGTAGCTTAATGACTAGTACTAGCCTTCATTTTTTTCAGCATTCCAATTAAAAAATAGCGAAAATACCTGATCTACAAGCTCAAAACGTGTCGCAGTGCAACGTGTTTTGAGCTTGTAGATTGTCTACTTTTGCTATTTTTGCTCATTTCTACTGTAGTTCTATATATTTATGCAATGTGGCCCGGCCCTCTGGAGTGAGTGTGTAAATATAGTGGCCCTCTGGAGTGAGTGTGTAAATATAGTGGCCCTCTGGAGTGAGTGTGGAAATATAGTGGCCCTCTGGAGTGAGTATAGAAATATAGTGGCCCTCTGGAGTGAGTGTGTAAATATAGTGGCCCTCTGGAGTGAGTGTGGAAATATGGTGGCCCTCTGGAGTGAGTATAGAAATATAGTGGCCCTCTGGAGTGAGTGTGGAAATATAGTGGCCCTCTGGAGTGAGTTTGGAAATATGGTGGCCCTCTGGAGTGAGTGTGGAAATATAGTGGCCCTCTGGAGTGAGTGTGGAAATATAGTGGTCCTCTGGAGTGAGTGAGGAAATATAGTGGCCCTCTGGAGTGAGTGTGGAAATATAGTGGCCCTCTGGAGTGAGTATGGAAATATAGTGGCCCTCTGGAGTGAGTATGGAAATATAGGAGTGAGTGTGGAAATATAGTGGCCCTCTGGAGTGAGTGTGGAAATATAGTGGCCCTCTGGAGTGAGTGTGGAAATATAGTGGCCCTCTGGAGTGAGTGTGGAAATATAGTGGCCCTCTGGAGTGAGTGTGGAAATATAGTGGCCCTCTGGAGAGAGTATGGAAATATAGGAGTGAGTGTGGAAATATAGTGTCCCTCTCCATCATCAAAGTTGCCCACCCCTATCATAGACCATATGAGACTGACACACTTAATATTGATGACATCATGGCATCACATTTGGGCATAAAAGGGACATGGACGGAATTCATTTGCATATGAATAATAATATTTGGCTATGAGTGCACAAATGTTCCACTCTGAATAGAGGCGTTGGCGTTCAAGTTGTTTCATGTATTCAGGGACGTGCTGGCCATTGGGAAAAGCGGGACAACTCCCGAACGGCCGAACTTCATTCCCAGGCCGGTCCAGGCCGGCCATTAGGATAAAAAAAAATAAAAAAAAATAATGTCGGCCTTCGTTCCATTTTGGGGGCTGGGCGGCCAACAAAGTAAATCGTCACTGTCGGGCAGAAACCTTGTATCTCCAAGTTTCAAATTTGTACATTTTTTCACAAAGCAAAGCCCTGCTTCATCATACAAGGCCGTCACACAAAAGTAGTGAAAACAGCAGATCTACAAGAACACAACGCCTCGCGGTGCGGGGCGTTGTGTGCTTAGATCGGTTGTTTTGGACATACAAGGTTTCCACCCGACCACGACGAAATATAACTCATGTAATTGGCCCACTGGCACTTGATCACTTGTCATGATCTGAAATGGCAAATCTTTGAGTAGCAGCAGCGCTATAGAGAGATCTCTCTCTCTCTCTCTGATCTCTTTTTGTAAGACACTTTATGTATATAATACTTATATATTATTCGCCCCCTCTATTGATGCACCTTCTCTTTATTGGTACTGTACTGCTCTTGTTTTTTCCTCTTATCTCTCTTTTTTTCTTACTTCTCTGTAACTTTGTAAATAACTGTATACTGCTGTGCTACAACTGGACAACTGAATTTCCCCCTTGGGATAATAAAGATATCTATCTATCTATAGCGTGCAATGAGGGCCTCTACAACTCTTTTTCCCGGGCTGAATTAAGGGCCCAGCACGTTCCTGCATGTATTAACTATAAAGTTATTTTCAATCTGGATATTCTCGAGTTTTCCTTGTGACATTGTATCTTAGCCCTGCAAGGCCCAGCGTTGCTTTTTGGCAAAAAAATTTAATATTTTTTTTTTTTAATGTTCTTTTTTTTCACATTAAAGGAGTAGTTCACCCCAAAATGACTTTTGTTCTATTGATTAGTCACGCCATGGAGAGTAGAGTTCAATGATATGTTTAGTTTTTTTGTCGCATTCCTAAGACAAAAATGTGATAACAATACATTTGCCCCCATTCTTTCCGGATGGGGACCCGTTTTGAAACGGGTCCCCATCCGGAATCAATGGGGGTAAATTTACTTGAATCAAATTTTTGTCTTAAGAATGTGACAAAAAAGAAAAAATATTATTGAACTCTACTCTCCATGGCATGAGTAATCAATAGAAAAAAAGTCATTTTGGGGGTGAACTACTCCTTTAACATCACCATTAAATCCTATTGTTTAGTATTACAATGCCATTGGCCACGATATTTGCATATAAATACCCCCCACAGAGGCTGACATTCACACCTCCCAGAGAAGTTGAAATTCCAACGTCTGGACGAACAACATCTCACTTTTTAACTGAAGCTATTCCTCACAAAAACAGAAGTAAAATGCCTGTAATATTGTTTTCGTGATCATTAGAATGTCTAGAACATGTACATGTGTTATTATTGTGAAAAATATCCCCAAAATTCAAATTAGAGCATGATTTATGGCTATAAACCTTACAAAAACCTTATTACTTTTTTAACATTACATTTTCCTGTGATTAGGACTCCTACAACACCATCTGATTTTTTTTATTTTTTTATTTTTTTCATATATATTGGCCAGTAGAAATTAATTCGGGTCTTGCAGGGTTAGGGGGAAAGATTGACACTTTTATGTCTCATAATATTTCACAAATGTAACATGCTATAAAGTAACAATGTAATTCAGGGGTGTTATGGATGAAAAGGTTATTTACAGAGGTGACCTGACACATAAAGCGTTTGAGAACCACTGTCAACAGGGTTTAAATGGTTAAATACAGGTTCTTTAACTCTTTTTCCGCCCAACGAACGATTGTTTCTTTTTTCACGCAACGTGTGTGCGTGCGTGTTTGTCTGTGTGGTTTGTTGTGGGACGCAAACATGAAGGGAAGTTTATTATTTTTCCTTTTGTTGTTAGGACGTATTCTGCTTGCTCTGGTTCGAAAAGTCGGGCATTTCCAGAATATTTAAGGGCGTGTTATTTAAATTTCAGCCTGCGCATTTATCAACGCTGAGATCAAATGTACGCCAGATATGTCTATTTAGGACGTATTTAGGCCTACGCTAAATTTTGGGGAAAATACACAGTTTTTTACACTCCATTGATAAATAAGGGCCATCGTGTCCCTCTGGAGTGAGTGTGGAAATATAGCGACCCTCTGTGAGTGAGTGTGGAAATATAGTGGCCCTATGGAGTGAGTGTGGAAATATAGTGGCCCTATGGAGTGAGTGTGGAAATATAGTGGCCCTCTGGAGTGAGTGTGGAAATATAGTGGCCCTCTGGAGTGAGTGTGGAAATATAGTGGCCCTCTGGAGTGAGTGTGGAAATATAGTGGCCCTCTGGAGTGAGTGTGGAAATATAGTGGCCCTCTGGAGTGAGTGTGGAAATATAATGGCCCTATGGAGTGAGTGTGGAAATATAGTGGCCCTCTGGAGTGAGTGTGGAAATATAGTGGCCCTCTGGAGTGAGTGTGGAAATATAGTGGCCCTCTGGAGTGAGTGTGGAAATATAATGGCCCTATGGAGTGAGTGTGGAAATATAGTGGCCCTCTGGAGTGAGTGTGGAAATATAGTGGCCCTCTGGAGTAGGGATGGAGCTTTTTAATTTGTATTGATAATGAGCACCTTATTGATCCTGCTTATTGAGCCGGGCTTTTATCCAGCCCACTGTTGAGCGTTTTCTAATATTTTGTGGAAAGATTTGAGATGACAAATTTTGAACAGAACTGGTATCTTTTATTATTGGTTGTGACTGTGAGTTTGATTGTTGCTGACCACCATCTATGAAGATGACAATTAACAACTTTGCCTATCATTAAAACAACCATTCATTAATGTGCAATAATTGTTAAATGGCTTTATATTAGGAATAGTACTGTAATAATTTCTTGATCACCTCCTGTCTTGATTGTTTAAACATGATGTCATGGGACACTATAAGCTCAATAACAGGCTTGATAAGCCAAAGCTCATTCATATCGGGTACTCAATAAATATGTGTTTTTCGAGTATGTAACAGGCTAGCTTGTATTTCGAGCTCCATGTGGATATATAGTGGCCTTTCTATCATCAAAGTTGCCCAGTTTCCCCTGACATAAACAAATAAAAAATAAAGTATCAGTGCATCAGTATGGTTCACATAGGAAGATATTCTGCAAACGGAAAAAACTCACAGGTAAAATAGATCTATGAGCTCACAATGGATCAACATGTATGTGAGTTTGTAGATCGGCTAATTTCACTGTAAGTTGTACAACAGAGTATACAGGGATAAGAAAATTGTCCCCTAATTTTAACACTTTCAAATCCAACCGTGCGTGCGTGGGGGGGGGGGGGGTGACTTTAAAGAGCTACAGGAAGTCTTCTAACTTCACTTCACTCTCAGTGTGGTTGATTACTGAGTGTGTGTGTGTGCGTGCGTGCGTGCCTGCCTGCCTGCCTGCCTGCCTGCCTGCCTGCCTGCCTGCCTGCCCGCCCGCCATGTGTGCACGTGTGTGCGCATGTGAGCAGTGCTTATGCATGATGTTACATGGTGCACTGCACATGGTGCCTTATGTTACGTCTATGAAAATAGACCTGTTGTGATGCAAGTCCAGGGGTGCTGCAGAATACTTTAAAAGGGCTATTAAAATACTAGACAAAAAACCAAACTCCTATCACCACTGTAACATCCTAGAAAAGTATCACCTTCTCAGCTTTGAAAATTTTAGGAAATTTAAAAATGCATGTCTAATATATAAATGCCTTAATGATCTGGCTCCCCCTCCTCTCATGGAATTCATCCATAAGAAGAGGGATATTGGACGCAGTACTAGGTCAACATCCAGGGGAGACTGTGAAATTGATTTTAGAAAAACTACTTTTAGTAAAAATGTTCTCTCCATAAATGGATGTCAATATTGGAACCAGATCCCTACCTCAATTAGAGAGATCCCCACATTCGGTGCCTTTAAAGGGCAGCTGAAGCAATGGTTAAAACGATCACAAACATGCAACCACCTATAAGAACTATTTGATGCCGGTACGAATTACTCTGCCTGGCTAGTTTCTCCTATATGGTTTTTAGCTAATTCCTGGCACTAAGCACTTTGTCGCACTAGGCACTCTGTTGCGCCAAGCACCTTATTCTTGTTGTGTTTTGTTCGCCCTGTACTGTTCTGTTCTTGTTATTGTTAGTCTTGTTTTGTTTCTTGTTTTATGTGAGGACAACGGATGAAATTTAGCTCTAAGCTAACTCCGGCTGGTTTACACTGTGATTTTTGTATGCTTGTATTTTTTATGCAACATGTCAATGTCAATGTGTCCATTAACTGGTACTGTCCTGTCCAAATAAATAAATAAAGTAAGTAAAGTAAATAATATTTCGAATTTATCAGTTCAGTTTTCAGACCCCTTTTGCCAAAATTAGCTCATCTACAAACTTGTCGATCCAATATTTTAGGCAAATGTTTCCCTCTGAATAGGGGTACTGGGGTTCAAGTGGTTGCATGTATTAACTATGAAGTTATTTTTAATCTGCCCTAAATGGATATTCTCTAGTTTTCCTTGTGACATATTGTATATTTTACGTCATGCAATAGATAAATGTAACATGCTATAAAGTAATAACAATTTAATTCAGGGGAGTCGTGGATGAAAAGGGGTGATCTGACACATAAGAGTTTGAGAACCACTGTCAACAGGGTTTAAATGGTTAAATACAGGTTCTTTAAACTGGTCACCCAAACAACCAGACCAAGTCCAAAGTTCATGTTAAAAGAAAAAAAGACAAAATAAAAAAAAGAAAGAAACATGAAAAATGCTTTATCTTAAAAAATAATAATAATAATAATAGTCAGCTCAGCATTATGTGATGAAGGTCATCATAACATGTATTACTAGAAGTACTGTTCCTACGAAACAGCGTGGGCTCGCTCGTAAAGAAATGATTTAAAAAAATAACTACAATAAAAACTCTTAGTCAAATAAGTTGTGGTTTTTCCTTCATTTCTTATGTTTGCCAACGTGACTATTCTGCAGCGTGCTAACTGTCATGTGAAGTTCAACCAATACTCCAGCTAACACCACTCCCAGATGTTTTTCCAACAATTTCCAATTGCACCTCAAGGGCCCTGCCTTTGTACTTTCGGGGGGAACTTGATAGATAAATAAATAATGAAGATAACATATTAAATAGATAAAATAGATCAGATTAAATAAATGTAAATAGATTTTTGTTGATTTATCAACTTTATCACATGGTCTTTACCCTGAGTGGACGGAGCACAGCACCGGTGGTTCCAGTCGCCTGTAGTCTGATGACTACAGTACAACACCATGACTTAAAGTTATTTATGTAGTCATTGAACCAGGGCCGTTTTTCTGCACAGGTAAACTAGGCAAATGCCTATGTCCTGTCTGGATATAGTGTCCCTCTGGAGTGAGTGTGTAAATATAGTGGCCTTCTGGAGAGAGTGTGTAAATATAGTGGCCCTCTTGAGTGAGTATATAAATATAGTGGCCCTCTGGAGTGAGTGTGGAAATATAGTGGTCCTCTGGAGTGAGTGTGGAAATATAGTGGTCCTCTGGAGTGAGTGTGGAAATATAGTGGCCCTCTGGAGTGAGTGTGGAAATATAGTGGCCCTCTGGAGTGAGTGTGGAAATATAGTGGTCCTCTGGAGTGAGTGTGTAAATATAGTGGCCCTCTGGAGTGAGTGTGGAAATATAGTGGCTCTCTGGAGTGAGTGTGGAAATATAGTGGCCCTCTGGAGTGAGTGTGGAAATATAGTGGCCTTCTGGAGTGAGTGTGGAAATATAGTGGTCCTCTGGAGTGAGTGTGTAAATATAGTGGCCCTCTGGAGTGAGTGTGGAAATATAGTGGCTCTCTGGAGTGAGTGTGGAAATATAGTGGCCCTCTGGAGTGAGTGTGGAAATATAGTGGCCCTCTGGAGTGAGTGTGGAAATATAGTGGTCCTCTGGAGTGAGTGTGTAAATATAGTGGCCCTCTGGAGTGAGTGTGGAAATATAGTGGCTCTCTGGAGTGAGTGTGGAAATATAGTGGCTCTCTGGAGTGAGTGTGGAAATATAGTGGCCTTCTGGAGTGAGTGTGGAAATATAGTGGTCCTCTGGAGTAAGGATGGAGCTTGTACATTTTTATTGATAATGAGCACCTTATCAATCCTGCTTATTGAGCCTGGCTTTTATCAAGCCCACTGGTGAGCGTTTTCGAATATTTTGTGGAAAGATGTGAGCCGACGCATTTTTAACAGAACTGGGGTCTTTTATTATTGGCCAATTGTTTTGACTGTGAGTTTGTGGCTGACCACCATCTATGAAGATGACAATTAACAAAAGTAAAATGTATATTTGCTTATCATTAAAACAACCATTAATTCATGTGCAATACATGTTAAATGGAATAGGAATAGTACTGTAATCATTTCTTGATCGCCTCTTGTATTGATTTTTTAAACATGTTGTCATGTGACGCTATAAGCTTGATAACAGGCTTGATAAGCTCAAAGCTTATTGATACCGGGTTCTCAATAAATATGTTATCGATTATGTAACAGGCTTGTGTTTCAATCTCCATGTGGAAATATAGTGGCCTCTCTATCATCAAAGTTGCCCAGTTGCCCACCCCTGACATAGAGCATTAAAACAATAAAAAATAAAGTAGCAGTGCATCGCTATGGTTCACATAGGAAGATATTCTGCAAACAGAAAACCTCACAGGTAAAATAGATCTATAAGCTCACAAAGGATCAACATGTATGTGAGTTTGTAGAGTTTGTGGCCCAAATGCAGTTTTCTTAACCACGTAAGCTTACGTGGTTATGAAAAAGTATGTGTGTGTGAGTGTGAGTGTGAGTGTGAGTGTGAGTGTGTGTGTGTGTGTGTGTGTGTGTGTGTGTGTGTGTGTGTGTGTGTGTGTGTGTGTGTGTGTGGGAGAGGAGGGGGAGGTGACTTTAGAGAACTACAGGAAGTCTTCTTACTTCACTCACTGCAGTGGCGTCAGTTCAGCAAAAGCTACGGTATGGCAACATGACTGGTGTCTTGCACGCGAGCGATGTTGCCATATAGCAACAGCCATGATGAATTCATTTTAAGAAGTACATTTCATTTTTTTCCCCCTTGTAGCCAGTTGCCATACCTTGCCATACCCAATTGACGCCTCTGACTCACTGCAACCTACACAGTGTGGTTTATAACTGTGCCTGCCTGCCTGCCTGCCTGTCTGTCTGTCTGCCTGTCTGTCTGTCTGTCTGTGAAGGGTCCATATATAGACTCTTGGCCTGTGCGCCTGTGCAGGTACTGTATGTGAGTGTGAGTCTGTGCGCAGATGTGAGCAATGCTTCTTCTTACATGGTGCATTATATTAAGTCTATGAACATAGACTTGTTGTGATGCAAGTCCAGGGCTGCTGCAGAATACTTTGATAATATTTGGAATGCATCACTTCAGTTTTTAGACCCTATTTGCACTGTACTTGATGCTTCTTTTGTTATCAGTAAAGCTGTTGCCAAAATTAGCAGATCTACAAGGTTGTAGATTGAACATTTTGGGCAAATGTTCCCCTCTGAATAGTGATGCTGGGGGTCAAGTGGTTGCATCATGTACTGTAATAACTATTAAGTTATTTTTTTGATTTGTTTATTTGCACATTTTTAAAAGAACAAAACATTTGAAACAATATTTGACTTGGGTTGTGCAGGTGAGATTTAAAAAACCCAGTTGGGTTTATAAAGTAATCTCACCTAAGTTAACAGAATAATACAAAATAATCATAAAAATAAAATAAAATAAAAATAACATATAACATAACGACACAAAATAATACAATAAATGAATATGCAGTATGAAAAGTAAATACATTTAATAAAATAAAGAAAAGAAAATGGTGTGTGTGTGGGTGCAAGTGTATGTGGGTGTGGAGACTGAAACTTTATTACATCAAGTGGGTTCTAAGCTTATATTTAAATTGATTGAGTGAAGTAGACTTGGATGAAATTGCAATATGACTGTTCCATAGCTTAGCCCCCCTGAACTTGATGGAAAACTGACATAGACCGGTACGAAACTTTGGAAGATGCAGATGATTTGCCTGTCTTGTGTTGAAATGGTGTACATCACTGTTGAGCTGGAAAAGGGTTCTACAGGGCAAGGAAAATGAATCAGGCTGCATCAACACTAAATAAAATTGCAGGTTTGGTATTTATTTAAATTAAAAATAGATAAAATATTGAGCTGTTTGAAAAGAGGGGCAGAAGGAGCAGACCAATCACTATATGTAGCAATCCTGCAAAATCTTTTTTGCATCTTATGGAGTTTATGTAAATGAGTAGGATATGTAGCTCCCCAGATTGTATTGCAATATGTAAGATACGGATAAATTAAACTATAATAAAGGGTTAGGAGACACTTATCGTAAATTAAACTACGAAATTTTCCAATAATGCCGATAGATTTTGATATTTTCTTTCCTACATGGTTAATATGGCTTTGCCAGTTTAGTTTTTCATGTATAATTACTCCAAGGAAAGTTGTTGATGCAACCTGAGTGATGGGGTTATCTCCTATTGAAAGACAGGTGTTAGATTTACTGTACTTTTTATTTTTTGATGTAAATATAATAAAATTTGATTTTTTTATATTGAGAGATAATTTGTTTAATTTAAACCATTTTGAAATGTTGTCCAAATTGTGGTTGGCTTTTGCCATAAGAACAGAAAAATCAGTATGCGAAATAAATAAATTTGTGTCATCTGCAAAAAGTACAGGAAATAAGGATGACAGCGCTGCAGCCAAGTCATTAATATAAATAAGAAACAATAGTGGGCCTAGTATAGATCCTTGAGGGACCCCACATGTTAATGTGGCACTATCTGAAGACTTTCCATTTACAACAACAAATTGTTGCCTATTATCTATCTATAAATGCGAGAAGTCTCTGCGTGCGTGTGTGTGTGTTTGTAATCCGCGTATCTCGAGAACCGTTCGTCCCACCGGCTTCAGATTCGGCACGCGCGTTCCCCGCCGCGGCACGGAGTGCAGTGCCGGGTCTCGACCCGACCCGACGCGCGGTTTTCCCGAACCGGCGCGAAACGTTCGGAATCTCCTTATGCGGGGTTGATTGTTGACATCAGGCTGTTTCTGAGGAAATCGGCGAAAGCTCTGACTCATTGTGACATCACTTCATAAAAGGCTCTGACATCACGTACGCCACATGAGTCAACAAAAAATATCTGTGAGTGTGTATGTATGTAGGTAATCCGCGTATCTCGAGAACCGTTCGTCCCACGGGCACGCGCGTTCTCCATAGACAGATATCTCCATATATGGGCATAAAATGGACCCAGAACTATAACTGCAGTGATCTCCATATATCCATATATGGCAATATCTGTGAGTGTGTATGTATGTAGGTAATCCGCGTATCTCGAGAACCGTTCGTCCCACGGGCACGCGCGTTCTCCATAGACAGATATCTCCATATATGGGCATAAAATGGACCCAGAACTATAACTGCAGTGATCTCCATATATCCATATATGGGCATAAAATGGACGCAGATAGCCAGATATCTCCATATATGGACATAAATGGACAGAGGCAAACAGATGGTCAAAGATCTCCATATATGGGCATAAAATGGACGCAGACAGACAGATACAGATATCTCCATATATGGGCATAAATGGAAACAGGCAAACAGATGTTCAAAACGGGTCCTATGACAACAGGTATAATGAGGTTTGCATTAAAGGGGGAACCGGCACTGTGTCTGCAACACAGTTGGAGGCACAGACAGATACTCCATATATGGGCATAAAATGGACGCAGATAGACAGATATCTCCATATATGGGCATAAAATGGACCCAGAACTATAACTGCAGTGATCTCCATATATGGACATAAAATGGACGCCGACAGACAGACAGACAGACAGATACAGATATCTCCATATATGGGCATAAATGGACACAGGCAAACAGATGTTCAAAACGGGTCCTATGACAACAGGTATAATGAGGTTTGCATTAAAGGGGGAACCGGCACTGTGTCTGCAACACAGTTGGAGGCACAGACAGATACTCCATATATGGGCATAAAATGGACGCAGATAGACAGATGTCTCCATATATGGGCATAAAATGGACCCAGAACTATAACTGCAGTGATCTCCATATATGGACATAAAATGGACGCCGACAGACAGACAGACAGACAGACAGATTGGAGGCACAGACAGATACTCCATATATGGGCATAAAATGGACGCAGATAGACAGATATCTCCATATATGGGCATAAAATGGACCCAGAACTATAACTGCAGTGATCTCCATATATGGACATAAAATGGACGCCGACAGACAGACAGACAGACAGATACAGATATCTCCATATATGGGCATAAATGGACACAGGCAAACAGATGTTCAAAACGGGTCCTATGACAACAGGTATAATGAGGTTTGCATTAAAGGGGGAACCGGCACTGTGTCTGCAACACAGTTGGAGGCACAGACAGATACTCCATATATGGGCATAAAATGAACGCAGATAGACAGATATCTCCATATATGGGCATAAAATGGACCCAGAACTATAACTGCAGTGATCTCCATATATGGACATAAAATGGACGCCGACAGACAGACAGACAGACAGACAGACAGACAGATACAGATATCTCCATATATGGGCATAAATGGACACAGGCAAACAGATGTTCAAAACGGGTCCTATGACAACAGGTATAATGAGGTTTGCATTAAAGGGGGAACCGGCACTGTGTCTGCAACACAGTTGGAGGCACAGACAGATACTCCATATATGGGCATAAAATGGACGCAGATAGACAGATATCTCCATATATGCATGGGCATAAAATGGACCCAGAACTATAACTGCAGTGATCTCCATATATGGACATAAAATGGACGCCGACAGACAGACAGACAGATACAAATATCTCCATATATGGGCATAAATGGACACAGGCAGACAGATGGTCAAAACGGGTCCTATGACCAGGTAAAAAACAGGTATAATGGGGTTTGCATTAAAGGGCGGGGCATTCATTCCCTATTTACATTGTTCCGAGTTGGCCAGGTCGCCGACTAGACGCTGGGCCGCCCGAAGGGCGGCCCAGCTTCTAGTCTATCTATAAATGCGACAAATCTCTGTCTGTCTGTCTGTCTGTTTGTTTGTAATCCACGTATCTCGAGAACCGTTCGTCCCACCGGCTTCAGATTCGGCACGCGCGTTCCCCGCCGCCGCGCGGAGTGCAGTGCAGGGCCTCGACCCGACCTGACTCGCGGTTTTCCGAAACCGGCGCAAAACGTTCGGAATCTCCTTATGCGGAGCTGATTGTTGACATCAGGCTGTTCCGGAGGAAATCGGCGCAAGCGCTGACACATTGTGACATCACTTCATAAAAGGCTGTGACATCACGTACGCCACATGAGTCAACAAAAAATCTCTGTGAATGTATGTATGTATGTGAATCTCGAGAACCGTTCTTCCCACCGGCACACGCTTTCTCCAGATATAGGCATAAAATGAATCCCCGAATGCGGAGCTGATGTCTGACATCAGAGTTTTCCGCAACCGGTACTGTGTGTGCAGAGATCTCCATATATGGGCATAAGGGGACAAAGGCAAACAGATGGTCAAAACGGGTCCTATGACAACAGGTATATTGGGGTTTGCATTAAAGGGTGGGGACAAAGGCTAACAGATGGTCAAAACGGGTCCTATGACAACAGGTATATTGGGGTTTGCATTAAAGGATGGGGCATTCATGGGGTCCGCTCCAAAAAAGAAAATAAAAGAGACAAAAACAAACATAAGACAAGCGACAAAGCGTGGGACTGGGAGGATGACTTGAATGATGCAGATTTAAGCAGGCTGTGTATTCTGCTTAAAGAAGAAACAAACAAAAAGCGACAGAGATCTCATATATGGGCATAAAATGGACGCAGATAAACAGATATCTCCATATACGGGCATAAAGGGACACAGACGGACAGATACAGAGATCTCCATACATGGGCATAAAATGGACACAAATAGACAGATATCTCCATATATGGGCATATGGGCATAAAATGGACCCAGAAGATCTCATATATGGGCATAAAATGGACGCAGATAAACAGATATCTCCATATACGGGCATAAAGGGACACAGACGGACAGATACAGAGATCTCCATATATGGGCATAAAATGGACACAAATAGACAGATATCTCCATATATGGGCATATGGGCATAAAATGGACCCAGAAGATCTCATATATGGGCATAAAATGGACGCAGATAAACAGATATCTCCATATACGGGCATAAAGGGACACAGACGGACAGATACAGAGATCTCCATATATGGGCATAAAATGGACACAAATAGACAGATATCTCCATATATGGGCATATGGGCATAAAATGGACCCAGAACTATATCTGCAGTGATCTCCATATATGGACATAAAATGGACGCCGACAGACAGACAGATACAGATATCTCCATATATGGGCATAAATGGACACAGGCAAACAGATGGTCAAAACGGGTTCTATGACCAGGGCTGTATTAACCATTGGGCCGGTGGGGCCGTTGCCAGGGGCCCTTGGCTCTCAGGGGCCCTTGGGGGAACTGGCCCGCGTGGTCAATGACAATTTACAAAAAATAAATGTATATTTTAATCAAAAATCAAATGTGTGGGCCCCTCCTCTGTGGTCTACAGGTGCTTTCTTGGCCCACAGATGATCATCATGGCTTATGGTGGGGGGTGATATAATTGTAGAACCATGTGTGGGTGATTCCAGCAAATCCATAGTGTAACAGTTTTTGTAGTAGGATGTCATAATTTACAGTGTCAAATGCTTTAGATAAGTCTAGAAAAATTCCCAAGGCATATTCATTATTATTGAATGCAGTATGGATTTTGTCAACCAACTGATGTATAGCCATTTCGGTAGAGTGTTTTTTTCTAAATCCATATTGATATTCATACAAAATGTTATACTGCTGCAGATGTTCCATCACTCTGTTATATACCAACCTTTCCAAAATTTTTGAAAAACATGGGAGAACAGAAATGGGGCGATAATTGTTAAATGCACTACGGTCTCCAGACTTATAAACAGGAATGACTTTTGCAATTTTAAGGTCATTTGGTATTTTACCAGTTTCTAGAGATTTGGTGAGTCAAGGGCTTAACAATTTTATGGCAAGTTTTTATGATTAAGTTGGACCTGACCTCATCATGACCAGCCGCTGAGTCTTTCAGAGACATAATTATGTCTATGATTTCCTTCTCAGTCGGAGGCTTGAAGCTCTGAATAGAGGGATGGCGATGTAAAAGGAACTCAGATGGAGATCCTTTCAGATAAAACTCTACCAATATTGACATAATATTGATATAGTTGTTAAAAGCACATGCAATATCAGATGGGTCAGAGTAGACTCTATTTTCTTCAACAAATTGGGATGGAAGAGTGGGTGAAACTTTTTTCCGGTTTAGAAGCTGGTTGATGACTCCCCAGGTGGTCTTGATGTTGTTTGAAGCCTCATTAAACTTGTCTGAAAAATATTTTTTCTTAGCACTTTTAATAAGATGATTGTATTTATTTCGATATTTCTTATAATTTGCTATATTAATTGGGGATGGGTTGCATATAAATTTCCTATACAACCTATTCTTAGCTTTCAAAGACTTATGGAGATCTGGTGTAAACCAGGGTTTTCTAAATGCACTGACCTTATTAGCTTTCTTACTGACAAGAGGAAAGCACCTGTTGAATACAGAGTTAAAATAATTTAAAAATGATTGATAGGCTTGTTCAACATCATCATGAATGTAGACGTCATCCCAGAGGATGTCATCAATCAGCTCACCAAACCGGTCAATGTTTCTTTTGTTAAACACTCTAAACCTTATAACTTTGTCTGTCTCCTGATGGTTACCTGAGGATTTTGATGTGAAGTGAAATACAGGGTAATGATCAGATATATCAGAGTGAAGGACACCAGATTGCCATACATTATTAAGAGAGTTGGTAAATATGTTGTCAATGAGGGTTGCAGATGAGGAAGTCACTCGGGTAGGTATAGTGATTAAGGGATATAAAGAATTTGCATACAAGGTATTCAGAAATTCAGCAGTGAGTGATGAGGACTCACTCTTAAATAGATTAATATTATAGTCGCCCAGGAGGAAACATACTTTACCTTCACAGTTAATTTTGTCCAAGACACAAGCAAGACTAGAATTGAAATGTTCAATATTTGAGTCTGGGGGCTTGTAAATGCAACCTATGACAACACATTTACCATCAAAAATGTCACATGAGGGTATTTCAAGGAACAGTGATTCAACATCATAACACTCAGTTGAGTTGAGAGCAAGATCATCTCTTTGTTTAAATTGATATTTGTTGTGAAGGTATAGAGATACACCTCCACCAGACTTTACCATTCTACAATGGTGTAGAGCATTATAATTTGGGATGTCAAAGTGAGATATCAACTCATCAGTCAACCAAGTTTCAGAAAATGCTAATACTGAAAATTCATAATTTAACAAAGACAAAAAATGATAAAGTGCCTCATGATTTTTAGATAGACTACGGATGTTTAAATGAAAGGTAGAAAACTGGTTTGGTTGGGGCTCTGGAATATCGAGTAGCAGACTATGAAATTGATCAATACTAAAGTAGTCACAGAATAGTGACTCAGGAGTTAAAGAACTAAAGAAATTTGAATCAGGATCAAGAGGGCCCATAAATTTTGAGTCACTACGTAGATTCAAATCAAAAGGATTAAAACGCATAAGATTTGAGTCAACTGTCAACCTAAAATTGCATTCCATATGAGCCTCATCTAAGCCATCATCATCAAATTCAATACCATGGTATGGAAATATGGAGACACACTCAGAACAAGTCCAAGAGCTCCATTCGTTCTTTTCATATTCATTTATAGGTGTGCATCTCAGATGGTAATATTTTTTACAGCAAGTACAACAAACGGTTGGGTTAGATAGAATATCAAGGCAGTGACGACAGTTAGAGCTGTTGTCCATGAAAGAGTATAGTAGTGATCATTATACCAATATACTGAAATACATACAGTACTGAGATGCATACTGTATGTGAAAAATGTACTCTGTGTGTGTGTGCGTGTGTGTCTGCGTGAGTGGTGTGTGCGTGCGTGCGTGTCTGCGTCCGGTGTGTGTGACATTCATGTGTGAAGTATGGATGTGTATCATGTGTAATGTGTAGACTCAGTGGCTTTTTCAGTTCACCTAGGACTTCTGTGGATGTTTCTGGGATGGTGGGTGGACAATGAGTTTGTCATACCGCAGATAGGCGATATCTCCCTTCTCCCTGGCAGCCTTCATGGCTGGAAGGAGTTCTCTCCGCTTCAGTCGAACAGCTTCAGGAAAATCTTCATTGATGTAGATGTTTGTGCCTTTCAGGGCTTTGGCATTGCTGAGGACCTCCAGTTTGTCCTTACAGCGCAGAAACTTGACAACAATGGGCCTGGGTCTGGTGGAGGATGGAATTCTTCCAGTCCTGTGTGCCCGCTCTATCTCAATTTTGAGAGGGTCAAGCTTTAGCTTCTCTTTCAGCAGCTTCCTCACTTTATCCTCAGAGTCAGACCATTTCTCTCCCTCTGACTCTTTAATGCCATCAATAATGACATTATTTCTTCTGGATTGGCCCTCAATATAGTCAAGTTTTCCATGTAGTGGGATAACACTCTTTGTGACTGATTCCACATCATTTTTGGTCTCTTTGCAGGCATTTCCCCACGTCTTACAAGAGTCTTTAAAATCTTGAAATTCCTTTTGAGTGAATTCCAGACTAGCCTTGAGGTCAATGACTAGAATCATCAGCTCCCCAACCTTTTTGTTAGAGGAGTCAACCATGATTTCAACACAGGATTTAAAGTTTGTCTCCTGTTGTTGTAAATCAATCTGCCCTAAATGGATATTCTCCAGTTTTCCTTGTGACATATTGTTCATATGTGACAAGGATATTGTATCTTAGGGGAGAGTTTGTCACTTGTATGTCAGGTAATAGGCCTATGACATAAATGTACAGTAAAATGCTATAAAGTAACAATGTAAATAATTCAGGGGTGTCGTGGATGAAGAGGTTATTTTCAGGGGTGACCTGAAACATCAGAGTTTTAGAACCACTGTCAACATAGCCTCGCGTAGCCAGGCTTTACTCATCTGCGAAGAGAAAAGCCTGGTGACAATATAAGGCAGAAAGCGTTCAACTTCCGCCGTGTGAGCTTCCCCGGAAGTGAGCTTCCCCGGAAGTGAGCTTCCCCGGTTTTCCCCTAACGTAACTTCCGTTAAACACAGCACTTCCGCTAGAAATCTTGGAACCAACCGGAAGGCATATTGTCCACAGGGTGTGTCAACAGGGTTTAAATGGTTAAATACAGCTTCTTTAAAGTGGCTGACGAGCAGTGATGTCACCCAAACAACCACACCAAGACCAAAGTTCATTCAACATGTTGAACCAATGAGCTTGTAGATCAGTGATGGGTGGTGCTCCCCCCTGGCTCCAGTGAGCTTGTAGATCAGTGATGGGTGGTGCTCCCCCTGGCTCCAGTGAGCTTGTAGATTAGTGATAGGTGGTGCTACCCCCTGCCCTGGCTCCAGTGAGCTTGTAGATTAGTGATGGGTGGTGCTCCCTTTGGCTCCAGTGAGCTTGTAGATTAGTGATGGGTGGTGCTCCCCACTGGCTCCATTGAGCTTGTAGATTAGTGATGGGTGGTGCTCCCCCCTGGCTCCAGTGAGCTTGTAGATCAGTGATGGGTGGTGCTTCCCCCTGTCTCCAGTGAGCTTGTAGATCAGCTATTTCCGATGGTTTACAGCAGTGGTTCTCAAAGTGGATTCCAGGGACTCTGTGTTCCGTTAAGGGGGTCTAAATTGAAGTCTGTAACTGAGTCTGTAACTCTGACAGTGTACAAATGGAACCAAATGAACCCTAACGGGTCCATTTGGTTCCATTTGTACACTGTCAGAGTTACATTTGAAAGTTTGAGAAACGCTGGTTTACAGTACATGTGTTTGAGAGGGGTATGGGGGGGGGGGGGGGGTTGTGTGGAGTTATGTTGACCAATACACACCATTAGTGTTAAATTGGAGCTTGAAATGTACAAAGTATTACCATCAAAATATACTTTTAAGTACCAAAGTAAAAGTACTCACATTTACCAAAGATTGTCAAGCTTTTCCCAATAGCAGATCTACAAGCTCACAACGCATCACATTGTAGATCTGCTTTTTTTAATTGCCTCCACCAGCCGAAGGCAGGGGGAGAGTATGTTTTCGCCCCTGTCCGTGCGTCTGTGTGTCCGTGCGTCCGTCCGTCCGTCCGTCCGTCCGTCCGTCCGTCCGTCCGTCCGTCCGTCCGTCCGTCCGTCCGTCCTCCGAGTTTGTTACCAGCTAATCTCCAGCGCCGTTGGCCTGGACGCTGCCAAAATGAGCACACACACTCCCTGGATGCCAATTCAGAACCTCTGCCCCACATTTTTTCACATGGGCCTGTTCTAGCGCCACCAGGAGGCCAATTTGTGCAAAACAACCTTTTGGCCAGTACTCCTACAGATTTTGTCCAAAAATCACAAATCGGTAGACAGTATCTATACAGTCATGTGATCGACATGGATCTCTCTGATTGTCCATATTCCATCCTGATTGGCTGAGATTGGCTTTCAAAGTTTGTAAGATTGGTTAGTTTTGGACAAATTGCCTCAAATAGGAGAGTGCAATTAACATCAAATCGCGCACACATGTTCCCACTAGGATGAGGAAGAAATGCCACAAAATGTTTTAAATCAGCCTCATGGTGGCACTATAACAGGCCAATTCTTGGTTTTACCTATGACTCCACCGATCAGTTTCAAACTTTGAAAGCGCACTCCCTTTAGGCCAAGGAAAAACCCTTTCCTTGCATTTTTCACATCAGCACTTTATAGGGCCACCTGGAGGCCGACTTATGTAAGACACATTTTTGGATATTACTCCTTCAGATTTTACCCAAAATGAACACAAATCAGTACACAGTATCTCTACAGTCATATGATCAAGACGGATCTGTCCTGTATTAAATATTCCATCCTGATTGGCTAAGAATTGCCTCCAAACTTTGCAGGATTGATCTGTTTCAAACACAATGCCTCAAACCAAACACAGCGTGCAATTGTAATGAAATTGCGCACACACGTTCGCAAAAGGCCAAGGAAGAAATTACACTACAAAATGTTCAAATCAGCCTCATGGTGGCGCCATGAAAGGCCTAAGATTGGTGAAGAACACATGCCACCCTTTTTACATTGGCCTATTATACCACCACCAGGACGTGTGGCTGGTGGAGACCTGTGCTCGGAAGAGCACTTCTTCTAGTTTAAATATGAAGTGTGGGAGGTGGGGTGGCGGTGGAGTATGGGGTGGTGTTGGGTGATTTTAGAGATATCATGAAGCTACAGGAAGTCGTTTAGCTTCACTCACTACAACCTAGGCAGTGTGGTTGATTACTGTGTGTGTGTGTGTGTGTGTGTGTGTGTGTGTGTGTGTGTGTGTGTGTGTGTGTGTGTGTGTGTGTGTGTGTGTGTGTGTGTGTGTGTGTGTGTGAGAGAGAGAGAGAGAGCGAGCAGAAACAGCCCCTCCTTTACATCCCTCTGTCTCTGCTCTTCAACTCAAGTGTCACTAAAGAAACCTCGTAGCAGGAAGACCTTGTATGTGTAAAGTGTTATATTAGCCTTCATTTACGGTTGTTTGAGATCTCTTGATTTCATCAAACAGCATAACAGTACTGTTGTCATTTATAGATTGAACGGACCGTTTTAAATTTAGCATTCAGGCGACTGGGGCCTGCTTTGAACACTCTATTGTTTCAAAGTAAACGCTCCAGTCCGGACCCTCAGCAAAGAGCATTGAGGGGGAGCCAGAAGGCAGGGGATGGGACAGACGGTGGCTCACCTGGCAACGGACCGTCAGCTCAACTTTAGCATACGCGAAAATTGCAGACCTCCAAGCTCACAGCGTGAGACGCGTTGTGAGCTTGGAGGTTAGCTATTTTCCGTGCTTGATACCACACTAATCTAAGCATAATCAAGTGGATATGGAGATGGCAATTCTTTCAACATAAGATGCTGCGTTCAAGTTCAGGAGAGTTTGGCCAAGGCAATTACGAAGGTATGCTATGGAAAGAGGGCATTTGCATTTATTTCATCATAGTAAAAACTGCATTCACGGTCTGGAGAGGGCACTTTTTACAGACAGATATGTCAGACGGATGTCTATGTGTGCATGTGCCTGGTTCATACTTTTTACAGGGATGAGAATGACTTGTGTAATGGGGTTGAGTGCGACTGGGGAACGGAGCTTTATCATGTGATTTTAATGATTAATCTTCCATCTATTAAAAAAGTAAACATGACCAGCAATATAGTACAATCAATCAGTGATTGAGTGATTGAGACCCATGCACTCAGGATCCTCCCTGGGTATTTATAACACTTTAAAGGTGCTGGTGGTCCAGTGAGACCCATGCACTCAGGATCCACCCTGGGTATTTATAACACTGTCTTCTGCTCTAAAGATGGCTTCCTCTCATCCAATGCAATTTTAGTTGTGCATGTTAACAGCTGATGTCTGCTGAGGCAGTGAGTGAGCTCAAATCCTCCATCAGGTGTGTGTGTGCGTGTAGTTGCGACCGGCATCAGGTCACAGTTACTATCAAAACCTCCACCGGCTGTCAGTCTGTCCGTCACACCACACTCTAATTTTTTCACATGGCCCTCTTCTAGTGCCACCATCAGGCTGATTTTTGCAAAACACATTTTTGGACACTGCTCCTACAGATCTTGGCCTAAAATCAAAGGGGTACGCAGTATCTCTAAAGTCATGTCATCAACATGGATCTGTCCCATTTCCCATATTCCCTCCTGATTGGCTACGATTGCCTTCTAAAGTTGGTGTATGTGACCTGACAGTCGCTTATCTCCCGAATAAGGGAGTCTTACTGGTGTTATTGTGTCTACCTCAAGCAAACACCAAAAACATGTCCAATCAGTACTTTATTGAAATGGTAAAAGATGATTGAAAGATGAATGTTCAATAAATACATTGTGTGGGAAATTACCCTATACTGTACATTTAGAGTCTGTATAGAGTGTTATAATGATGAACAACCCATCCCAAATATTGTATATGTTGTAACAAAGATTTAAAACATAGTATAGAATGTTGTTGTTTAAAGGCCCATTTTATGATCCCATGTCTGTCCTCTCTCTACAGCTGCTATGAGTTTAAGTGCAGCACAACCGATTCGTGTGACTGGATATGAAGGGACTAGAGTTACAATCCTCTGTCCCTATAAAGAGGGCTATGGGTCTGACTACCAGAACTACCTGTGTAAAGGAAGCTGTGGCGATGCTGACGTTCTTATTGAGAGCAGAATTGGTGTGTCTGGTGAGATCGAGGTGGGCAGATACTCTATTCGTGATGATGCTGAGAACAGAGTATTTCCAGTCACCATCTCTGATCTTCAGCCCAGCGATGCAGGACAATACTGGTGTGGAGTTAGTAGGACAGGGACAGACCTCTACACTGAAGTACAGCTTGAAGCAGTAAGAGGTAAGAGTTATACCGTTTTACCATGATTGTTGTTGGCTTCAATAAAGACATTAAACTGAACAGTTTATAAACTGATTTAATAGTTTTTTTAATCCACTAGAGCACATGGGAAACATACAGCCTTGTGGTCCTCAAAGAAAATCAAAATTATCCCCCAAAAATAAAAAATTTAAAAGGAGGTGGCGGTCTTTTCAGGGGGGGGGGGGGGGGGGGCATTTTTTACATCACATGCACGCGTGTGCGCACCTCTACATGTGCGCATGGGGGGCGCGTATACATGTGCGCATGGGCACAGAACAGCTGATACAGTACCAGTAAGACTCCCTAATCGGGAGATAAGCGACCGTAGGTGGCTTATCTCCACAAATAGGGCAAAAATGTGTTTTTCCAGAATCTTCCTGATCCATGTTGATGACATGAGTGTAGACATGCTGTGTAGTGATATTCGTGATTTTAGGGCAAAAACTGTAGGAGCAGTGTCCAAAAATGTGTTTTAAAAATCGTCCTGAAGGTGGCGCTAGAATAGGGCCATGTGAGAAATGAGGGGTGGGGTCTCCGCGTTGCCTTGGCGGACGAATAGGTACCGGCCCCGGCTTTCCCGGATGCTCCTAGCCCGAGTTACGGCATTTTATGTGCGCTGCAGTGGCAGGGGGTCCTCCACTGGGGGCGCCACCACTTTTGTATCCGTTCTGGGGCACCAGGAGTCGGTGGTCCCCGGGAATTCCCCGTGAGCAGCCCCGTTGGGGTGGGCATTTGGTCATTTTTGCACATTTGGTCATTTTTTACATCTGGGGGTCCCCCAGGGACCTGGGCCCCGGCTCTCCCGGACACTCCTAGCCCGAGTTACGGCATTTTATGTGCGCTGCAGTGGCAGGGGGTCCTCCACTGGGGGCGCCACCACTTTTGCATCCGTTCTGGAGCACCAGGAGTCGGTGGTCCCCGGGAATTCCCCGTGAGCAGCCCCGTTGGGGTGGTCTTTTGGTCATTTTTGCACATTTGGTCATTTTTTACATCTGGGGGTCCCCCAGGGACCTGGGGGTCCCTGGGACTCCGGGGGTCCTTGGAGGTTGTAGTTTGGCAGGCAAGGAGTGTGTGTGTAAAATCTGGCATGGATCGGGTCAACGGGTGCGGAGATATAAGCAGGGAAAAAGTGTGACGTGTGACGTGTGAGCACATTTGGTCATTTTTTTTACATCTGGGGGTCCCTGGGGCTCCGGGGGTCCTTGGAGGTTGTAGTTTGGCAGTTAAGGAGTGTGTGTGCAAAATTTGGCATGGATGGGGGCAACGGTTGTGGAGATATGAGCAGGGCAAAAGTGTGACTGACTGACTGACTGACTCACTCACTGACAGACAGCCGGTGGAGGTTTTGGTAGTAAATGCGACCTACGGTCGCAAACAGTATAACTCATGACACAGACCATGACCAAACCAGCATTAGAACATATCTTCTTAACTCTTTTACCGCTTTGGACGTTCCCGTTCGCCCCATTTTTCACGGCGGCGCGATGCCAATTGTACGTTCTTTGGCTCGTTCTGTTATACCTTGTTTTGATGTCTGTAAACTGATGGTCGCGCGGGTGTGTACCGTTTTATCTCCCGTAAAAGTGCTCTCAAAAACCCACTGGACGTTAGCATCAATGGAGTAACAAAACGCTTCCTTGTTATTTTCTCTGTGTCAATTGCTCTGTAGCGATTTAGTGGCCTGGATGAATGGGAGCCGACCGCGGCCATTTCACATTAATTCTTGCATGAGGCTGCCCTCTACTGCTAGTATGACCAAAGTGCACTATGTAATGAGGAAAAAATAAATAAATAATAACATCTGGCAGTAAAACTGTTAATGAACTTATGTGTGGTCACTGCTGGAGGCCTAGGAGGCGCTGCGCTACAGCGAGGATTGCTTTGAACAAGTCTCTTCTTCTTCGGTGCAGGCATTCTTTTTGCATGCAAACAGAAGAGTAGTGCTGAAGCCAAAACGCTGTCCTAATGTTATACAGTGGATGAGGACGCTCACATTAGAAACATGTTAGTAGCCATTTAAGTTGTCGCGGGGGGGCGGACTCTAGCACGTGCCTTTCCTGTGCGTGCATGTGGGAATAAATTTGGGCCACACACGCCATGGTACTGCGTTCAGCAACCAAAGCACCACTGGTTAAAGGTTTTGAGGAAAATCCATTTATCTTAATCCATCCATCCATCCATCTTCAACCGCTTATCCGGAATCGGGTCGCGGAGGTAACAGTTCCAACGAGAGACAGCCGCTGATACGAACGACCTACGGCCTGGTCGCGACCTAGGCCACGACCTGGAGGTCGTAGGTCCCGGTTCTGGAGGTCGTAGTTCGCGGTACATACTTGTTAGGTCGCGGCCGGTCTAGTTTCGCGACCCCCGGCCGTGGTTGCGCCACCTCGGTCGTCCCCGGGCCGTTGTTGCGCGATCGGGCCGTTGTTCAGCGACCTGGGAAGTCCGCGGTCGTATTTAAAAGGTCTTTTTGCAGAATATTCTAGAGCAGCAGCGCTATTCAACCTTTTGAAGCTTGTGATTGGCTGAACCGGAGGTAGGAAGCGCTCCATTGTAGTCACTTGGACCGCGCGAGGTGCACCAAAACCTATCCTTAACCCTAACCCCAACTCTAACTCTAACCCTAACCTTAACCCTAACCCCAACTCTAACCCTAACCCTAACCCTAACCCTAACCCTAACCCTAACCCTAACCCTAACCTGCCGACACTGAGTAGCTAACCTGCCGACGCTGTTGAAAACGAGCGCTCCTTCCCTTAGCAAGCGTAGAGTTTCTAAACTCGCGTCCCTTCCCTTAGCAAGCGTAGAGTTTCGATCGCGGCGCTCCTTCCCTTAGCAAGCGTAGAGTTTCTAAACTCGCGTCCCTTCCCTTAGCAAGCGTAGAGTTTCGATCGCGGACTTCCCAGGTCGCTGAATTACGACCGAGATCGCGCAAAACCTCCAGAACCGGGACCTACGACCTCCAAGTCGTGGCCTAAGTCGCGACCAGGCCGTAGGTCGTTTGTATCAGCGGCTCTTGCTGGTTCCAACAGAGATTTCCAGTGTTCCCTCTCCTGAACAACTTCATCCACTTCCTCCAGGGGGATACCAAGGCGGTCCTCTGCCAATGTGTCGATGTACAGATGTGCGATTTCAAAACTATTGGCTATTTAGTAGACCCTATATTGTAAAGTAGTTGTCTACTAAATGAATGCCGTTTTAACATAATTCAGCATTATGTGTTGACAATAGTCCAATGAGTGTCCTTTCACTCACTTTATGGAAGTGATTACCCAAATTAGGCACTGCACTATGTTAAAGACCTTACCAAATGAAGACTGCCGAAAATCCTGAGATTTACTGATCTGTTTTTGGATGGTTGACTGCAATCATAATTCAATCTGGGAAATAGTTACAATACTTGTCCCCTTGTCCCTTCCTTCAGTCCTTACAGGGGGAATGGAAGGGAAAGCTAAAGTATTGTAAAAGAAAATGCTGCTCACCCCTGCACTAGAGGTTCAGGCCTCTAAGCGCCCCCTAGAGTTCAGGACGCTACACTGCCGATCTGACCATTATGCCCATATATGAAGTTCTCTGTATCTTTTTGAAATGTTTGTCCCTTTTATGGCCATACATGGAGATCCCAGATGACTGATTTGTGTGCGTGTGATGCACCTTGAAGTTAGACAACACATTCCATGTTTGGGGCATAGCTGCATAGGGAACTCCTTATATGGTTATGGATGAGTCGCAGTGACACGACTTGGCTCATTTTGGACCAGAGTCTTTTCAGGTTGTTTCTGGACGACTGCCTCAACTCTCTTAAGCCCTGTGTGCTCAATGTGAAGTTGTTGGGTCTATCTATCTATCTATCTATCTATCTATCTATCTATCTATCTATCTATCTATCTATCTATCTATCTAGCTCATACATGGTGTACAGTCCTAGTGTAATGTCATGATTCATCATACATGGTGTACAGTACAATTCTCTGTTATGATGACACTCCTGCATGTATGGAGGGAATAATTATTTCATGCTGATAATGTTTATGTTTTAATGTTTTTCTTCTCATTCAGGTTTTCCAGTGAGGCTGGTTGGTGGTCCAACCTCCTGTTCAGGCAGAGTGGAGGTCTACTATAAAGACAGTTGGGGGACGGTGTGTGATGATGAGTGGGATATGAGAGATGCTCAGGTTGTGTGTAGACAGTTAGACTGTGGAAAGGCTCTGTCAGCACCAGGTGGAGCACACTTTGGACAGGGTGGTGGAGACATCTGGTTGGATGTTGTCAGCTGTTCAGGCAGTGAATCACATCTAACACACTGCAGACATGGAGGGTTTGGAAAACACAACTGTGGTCATAATAAAGATGCTGGTGTTGTTTGTGAAGGTAAATATGAATTTTATGGAATTATTATTAACTGAACTTATCTCTCGTGTGTGTGTGTGTGTGTGTGTGTGTGTGTGTGTGTGTGTGTGTGTGTGTGTGTGTGTGTGTGTGTGTGTGTGTGTGTGTGTGTGTGTGCGTGCGTGCGTGCGTGCGTGCGTGCGTGCGTGCGTGCGTGCGTGCGTGCGTACATGCGTGCGTACATGCGTGTGTGCATGTGTAATCGTGTACACGTGTGTTTTCTTTCTGTGTGTGTGTGTGTGTGTGTGTGTGTGTGTGTGTGTGTGTGTGTGTAGTGCGACCCTGTGCATGTTGATGATGAAACACATTAAAGCCTCTTCTATTTCTGTTGTGTCTGTCTGTCTGTCTGTCTGTCTGTCTGTCTGTCTGTCTGTCTGTCTGTCTGTCTGTCTGTCTGTCTGTCTGTCTGTCTGTCTGTCTGTCTGTCTGTCTCTCTCTCTCTCTCTCTCTCTCTCTCTCTCTCTCTCTCTCCAGGGTCAGTGAGGTTGGTGAATGGGACTAGTGAGTGTTCAGGCAGAGTGGAGGTGAAGTCTGGTCAGTCGTGGCTCTCAGTGTGTGAAGGTGACTTTGACCAGCAGGATGCACAGGTGGTCTGTAGGCAGCTTGGCTGTGGGCCTCCTTCAGTCCTCCAGGGGGCGCTCTATGGAGAAGTGAAGGCTCCAATGTGGACCAAAGAGTTCCAGTGTGAAGGCAGTGAGTCTGTTCTCCTGGACTGTAGAACCTCAGACTCAACTAGAAACACCTGCTCACCTGACAAGACTGTTGGACTCTCCTGCTCAGGTAAAACACTACACTTTAGCATTGATTATTAATTTAAGTCTATATCTATGATGCATTATAAGCATACTTATTATGCATTACAATATAGTCTCAATACTGTATAATTATTATATTCATCAACACCCATCTATGCTTAATATCAAATATCATACTTTATTATATGAACGTTTATGAATTACATTACATAAAGTAACTGCATCATAATCTGCTTATAATACAGTACATTTAAGCATTTAAAATGACTCATAATGCAATAATAATCACCAGTAAGACTCCCTAATCGGGAGATAAGCGACCGTAGGTGGCTTATCTCCACAAATAGGGCAAAAATTAGTTTTTCCAAAATCTTCCTGATCCATGTTGATGACATGAGTGTAGACATGCTGTGTAGTGATATTCGTGATTTTAGGGCAAAAACTGTAGGAGCAGTGTCCAAAAATGTGTTTTAAAAATCGGCCTGAAGGTGGCGCTAGAATAGGGCCATGTGAGAAATGAGGGGTGGGGTCTCCGCGTTGCCTTCGCAACGAATAGGTACCGGCCCCGGCTCTCCCGGACGCTCCTAGCCCGAGTTATGGCATTTTATGTGCGCTGCAGTGGCAGGGGGTCCTCCACTGGGGGCGCCACCACTTTTGCATCCGTTCTGGAGCACCAGGAGTCGGTGGTCCCCGGGAATTCCCCGTGAGCAGCCCCGTTGGGGTGGTCATTTGGTCATTTTTGCACATTTGGTCATTTTTTACATCTGGGGGTCCCCCAGGGACCTGGGGGTCCCTGGGGCTCCGGGGGTCCTTGGAGGTTGTAGTTTGGCAGGCAAGGAGTGTGTGTGTGTAAAATCTGGCATGGATCGGGTCAACGGGTGCGGAGATATAAGCAGGGGAAAAGTGTGACGTGTGACGTGTGAGCACATTTGGTCATTTTTTACATCTGGGGGTCCCCCAGGGGCTCCGGGGGTCCTTTGAGGTTGTAGTTTGGCAGTCAAGGAGTGTGTGTGCAAAATTTGGCATGGATGGGGGCAACGGTTGTGGAGATATGAGCAGGGCAAAAGTGTGACGGACTCACTCACAGACAGACAGCCCGTGGAGGTTTTGGTAGTAAATGCGACCTACGGTCACAATAACATACAGTACATATACATTATTTAATGATGATAGATTTCAGTTCAATTCAATGGACCATTAGTGGAAATACATAAGAATGCATAAAAAAATCATTTAACATACAGAATACATTACAATTGATAATTAACAGGCAGAACTGTCTCCTACCTGAATTAACGCTGTGTTCCACATGTCGTGAAGGCAGCCTTGCTTTCTAAATGGTTATGAAAGAAAAGTTGTATTGTCCTAAATACAATGAAGCATACTGTATATGGCATAATACAGCTATGAGTTGTTTTTAGTGTTGATTAGCTCTCAAGGACTGGTGTGTGTTTTACCTCATCATTGGTTCAAGTCTCACACTATTAATACCAGTAAGGCTCCCTAATCGGGAGATAAGCGACCGTAGGTCACTTATCTCGACAAATAGGGCAAAAATGTGTTTTGCCAACATCTTCCTGATCCATGTTGATGACTTGAGTGTAGACATACTGTGCAGTGATTTTCGTGATTTTAGGGCAAAATCTGTAGGAGCAGTGTCCAAAAATGTGTTTTTAAAATTCGGCCTGGAGGTGGCGCTATATGGGAGAGATTCATGTTGATGGGATGAGTGTAGACATACTGTGTACCGATTTGCGTGATTTTAGGGCAAAAATTGTAGGAGCATTGTCCAAAAATGTGTTTTGCAAGAATCGGCCTCATGGTGGCGCTAGAAGAGGGCCATGTGAGAAATGAGGGGTGGGGTCTCCGTGCCGGCAAGGCGGACGAATAGGTACCGGCCCCGGCTGTCCCGGTCGCTCCTAGCCGGAGTTACGGCATTTTATGTGAGCTGCAGTGTAGGGGGTCCTCCACTGGGGGCGCCACCACTTTTGCATCCGTTCTGGAGCATCTGGGGGTCCCCCAGGGACCTGGGGGTCCCTGGAGCTCCGGGGGTCCTTGGAGGTTGTAGTTTGGCAGGTAAGGAACGTGTGTGCAAAATTTGGCATGGATCGGGGCAACGGTTGCGGAGATATGAGCAGGGCAAGAGTGTGACGTGTGAGGTGTGACAGACAGACTGACAGACAGACTGACACTTTGTGCAGGGTTTGATAGTAAATGCGACCTACGGTCGCAATTAGTGTGTAATGTCATGATTCATCATACATGGTGTACAGTCCTAGTGTAATGTCATGATTCATCATACATGGTGTACAGTCCTATAGTGTAATGTCATGATTCATCATACATGGTGTACAGTCCTAGTGTAATGTCATGATTCATCAATCATACATAGTGTACAGACCTAGTGTAATGTCATGATTCATCATTCATGGTGTACAGTCCTAGTGTAATGTCATGATTCATCATACATGGTGTACAGTCCTAGTGTAATGTCATGATTCATCATACATGGCGTACAGTCCTAGTGTAATGTCATGATTCATCATACATGGTGTACAGTCCTATTCTCTGTTATGATGACACTCCTGCATGTATGGAGGGAATAATTATTTCATGCTGCTAATGTTTATGTTTTAATGTTTTTCTTCTCATTCAGGTTTTCCAGTGAGGCTGGTTGGTGGTTCAACCTCCTGTTCAGGCAGAGTGGAGGTCTACTATAAAGACAGTTGGGGGACGGTGTGTGATGATGAGTGGGATATAAAAGAAGCTCAGGTTGTGTGTAGACAGTTAGACTGTGGAAAGGCTCTGTCAGCACCAGGTGAAGCACACTTTGGACAGGGTGGTGGAAGCATCTGGTTGGATGAAGTCAGCTGTTCAGGCAGTGAATCACATCTAACACACTGCAGACATAGAGGGTTTGGAATACACAACTGTAAACACAGTGAAGATGTTGGTGTTGTTTGTGAAGGTAAATAATGAATATTATATAAATATTATTAACAGCACATCTTACAATGCTCAATACGTGTACATTTACCACCTTCCCCACCTGCTGTGTGTATGTGCGTGCACACGCGTGTGTGTAATCGTTTACGTGCGTGTTGTGTGTTCTTGTCACGGTGAGACTCAGATATGGGACCCAAAATACAGAACAGACTCTTCAGAGGCAGACAGGTCGAATGAACAAGGATTTATTCTCCAAACACATAAACAGGACTGGAACATGACACCATAACAACAACTATAATCTGGCAAGGGAACACAAGGAAGTGAGGGTTTAAATAGACACAGGACTAACATGATTGGCTACAGCTAAACAAGACACAGGTGTACACATTTGCTAATCACAGGACAGGTGAGACAAGACAGGTAGCGACAACACAAGGCAAAACAGGAAACACTGGGATAACACTACACAATAAAGGTACACACAAGACAGTCCATGACAGTACCCCCCCTTTAAGGGATGGATCCCAGACATCCCAAAACTAATGTAAGAATGCCAACCAGGGTGGGTGGAGGGGAGTTGGACGGAGGGAAACCAGGGCAAAAAAAAACATTGGATGGCATAACAAGTCAGAACAAAAACATTAGACTACTGTAAGTTTGCAAGGCAATAAGTCACATGGATAGGCAGATGGGAAGACAAGCATACAAACATACAGACAAGCACACAGGCACAAAGCACATCAAACCCATTGTCAGACAAATTAACTGACAAACAGACAGACAGGCAGACCAACAAGCAGTCTGACACATCAGGTGGGTGAACAGCGAGTTTGGAAAAGAGGTCTGTGGAGTCGACAAACGCACAAGCAAACAGGCAGATAGACACGCAGACATACAAACCGGGATACAGGTGGACAAACAGGCAGGGAGAGTAACCAACGGGCTGGTTAGTCTACCAGAGGCAACAGTCTGAGGTAACTGAGGGCCAGACCGGGGAACAAAAGGGCGGGCGGATGGAGAAAGAGTGGTATGAGTGGGCTCAGTATGTGGGCCGCTGGGCGACACGGGGGAGTTGGGGCGCACAGTCTGTGGGCCGCTGGGTGAAACAGGCTCTGTGGTGCTGGGCTCTGTGGTGCTGGGCTCTGAGGTGCCGGGCGGCACAGGCTCTGGAGCGCTGGGTTCTGGGGCGCTGGGAGGCACGGGCTCTGTGGCACTGAGCGGTGGCGGCGTGGCCTCTGTGGCGCTGAGGGGTGGCGGCGTGTCCTCTGTGGCGCTGAGCGGTGGCGGCGTGGTCTCTGTGGTGCTGAGCGGCGGCGGTGTTGAAACCTCTCTGGCGCTGCTGGTCGACGGCTGAGCCTCCGTGGCGGTGCTGGACGACGGCGTAGAAGCTTCGCTGGCAGTAGACGGCGACAGAGCCACACAGGTGTTTAATGGCTGAAGCAGAGCCTCTCTGGACCTGGGCAGTAGCAGCGTCTCGTCATCGATGGGCACCGGTGACTCTCCATCACCGAGAACTGGAGTGCTGCGTTGGCGACGAGAGCGGCGGCGACCAGACCTCTTACGAGGCTTCGCAGGAACACTAGGATTAGTGGAAACCTGACCCAAAGCAATGTCCTGGGCACCAGCCCCACGAGGGCCTCCATGAGCCAGGTTGGTGCCCAGATATGGATCATCCGAATCTGGGTCAGAATAGACAGGGATCTTGACCCTGCTCTGGATATAGTTGAGCAAGTCCATTGTGGGCTGGGTCTTCTGTGGGGCAGGATAGGAGCTGGCTGGTTGCAGGTTCAGGGCCCCGATCCTCACAGGAGGAGCAGGCTGGAGAGCATGGGAGACAGAGCTGGACTGGAGAAAGGTCTTTAGCCTCTCCTGGACAACTTTGAGGTGAGGAACGAAATGGCTCACCCATGGTCTCTCCTTTAACCACAACTGCTGAGTCTTGACCTTCTCATGAAGTTCAGCCTGCTGACTGGAAGGAACGGCCATGAGACAAGACACAGTATGGTCAAACTCCTCTACCTTCAGTTTGAAAAGTCTTTGTTCTGCTGGGTCCATTGTGGCCAGATTATACTGTCACGGTGAGACTCAGATATGGGACCCAAAATACAGAACAGACTCTTCAGAGGCAGAGCAGGTCGAATGAACAAGGATTTATTCTCCAAACACATAAACAGGACTGGAACATGACACCATAACAACAACTATAATCTGGCAAGGGAACACAAGGAAGTGAGGGTTTAAATAGACACAGGACTAACATGATTGTCTACAGCTAAACAAGACACAGGTGTACACATTTGCTAATCACAGGACAGGTGAGACAAGACAGGTAGCGACAACACAAGGCAAAACAGGAAACACTGGGATAACACTACACAATAAAGGTACTGACGTAGAAATCCTACTTAATTTATGTACTCCATAGCAGAATTGAAACTCTCAAAAGATCAGCAAAACCTTGACTCAGAAACGATGTTAAAAGATAATAGAAAACATTTATTTACAGCGCTGTAACAGTCACACACATGTACATCAGTGTTGTTTTTGTTGACGAGACGATGACGAAAATGATTTCGTTGACGCCCCTTTTTTTCATGACGATGACGTGACGTTAACGTAACGAGCTAAACATATGTCTGACGAAAATATGACGAGACGAATGTGTGTTTTCGTTGACGTAACGAAGACGAGACGAACATCTGGTCTTCGGACGACGTTAAATAAACATGCATGAAAGCCAGACAATATTATTGTAGTTGTTTCAATGGAGGAGTAGTGGCCAATCATATGGAACGTTCTAGGACGCATATAGCAACAGGCTCTGTGATTGGCTGGGATGTCGGCATGATTACACACGTGTTGTTTGTTGTCGTCAACTTTTCAGAAGTTAGTTGCACACATTACTGCTGGAAATGCTATTACATTTCTATTGGGATATGAAAGCTAATCATCTGATTGAGGAAAGACCTACTGTAGGTCTGCGTCATGCAGCAGCGCCGTCAACATTAATTAATAGATTTGGTCGTCGGAAAAGAAGACACGATATGGATATATTTTACAATCCAGGAAATAATGCAGGCTTACTTACGACGGAGCGGCTGCAATTCCAATCCGGTAAGCTGACGGTCCTTTTAACAAAATGATAGTCCTTACTCCTTTGCCTTGAGTCGATTTGCTTATTGACAAGTTGACAACTGTCCCATCCGTGGTCGCTTTCCTACTAATACTATCGCAACGTTTTCTATAACATCTGGTGCTAAGCTTCAGGCTAATGTTGGCTTTTAAGCAAACGTAAATTAATTGGATTGTTTGTTGCAAACTGTTGATGCAAACTTTGTTTTCGCTGGATCATGGATGTGGAGGTCGCTGTATGCGGAGCTATTATTCCCAAAGGCTAAGTTAGTGACGTAGTGGTTGTTTGTTTCCGGTTAGCGGCCGCCGACGATGCGTATGACCGTGACGTCACTTGTAAATCCTTGGAACTCGGGGACGGTTCTCAGTACCGTGTGTGTGTGTGTGTGTGTGTGTGTGTGTGTGTGTGTGTGTGTGTGTGTGTGTGTGTGTGTGTGTGTGTGTACTCTGTAGTGTGAAAGTGCAAGTGGCCAGTTCAGTGATACCATACCAAAAAAGATGCATAGTATTCTTATATTATATTATTATGATATTGCCTCCTGTGTGAACTGTATATAAATAGGATGGGGCAGGTGTAATATACACTTGTTATTAGCCCATATACCGGACGGTACATATTGCTTGAATCATGAATTCAATTGCACCTGTCAACTTTGATTATTTCCAATGTCTATTAAATACTTAATGTATTTATTTAAAGACACATTTTTCTTTTTGACTAAAACTATTGACTAAAACTGGACTAAAACCTTTGTGTGGGTTCGTCGACTAAAACTTGACTAAAACCTTTTGAGTTCTAGTCGACTAAAACTAGACTAAAACTATCAAGGATATAAATGACTAAAATCTGACTAAAACTAATAAGCATTTCGTCAAAAAGACTAAGACTAAGACTAAATCTAAAATGCCCGCCAAAAACAACACTGATGTACATACATCCTACACCAAGAGACAGACAAGACAGACTGACTCGCCCTCCCTCTCACAGTTCATTATTTCCTCCGCTAAAACAAAAACATCTCTTCCTTCTCTCTTTCCCTAGTTCATTAAAACGCCAAACACCTTATCTCTTCCCATAGTCATAAAACAAAGGGCCACTGACTGGCTGCCAGCTGTGACCTTCCATGCTACACTCCCTACATTCTGACCTTAACTGCAAATAATGGTGTTTACCTTCAAGTTCTCAGAACTGATGTATTCACTACAAACAATATATAAACCCTATAAACATAATAATATAATTTCACCTCATCATTCCTCCCTTTGATTAAATTTCACACATTTAATCACAAAACTAAAATAGGGAAGCGAAACATAACTAACATACATCACGGCATGACCTGCAAGTGCCAAATCAATATTCAACATACATGATAAAATATATGATAGAACTTTAACCCTTAGCAAGACAGGATCCATAATTCCTTAGAATCATAACATTGCATACAGCAAAAATAAATAAATAAATAAAATACAACAAAAGCAATAGGCTGTGGGGGGAAAAGAAAGTTAATAACGAGACATGCCCTCAAAACATCAAACATTAACCTCCCAGGTTAAAGATGAGTCATATATGCAGAAACAGTCTATTTTTCGCAACGTAAAAGCACTAAACAGGACCAGCAGACACATAGATCAAATAAACAATGGAAAATACACATACCCTAAACTAGGTAGGGCCTGTACCGCTTTTTACTGAGTACAGCCACAAAAAACATTCTAATGTGAGATAAGGCATAACTGCAAAAAAAATAAGCAATCGGTATTGTAACAGGCGAGGCCATAAAAGCCTAAATAAGGATTCAGCATCTGAAGATGGTCTGTTCTATCACGTCAGCTATTGAGAACTATAGGTAGGGTTAAAACAGGCAAACAATGAATTACCAGTGACACACTTACCACTTGGATAACTAACAATAGCAGTAGTATTCATTTCGGGGATAAGAACAGACATAACAATCAAATTCATCTCTGGTCGCAACAAAGAAGGCCGCATATCTCCAACACATATTAGTTGAGACATGATGATGTGGGTTAAATGGGTGAGAATGCCATTTCTCTGCAGCGCGGTGATCACATCGTTTCTCTCCTGAAACCAGAGGGTGCAAATGTTGCATAGGGCTGACTAAGTATGACAAGGGTGCTAACGTGAGTACCGTCAGGAGTTGGTGTGATCGAAATTGGCATGAAGGAACCGGTACAGGGCAAAACAACAAACAGAAATAGCAGACATATTGTTTTCATCCTCCCTTTGTGCATGGACCGACGGACGACTCCGGTGGTGAAGCAATGCCTAGTCGGTGCTTAACGCACAAGTCTATTTGGTGGAGCAATGCCAATTGCCCAAAAACATCTAGTCGGTGCCAGCGCACAAGTCCATTTGGGCAGGCTCAGGCCGGGCTGAACCCTCAAACAGCTTAGTGTGATGCAAGCACCCAAGTTGACCTCTCCTCGACTTTGATTGACGTATGAGTGGTAGCAATACCATGAACGGACCCTCCAACCGTGGTGACCTCCAATCTTTCCAGCAAAACTTCCTGTTGTACACGTTCAGTTTGGGCCAGCGTTTGATGTAAGGGTGGGCAGTGCGTGTGGAACCTGTAGGCCTCCAGATGTCAGTAGCAGTAACTCCCTCTGTAACCAATATTTGTTAACTCAACTGTGTAATAAAAAATCACGATCCCAAACACAACATTCAGGGGCAGTGGGGAAAGTGGGGACATCTGATAAACACATGGAAAAATCACTAGCAGTATTCTAATAAACCAACAATTTCTCAGATATGTACAAGAAGCGGAACGTTGCTGCCACTGGGGAAAATAATAATAATTTATTCAGAATTCTCCAACGGCATTCCAACAAGGCCAGGCCTAAGGGAACAAATCAGGTCAATGAGTTAATTTGGTTAATCAAAACAATCATGTTCATCATCACAATTAAAAACATAATATTAATCTACATTATGAACGTCAAGGAACGTCTTCTGGTTTTGCATCTTCCAGTACAGGCAAAAGTACAACTTCATTCAGAACAGAACACTGTCCCCTGCAACGTTAGGCTGCAATGTTCAAGAGAAAGAAATCTTGTTTCAGCCATCACTTAAACAAAAAGTGTGAGGCCCAATAATCCTATAAGATGAACTTGTCAGAATTAACAGCATAAAGAATAAGTCACATGAGCAGATAACGGCTCCATCTTCAACAGCAAAAGCCTTAAGTTAACACAGGGGGTCCTGTATGTCTACATGTGAACACATATAGGATCCTGAATGACGCTGTCCAGATCACAAGAGAAGCATGCAACAAATCAAATGTAAGGGAGAAGTGGGGCCAAGGGTGGGGGGCATCAATAAAGCTGTCTTGAATGCTTTAAGGATAGAAATAGGATTCCTCTTGCTCTTCAGCCCGCATGAGTGTGCATGTCCCTTTAAGAGAGAAATTCTGAAGTAGACTTCAAGCATGAAAAAAAAGGAATTAGGCCAAAATAACAAATACAAATTAATAAAATGTCTATCATACTCTATCATGTCTATCATATATATGTTACTGTCATAGGTAAACTAATTGTAATTCCTGAATAGTATTCACATGATTTGAACCAATTTACCCTCCCCAGGCCTAGGCCTACAGTAATAATGTAGCCAACTAAATATTCCCCTTTGGAATTAATTAATTAACTATGTTTAACCATTTTAGTCGCGCTGACATTGTGACCACCTTCATATAAATATTTTAAAAGACGGACCATATCTCGTTTGGTGCACTATTTACAGGTCATCATCAGGTTTTGTGATAAAACTGTGCCATCTGATCTAAATCATATTAACGCATGATAACGCAACAACAGCCACACTCAGCCTGTGGACATGTTTACACTACAACAGCTTCCAATAAAGTATAAAACATCGCTTTTTAACCTAACATTTGAGATAATCTAAATTGACATGTGACTGGTCTTAAAGTATTGGAGTCAAACAGCCTTATGGCCACAGGTGGATAAGACTTTACTTCACCCATGCCATACCAATTTTACACAAACAAAGCAGGTGATAAAGGTAGCCAACTCTTACATTGCCAATAAATCAAAAACACAAACAAAATGTTCATCTAAATATGACCAAGCGTCCTGTTCTAAGTGTACACACATAATTTATGTCACAGAGACATCAAAACACTATAAACACGAAGCAGAGGGGTATTCTGCATAACAGACTTTAAAATTCCGGGTGTTTCCCGTCGGGCTGCATACCACATTCTTTTGGATCAATTTCGCCTCACTGAAACATGAGCTGTGACCATTCTAGATCGTTTGATTTAAACTATGGAAACAATGGCATAATGTCTAGAACATCAAAAGGAACCAGAAACATTACTTAAAACTCCAAGCTGTCTTAACACACCTCATCAGTAATGAGAGGAATTTCTATGCTCAATATTGCCCATTTACAACTACAATAACCCTACAGATAATAGAATATTATTCTATATCCAATCTCTGAAAATGAAAGACATATATTCCACCATAATAGCATTAAGTCACCTGACTCGTATTTCATACATGAATACGTATATATATTTTTCCTCTGGTTTTAAAGATATTCATTTATTCAATAGGGACATTTTGCTGGGTACTTTTTAATGCCTCTGTTAGTATATTAGTATTTACCTTTAACGTGTATAATTTGTATTGATAAATAACAAATATTTTGACTGGATTAAATGTTACCATACTGTATATGAATGCATTATTTGCATTGGATTACATTTTCAATTTCATTATTCAACCATGTAAAAATTCCAAGATTTCATTCTAAAGTGAGTGCGGGCATCTCCTTTCTAAAAGTTCATTCGTTCCCTGAGCCGTGCACCCAAGACAAGTATTTGATGGAACTGTGTTTGACGAGTGCTCCTCTCTCTCTCTCTTCTGAACCATATAATATAACAATTCCTAGTTTTAGAATTGAATCCCTGTCTAATGTAACTGGACAATTATAAGACCTCAAAAATGAATGCATAAAATGACCCATATACCATCTCATGACATGGTTGTACAGTTCAGAAAGAGCGATTAGTACTGCTAAAAGTTTAAAAGGTTTCACAGACTCTGACTGACTTAATACCAAAAACCATACCTTTAAACTGTTTACCAATTATTGTAAATAATCATGGGATATTTATTATAACACTTTGACGAGTATTTTGCGCAATACTGTATATAGCTTTTTCAATTTTCTCAGTAAATGTCTAAATAATTTCTTGAAGTCACTTAACATCAATAACTGCTAATAAGTGTGTGTCAATATCATATACATCTTACATCTAATCTAATGGCCTTGTCAAACAATTAATTCATCAATCATTGTTTCATACATTTCTTTACCTTGTCTCCTACGGGGCCCCATGGTATGCATGCAAAAGCGATTCCCGTGTTCCTTGGGGATCAACAGCCTGGGACCAGGTTAAATTAGAACGACACAGAGCGACCTTGTCCACCCTGAATACGGCCGCCGCTCTCCATCCATGCGTCGCCCAAAAAGTCGTCATTCTGATTGTCCTCCAAATTCAGCGCTCCAACGTTAGTACTCAGTTGAGTTTCTTCAAATTGTCTCTGTATCCATTTTGTAGTTCTGATATAGTGCCATATCGCTGCCTTTGCTTTTTTTCCACGTTTTCAACTTGAACTGTAACATTGCAAGTGTCCAGCCCTGTCCTTTTTGTAGATCTTCCAGCTTTTTGTTGATTATTTGAATGTCTTCTCCATAGGCCTACTGGCCTGGGCTGAGGGGCAATGTTCCATAGCGTGGTGACTCTGGTGTCTGTGTCTGTATACTGTGTCTGTATACTGTGTCTGTATTTCTCCATGCAACAAGTCTTCACCCCGTCAGTGCTGCTGGGGCAGATGCAGCTCTGGTTGTCAAGCTCAGCTGCACTCCCTGGGTTCAGGGGTTGATTTATGGCCGTATTCAGGGGGAGTCATTCGCCTGCTTAAAGTCGCTTCTCCTGGTCCTGCCAGGGTAGCAGTCCTAAGTCCAAAGATACCTCGGGGTACAAAGTGCGGGTTAGTGTGCGTTTCTACAGACATAGATTCAGTTGTCCTCATAATCTTGCTTAAAAAATGTTATTTTTCAGTTTCTCTTCTTTTTTTTTTTCTTTTTTTTGTCAACACAACCTTATTTTCTATTATTTGTTTCATATTTTGTTCATGTTTTACTTGTTTCTTTACTTGGTTCAGTTCACAAAATACCTCTATCATAAAATGTTTCCCCTTCTATTTTTTTATTTATTTATATATTTTTTACTTTATATAATTCTAGTATTTCACCTGCGTGTAGTTCACACCAAATACCAATATTTTAGATTCAAACCACTTTTAACGTTTCACCATTTTCATTATGATCTAATTCACACAACACAGAATATTCTATAACATCTAACATCGATCTGAGTCATCTATTCATCGTGTACACTTTAACCTCCAGAATGCTGATCAGGCACCTGGGACTGCGACTTTTTAGTGGAGCAGTTCTATCCACCCACCGTACTGTTTCGGTGTTCTGTTTCTATAGTGTCTCACTCTATAGAATACTGTCATCAACTGTTTTACGCCCAATTCGGCGGTGGCCTAACACGCTGTGCCACTCTGCGGAGACTTATGACCATACTGAATCGTTGAGAGTTTCACCGCTTGTTCGTTGACTTAGTTCGGTGATCAACGCGTCCCAATCGAGAGATAGTTCCGTCACAGACGAACCCCACGCTCTGCACGGGAAAGACTCCTTTACTCCGGCAGGTTTACGAGATCGAGGATCACTAATAATCCTCAACGGTCGGCGCCTGACCAGTCCGTCTGTTCGGGTCTCTCGAAGGGGTCGGTTGATCCTGTTCGTGACGCCAAGAACTGACGTAGAAATCCTACTTAATTTATGTACTCCATAGCAGAATTGAAACTCTCAAAAGATCAGCAAAACCTTGACTCAGAAACGATGTTAAAAGATAATAGAAAACATTTATTTACAGCGCTGTAACAGTCACACACATGTACATACATCCTACACCAAGAGACAGACAAGACAGACTGACTCGCCCTCCCTCTCACAGTTCATTATTTCCTCCGCTAAAACAAAAACATCTCTTCCTTCTCTCTTTCCCTAGTTCATTAAAACGCCAAACACCTTATCTCTTCCCACAGTCATAAAACAAAGGGCCACTGACTGGCTGCCAGCTGTGACCTTCCATGCTACACTCCCTACATTCTGACCTTAACTGCAAATAATGGTGTTTACCTTCAAGTTCTCAGAACTGATGTATTCACTACAAACAATATATAAACCCTATAAACATAATAATATAATTTCACCTCATCAGTACACACCAGACAGTCCATGACAGTTCTTGTGCTTTTGTGTGTGTGTGTGTATGTGGGGGGGGGGGGGGTATGCATGTACGTGCTTCCGTGTGTGCACGCATGCCTGTCTCTCTCTCTCTCTCTCTCCAGGGTCAGTGAGGTTGGTGAATGGGCCTAGTGTGTGTTCAGGCAGAGTGGAGGTGAAGTCTGATCAGTCGTGGCTCTCAGTGTGTGAAGGTGACTTTGACCAGCAGGATGCACAGGTGGTCTGTAGGCAGCTTGACTGTGGGCCTCCTTTAGTCCTCCAGGGGGCGCTCTATGGAGAAGTGAAGGCTCCAATGTGGACCAAAGAGTTCCAGTGTGAAGGCAGTGAGTCTGTTCTCCTGGACTGTAGAACCTCAGACTCAACTAGAAACACTTGCTCACCTGACAAGACTGTTGGACTCACCTGCTCAGGTAAAAAACACTACACTTTAGGATCCATATCTATATCTATATCTATGCATTACAAGCTGCCCACAACACTGTATAAATCTTACATTTATTAACTCTCATAAATATCCATGCTTCATAACCATTGTTATAACATTATATAGACTTTTAAGAATTACATTACAAGTATAACTGCATCATAATCTGCTTATAATAATTTGCAAGTACTGTTATAAGCATGTATAAGTACTGATAATGCAATAATAATCAACAACAGTTTTCAATTCAATTCAACGTTTAGAAATAGAAAATAAGAGGATAATAAAACCATTAAAAAGTACATAACAATGAATAATTAACAGGCAGAACTGTGTCCAGCATGAATTAACACTATGCTTCACGTGTTGTGACGGCAGTTTTGATTTACAAATGGTTAAAAAAAGATATGTCCTAAATAAAACAATCGTTTATTTAAGCTATGAGTTGTTTTTAGTGTTGATTAGCTTGTTGGTTCAAGTATCAAGTATACAAATGGTTAAAAAAAGATATGTCCTAAATAAAACAATCGTTTATTTAAGCTACTAGAAGCTGGGCCGGCCCAGCGTCTAGTCGACGACCTGGCCAACTCGGGAACGATGTAAATATGGAATGAATGCCCCGCCCTTTAATGCAAACCCCATTATACTGTTGTCATAGGACCCGTTTTGACCATCTGTTTGCCTGTGTCCATTTATGCCCATATATGGAGATATCTGTATCTGTCTGTCTGTTGGCGTCCATTTTATGTCCATATATGGAGATCACTGCAGATATAGTTCTGGGTCCATTTTATGCCCATATATGCCCATATATGGAGATATCTGTCTATCTGCGTCCATTTTATGCTCATATATGGAGATCTCTGTATCTGTCTGTCTGTGTCCCTTTTATGCCCATATATGGAGATCTTTGTGATTCTGCGTCCATTATATGCCCATATATGGAGATATCTGTTATCTGCGTCCATTTCATGCCCATATATGAGATCTCTGTTGCTTTTTGTTTGTTTCCTCTTTAAGCAGAATACGCAGCCTGCTTAAATCTGCATCATTCAAGTCATCCTCCCAGTCCCACGCTTTGTTGCTTGTCTTATGTTTGTCTTTGTCTCTTTTATTTTCTTTTTCTTTTTTGGAGCGGGAGAGTGAATTCAGCTTGAGTTTTTTTGGAGAATTGTTTTTTGTCATTCTTGTGCTGTTGATTTAGCTTGTCTTATGTTTGTCTCCTCCATCTGCACCTCAGCCAACCCAGATCTCGACTACTGATCCTTGTTCTCTTCAGCAAAAGCTGTAAAGTAATTTAAATCTGCCTCATCGATGTCCTCCCAGTCACACTCTTTGTTGCTTGTCTTATGTTTGTCTCCTCCTCCATCTGTTTGTCTGTGTTGCAGACACAGTGCTGGTTCCCCCTTTAATGCAAACCCCATTATACCTGTTGTCATAGGACCCGTTTTGACCATCTGTTTGCCTGTGTCCATTTCTGCCCATATATGGAGATATCTGTATCTGTCTGTCTGCGTCCACTTTATACCCATATATGGAGATCTTTGACCATCCGTCCGCATACGGGCATTCATTTTATGCCCATATCTGGAGAACGCGCGTGCCGGTGGGAAGAACGGTTCTCGAGATACGCGGATTACATACATACACACACATTCACAGAGATTTTTTGTTGACTCATGTGGCGTACGTGATGTCAGAGCCTTTTATGAAGTGATGTCACAATGAGTCAGCGCTTGCGCCGATTTCCTCCGGAACAGCCTGATGTCAACAATCAGCTCCGCATAAGGAGATTCCGAACGTTTTGCGCCGGTTCGGAAAAAACGTGCGTCGGGTCGGGTCGAGGCCCGGCACTGCACTCCGCGCCGCGGCGGAGAACGTGCGTGCCGAATCTGAAGCCGGTGGGACGAACGGTTCTCGAGATACGCGGATTACATACACGCACGCAGACAGACAGAGATTTGTCGCATTTATAGATAGATGAGTTGTTTTTAGTGTTGATTAGCTTGTTGGTTCAAGTATCACACTATTAATATTAGTCTGTATTTCATGATTCATCAATCATGGTGTACAGTCCTAGTGTAATGTCATGATTCATCATCCATGGTGTACAGTCCTAGTGTAATGTCATGATTCATCATACATGGTGTACAGTACCATTCTCTGTTATGATGACACTCCTGCATGTATGGAGGGAAGAATTATTTCATGCTGCTAATGTTTATGTTTTAATGTTTTTCTTCTCATTCAGGTTTTCCAGTGAGGCTGGTTGGTGGTCCAACCTCCTGTTCAGGCAGAGTGGAGGTCTTCTATAAAGACAGTTGGGGGACGGTGTGTGATCATTGGTGGGGTATGGAAGATGCTCAGGTTGTGTGTAGACAGTTAGACTGTGGAAAGGCTCTGTCAGCACCACGTGAAGCACACATTGGACAGGGTGGTGGAAGGATCTGGTTGACTAGAGTCAGCTGTTCAGGCAGTGAATCACATCTAACACACTGCAGCCATGGAGGGGTTGGAAAACACAGCTGTAATCACTGGGGAGATGCTGATGTTATTTGTGAAGGTAAATATGGATTTTATATCATTATTATTAACTGCACTTATCTCTTACACTTCTCACTATGTGTGTGTGTGTGTGTGTGTGTGTGTGTGTGTGTGTGTGTGTGTGTGTGCGCGCGTGCGCGCGCGTGTGTGCGTGTTTGTGTTTGCGTATGTGTGTGTGTGTGTGTGTGAGAGAGACAGAGAGAGAGAGAGAGAGAGAGAGAGAGAATGAATATGAGAACATGACCAGCTGTTCTGTATATTTTAATAAGTTGTGTAAATTGCATGTTTTATGTGGTTTAATTGCCCAGACAAATATCTGTTCAGCCTCAAAGCATTGAAATGGTTTGTCTTGTCTCTCGTGTAGTTTTTTTAAAGTTCATTTAACACTTTGTCATCTTTCTCCTTCTAATCTGACACTTTATTCTGAAGGAGTTCCAGACACACCTGAACCTCCACTGACCACTGGTCCTCTAGGTATAACACATGCACAAACACAAACACATACACAAACAAACACATACACACACGCACGCACGCACACATGCACGCACGCACGCACGCACGCACGCACACACACACGTGCGCGCGCGTATACACAGACACAGGTTTCTTGCCCTGTTTTACCTTTCTAATTTTCATGGAGAATGAAGCGTACTTTTGCAGAAACTTGAAAATTGCAAGAAACCACTCCATTCCCATTGAAAAGCAGAATCCACCTTCATACGTAGATTTAAACTTAGAAGGTCATAAAAATAGCTGATCTACAAACTCAATGCTCTGTAAATCCCCTGAAAATCTACTGTCTTGCCGATGGCAGGATTTGTGAAGTTTTGAGATGGCACAACTAACTGTACATCCCTTTGGTCTGGTGGTTAAGATGTTGAACTTCCACGCGGGAGACCCGGGTATGAATCCTGGATCGGGTTTCCCCGTGGGAGGGGGTGAACAAGGGGTGAGTGTAGCAGTAGGAGTAGTAGTCAGCCAGCCAGCTAGTTAACCAGTCAGTCAGTCAGTCTATGGGGTCAGACAGTGGAGGCTCCAGGGGGGCTAGAGGGGGCTTTAGCCCCCCCCTGATGAAGGCTTAGCACCCCCTAAGCCCCCCCACCCCACAAACCCAATACTGATGAAAAATGTTTAAGGAATAAATAAATAAAATGTATATGAATATGTGAATGACAATTGACTGACTTCTATGTAAACCATACTATAAAATCATACTTTTTATGCTGGAAAGCATCTTCAGCCTCACAAAAACCCTATCCGATCACCTACAGTCCTCAGATTTGGAGCTGGAAACTGCCAATGATCTGGTCTGTTCAGTTATCCATAACCTAGGTGCGAGTGAATCACGTTTGTCATATTAGTACTTGTAGTGCCCAAATCCTATATTTGGGTGTACTACTGGTTGCCGATGGCAGGATTAAGTTAGACGTGTGCTCTAAATAACTGAAGTCCCAAACTTGTCCTTGAGTTCATGAATCTTATATTTATTATCTCCAAAGTCCTATACTTTGATTACATAAAATAAGTAAATACACATGACATACAGACATCAGCCCAGAGACACAGTCGAAAACTGTTTGCCTCTCTCATCAGACAACACCTGTTGCTTGTTACAGACCCACTTAAATAGGCTACCCAGGCAATTTGGCCTTGACAATGCCCTCCCCTTCAGTGATGTCATCAGAATAAGAAATAAGGCTCAAATGGCTCTTACAGTACTATTCATTATTTTTATTCATTAGTTTGTTGCCAAAATTAATGAGCCCCCGCTCTAAAAAAGCCAGCTCCCCCATAGCCCCCCCAGTCACAATTCTCTGGAGCCGCCGATGGGTCCAGATGGTCCAAACATTGCAGTGTTCAAGCACTGTGAGCTCACATGGTCCAAACCATGTATAAGATGTTTTAAACATTATAAAATGTTTTGGAAAATAATGACACTTTATTTTGTAGGTGTTTCCCAAAGAGCTCAACCTTCACAACAGACAGACTCCCATAAAGAGAGAGAGGAGCCTCCACTCACCACTGGTCTTAGTGCCCCTCCTGGTATGACAACTTTTATATTGTTTTGTGTGGGTTAATTGCCCAGACAAAGATCTGTTCAGCCTCAAAGCATTGAATGGGTTGTCTTTTCTCTAGTGTAGTTTCTTGTAGAGTTCATTTAACATTTTGTTGTCTTTCTGCTTCTAATCTGACACCTTATTTTGAACCCCAGGCATTACACTAGCATAATGTCTGGATCCATTATTAACAAATGTGTTCCTTTAGTTAGAGGGATAGTCTGTGGTTTTGTATTGATCAGTGAAATGACCACACATTGAATGGTTCTATACTTATTGACAAACATTCTGCCATGGTGTATGTTGATTATTTCTCTGGATGAAAGGTCGTCATTACTTTACATAGATTGTAGGACTCCAAGGGCAAACAAATAAATATGATGAGAGAGTCCGCCTCGGGAGCTGGAGTCCCGATTTTTGGTTTTGTAAAATCGGCCACTCAAACTAAAAACTATCTACAATTACGCCCAAGGGGAATGGCTTCAACAATTACAGCTTGTCTCTATTGGCCGTCTAAGTCCAGACACCAAGTTTCGAGACGGTATAGGCCTACCATGCTGAGAACTGGAGTCATGACTGTTTAAAGCCCAGCCAATAGGCAGACACAGGGGGCAGGGCTTCAACAATTACAGCTCGTCCCTATTGGTGGGAAAAAGTCCCAAGTCGTGTGAGCGTTTTAACTTTGAAATCACGTAGCTAGGCAAAGGTATGGCAGAGTAAGTGTGAGAGCAATGTGTGACAGCAAGGTGTGACAGCCGCTGCAGGTTTAGTAGACAGGGGGGCTTACCCTCAACGGGGACGGGCCTCCATTCCGAAACACCACCATTCCGAAACCCCACCATTCCGAAACCCCACCATTCCGAAATGTATATTATTTTAACTTTCACCCACCTCCACCCACTGTACCTCACCCACGTTCACCCCCCCACCCACCTCCAACCACTTTCCCCCTCCTCCACTCACTTCCTCCCACCTCCACCCACTTTCACTCACCTCCACCCACCCACCTCCACCAACTTTAACCCAGCCACCTCTACCCAATTTCACACACCTCCACCCACTTTTAGTTGGATGTGGGTGAAAATGTGTGGAGGTGGGTGGGGATGGGTGAAAATGGTTGGAGGTGGGGAAAATGGGTGGATGTGAGTGAAAGTAGGTGGAGGTGTGTGGAGGTGGGTGAAAGCGGGTGGAGATGGGTGGGGTGGGTGGAGGGATCTGGATGGAGCTAGGTGAAGGTTAGTGGAGGTGGGTGGGGCTGGGTGAAACTTGGTGGATGTGGGTACAGGTGGGGGTGGAGGTTGTTGGGGTGGATGGAGGTGGGTGGGTGGGGTAGGTGAAAGTGGGTAGAGGTGGGTGGAAGTGGGTGGAGATGGATGGAGTTGGGTGAAATTGGGTGGAGGTTGAGAGTGGGTGGGGGTGGGTGGAGGTGGGTGAAAGTGGGTGGAGGTTGGTGGGGGTGGATGAAAATGAAACAGCATATTCGGAATGGTGGTGTTTCTGATTTTCGGAATGGTGGGGTCTTATAGAACAATGGGAAACCCCACCATTCCGAATAATGGAAGTCAATCTTCGGAATGGTGGGGTTTCGGAATGGAGGTGCGGACCCGGCTTCAACAATTACAGCTCGTCCCTATTGGTGGGACAAAGTGCCAAGTCTTGTGAGCGTTTTAAAGTTGAAATCACGTTGCTATGCAAAAGTATGCCAGAGTAAGTGAGAGAGCAAAATGTAACATGACACTTTATTTTGTAGGTGTTTCCCAAAGAGCTCAACCTTCACAACAGACAGACTCAGAGAGAGAGAGAGAGGAGCCTCCACTGACCACTGGTCCTAGTGCCCCTCCAGGTATGACAAGTCTTATATATATATATATATATATATATATATACAGTTTTATTTGGTTTAATTGCTCAGACAAAAATCTGTTCAGCCTCCAAGCATTGAATGGTTTGTCTTTTCTCTAGTGTAGTTTCTTGTCATCTTTCTCCTTCTAATCTGACACCTTATTTTGAAGGAGTTTCAGACACACCTGAACCTTCACAACGGACACTCTCAGAGAGAGAGGAGCCTCCACTGACCACTGGTCCTCCAGGTATGTCACACACACGCACCTACGCGCACACACACATTTAGATTATACATCAGTTGTCTCTGTCCTGTCTTGTTACAGATCCCCTGTTGAAGCCAAACATCAGCCTCTCCACCTCCATCAACGGGGTTTCTGAGGCCCAGCAGCAGGGGCTGGGGGTGATGGAGGGTTCCAACTTCACCATCAGCTGCTCCATCCAGCCACAGTACCCTGGAGGCTCCTTCCACCTCAACTTCACTGGACCCAACACAACACACACCTACACCCTGACCGCTGTCAATCACTCTGCTGACTTCCTGTTTCCTGAAGCAAACCACACCCACCAGGGGAACTACAGCTGTGTTTATCACATCAATGTTTCTAACCATAACCTCTCCTCTGAGAGTGAGGTGCTCTCTGTCACTGTCACAGGTAACCTGGATGAAACGCACCCTGTCTGTCTGTCTGTCTGTCTTGATTACACATTTAGTGAAAATAATGTTATCACATTTTCATTGAGGAAGGACAGTGTCTTAACCTGAACAGTGTGTCCTCACTGGACAGCTGATATCAGGTCTGTTTTTATGTCCAGTCAGTGTTCATTAAGTCAGAATGTTGTTGTTTCAGGTGGTCCGTCGTTGTAGGCTCGCAATAACCAGACAATATCACTGCGTGGACAACTGAGTCTGGTTCTTCTCAGTCAGTGGTATTTGTTTTTCCAAGGGGCGGTTAAAAAAGATTAAAACAGACACTATTGGTTAGACCTACAACCAATCAAAGTAGCGAAGCGGTGATACACCTGACCCACATTCGCATACTGGCCCCCTGGTTGGTTCCTCACAACTTGTGAGCCGTAAAATATTTTAATAACGAGCGGGGCCAGACCTAATCTGCCACGGCTATTTTTCTTTGCAATGGCAGATTGGTCTGGCTACGTGAGGCTACCATCATTGTACACTGTCTGTTCAGGACCAGATAGGTTTCTAATTGTGGATCAAAGCAGAACTCTGTCTCAATATTACACCCTGGGGTTCTAAAACACACCCTGCTGTAGCCCTAATAGACCTGGACTATGAGGTGTAAATTACCTCATAGAAATAGTGATTGCTCACTGGTCCAGCTGAATCTCATTGACTCCACCAAACGTATGGATCCGGTTTGCCTCCCGATAGCGCATGCCCGGCCCATGGCCTGACTGTACCTTCATCTAGAAATTACCTTGGTAAATTACACTCTAATGGACCAGGACTATGAGGTGTAAATTTAACATCAATGGACCTGGACTATGAGGTGTAAATTACACCCTAATAAGGACTATGAGGTGTTAAACCCTGCTGGTGGCTGTAGGCCTAATGGATCCGGACCATCACCTTTGTCTTCTTACAGATCTGCTGAATCCAAACATCACAATATTCTCCTTCTCCTCAAACGGGACTTCTGAGGATCAGGAGGTGATGGAGGGTTCCAACTTCACCATCAGCTGCTCCATCCAGCCACAGTACCCTGGAGGCTCCTTCCACCTCAACTTCACTGGACCCAACACAACACACACCTACACCCTGACCGCTGTCAATCACTCTGCTGACTTCCTGTTTCCTGAAGCAAACCACACCCACCAGGGGAACTACAGCTGTGTTTATCACATCAATGTTTCTAATCATAACCTCTCCTCTGAGAGTGAGGTGCTCTCTGTCACTGTCACAGGTAACCTGGATGAAATGCACTCTGTCTGTCTGCTTCTCAGTCTGTTCCATGTTTTAAACATTTAGTGAAATGTAATGTTTTCAGAAGAACAGTATCTTCCTCTGAAGTGGGCGGTGCTCACTTAAGGTGAAGCTACTTCACACCAGATAATACTGTTCCTGAAGAACCTTTCCAAGTTTTCCAAGTGTTATCCTATGACGTCATGTCACGTGTAGTTATAAACCCATGGTTATAACCCCAATTGTACGTCAAACTGGCTTCATCCAATGGGAAAACCCTTTGAAAAACACAAAACCACAAAGCCACGTATTGGAGCGGTTAGCACCGCTCAAACATAAGAGTTGGGCACACAAGTTTCAGATGTGTTCTATTAAAGGTGATACACCATGCATTTAAAAAGTATTTATGTCATATTGTTTATGTCCCAAAAACGTTTTTCAAAAGGTCTGAAGCTAAATTACCACTCCTGAATAGAAAGCCTCTCTCATTTTTGAATGGCTCTCAGAGCATTTCAGCTGCAGTACCACCTTTGGCCTGAACTGCGCCAACCCCCGACGTCACAATCGGCAGATGACGTCACAATCGGCAGCAAATCTGGATAGCCTGTTTTGAGAACCCGTGGGATACTTTTAACCTTCGCCTTCTCAAAACCAGAGAAAGACACAACGGTCAGAAATGGGACTTTGTGAGGATAGAAGGTGCTAGTGGGACCCCAAAAAAAGGTTTTAAAATAGGAAAAGTGAAATTTCATGGTGTATCACATTTAAGGGTCAATTGTATTTTGAGGTCAGCCCTATTAGGTAATTTTTTAGTTTGGTTACAAAGTCGAGATCTTTAATGGCTTTTGGTGAGGCATTCCACTTTTTAGTGGCAGCATAGTAGAATGCATTTACATAATTGATATTTCAGAAAATCATCTCTGTCTTGTTACAGATGCACTGTTTAAGCCAAACATCACCATCTTCCCCTCCATTAACTGGGTTTCTGAGGACCAGCGACAGGAGCAGAAGGTGTTCAAGGGTTCCAGTTTCACTGTCAGCTGCTCCATCCAGCCACAGTACCCAGGAGGTTCCTTCCACCTCACCTTCACTGGACCCAAACACACCCAGCCCGATGTCAATCTACCTGATAACATCCTGTTACCTGAAGCAGACCTCACCCACCAAGAGGACGACAGCAGTTTCAACACAACACAGAACGACACCCAGCCCTCTGATAATAACTCTGACAACTCCCTGTCACCTGAAGCAGACCTCACCCACCAAGGGGACGACATCAGTATCAGCACAACACTGAGCTACACCCAGCCCTCTGATTATAACTCATCTGAAGCAGCCTACACCCTTGAAGAGGATCAGAACAGTTCCAACACAACACAGAACCCCACCCTTCCATCTGCCAATGACTCTGACATCATCCAGTTTACTGAGGCAAACCACAACCACCAAGAAAACAACAGCAGTTACGACACAACACACACCCTCATCCAGCTGGCTGTCAATCACGCTGCCAACTTCCTGTTTCCTGTGGCAGACCACACCCACCAAGGGAACTACAGCTGTGTTTATCGCATCAATGTTTCTAATCAAAACCTCTCCTCTGAGAGTGAGGTCCTCTCTCTCGATGTCATAGGTAGCGTGAGTTACCTTTAAGTATATATTTAGTTTATGTGTCATTTTCAGTCAGTCACCTGAACACAGGAGATATTTATCTGTGCCGAGGTTCAGCGAGGACCGGCTGTGATTGTGCAGTAGTTACTGTGATTGACAGTTATTCCATGTTATTACTTGTGTTCAACTTCTATATAGCGGTTTTGCAACTATGCCCTAACCTAATTTAACACTAAACTCACAAAGCTAAGCCTAAATCTAAGCTAAATCCTAATATTAACCACACAACCTTTAGCTAATCTTTAATCTAGCAACCACATGGCAATTTATAACATTTCCAAAAAAGAGATATTATTGTTTAATTTTATTTGGACACTGATGTGATTATTAGAGCGCAGACACTGACTCTTTCCCCTCCTAGCTTTTCTTTGGTTTGTCTCAAAGTTCCAACATTGTCAGTTTGCCAGTAGCTATCAGTTCTACAAGCTCTGCTAGCCACATTCTTTTCTCTCTGACTCTCGACTTTATTTGGATTCATAAAAGTAACATCACTACAATATGAAACAAGAAATCCATAGGACTGAATTTGACGTCATCATTAAAACAATGACTATTTCCAAAGTACTAGTTCGGACACACTATTCAGCTAATCTATTATTATGCAGTGTCTCTAAGGCAACCAACTCATTTCCAATATATTTAATTCTTATCATTATTAGGGATGCGGTATCGGTACTCGTGGTATCGGTACTCGACCCGATACAACCCTATTTTGCTGTACTCGTACTCGCCAGATACTTCTCACGGCAGCGCCCGATACTCTGCTGGGGCGTCACAAGGGGGAGAAAAGTGGGACTGAGTTACTAGGGCTCAAGGTGAAAGCCAGGGCCTTAATTATTTTATACTTTTGCTATTGAAAAATAGCAGATATGCAAGCTCACAGTGCCGCACTGCGAACGAGGCACCAGTGCTCCAACGATACAGCTGCGACCACTTAAAGGCATCAGCATCACGGCATGCCTTGTTGCGCTAAACTTACCTCTAAAGTTGAATCTCTTTCATATATCCTTCACCACCTCACGCAAATTGCAAAGTATAGGCTACTGTAGGTAAGTTAAACTTCCCACTAGAAAGCTGTGTGTGTTTGTTTGTTTGTCACTGTCGCTCTTGTCTTGAAAGCTCGCTCTCTCGGTGAAGTGTGTGTCTGTCTGCAGGGACGTGCAGAGACATTTTAGAGAGGCAGGGGCTGATATTTCTAGAAGGCCTTTTGGTGGACAATTCTCTTGAATGCAGCCTTCAGTTATGGTATGGAAAGGGCCCGGGGACATTTGCATTTTTTACCATAGTAAAAAAATGCATTCATGGACACTTTTTACAGACTGATCTGGCAGGGGCTCAAGCCCCCTTTGATGTCAAATTGTCAATGTGTGTACGTGCCTGCCTGCCAGTGTAGCACAGCTGAAAAAAGACGATTGATTGAAGAGAATAGAGATTCTGTGGGCTTCGCCACCTAGTGGCGGAAGAAATGACCTCTGGGAACTCAGATTGCTGTGGGCTAAATCAATGAATGCATTTCTGAGAATACCAGAAAAAAAGAATAATTTGACATTATGTTATAGTTGCGGATGAGGATGGATGCGGATATATAAATTGGATAATATATTTTTTTAGAGGGAAAAAAAAAAGCGTAATTTAAATACATTTTGTATTATTAATTGTACTCGTATCGGTACTCGGTATCGGCGAGTACTCAACATGAAGTACTTGTACTCGTACTCGGTCAGCAAAAAAGTGGTATCGGGACATCCCTAATCATTATGTTTGCCATTTAGATATCTAATGCTTCAGCCAATAACCTTTGTCTTTTTTACAGATCCACTGTTTAAGCCAAACATCAGCCTCTTCCGCTCCATAAAGGTGGTTTCTGGGGGCCAGCAGCAGGGGCTGCCGGTGTTTGAGGGTTCCGAGTTCACCATCAGCTGCTCCATCCAGCAACAGTACCCAGGAGGCACCTTCCACCTCACCTTCACTGGACCCAACACAACACACACCTACACCCTGTCAGATGTCAATCACTCTGACAACCACACCCACCAAGGGAATGACAGCAGTTTCAACTCAACACACGACCACACCCAGACACCTGCCAATCACTCGGACAACTTCCTGTTTACATCAGCGAACCCCACCCACCAAGAGAACGGCAGCGAATCCAACACAACACCCACCCACACCCAGACAACTGTCAATAACTCTGAGAACACCATGTTTCCTGAAGCAAATTACACCCACCAAGGGAATGATAGCAGTTTCAACAAAACATACAACCACACCCAGCCAGCTGTCAATCACTCTGACAGCGTCCTGTTTACAACAGCAGACCACACCCACCAAGAGAACGACAGCAGTTTCGACACAACACACAACCACGCCCAGCCAGCTGTCAATCACTCTGACAACATCCTGTTTGCCCACTTCCTGTTTCCTGCAGCAAGCCACACCCACCAAGGGAACTACAGCTGTGTTTATCACGTTAATATATATTCTCAGAACTTCTCTTCTGAAAGCGAGGTCCTCTTTATCACCGTCAAAGGTAACCTGAATGAAATTGACCTTGCAAGTTGCAATAGCACATTTAGTCAAACTTAATAATTAATTAAAGTTTAAAGGAGCTATAGTCAACTTTTTCTTGAAAAACGGATGCTAAAATAAAAATAATGTTTCGAAAATATTTTATAAAAAAATAAGCTTCATATATGTGTTTCTATTCAAAAATGACCACAAAAAGCGTAAAATAATGACAAAATAGTCATTTTGGCCATTGTCAGACCGACACTTTGTTTACATTTTAGTCTATTGACTAGGATGTAAACAAAGTGTCGGCCCTACAATGAAAAAGTTGACTATAGCTCCTTTAATTTAAAGCTGATCCATAAGATTACTGATGATGTTCTTATCCAACATACTTCTCCCCCAGCCTCTCATCTCACCCCTAACATCACAGTGTTGCTGCTGCTGCTGTTGATTCTGCTGATCTGTGTGGTCTATCGTCTCTGGAGGGTAATTATAATTACTACAAGTCTTTATCTAATTATAACTAGACAGATACAATTCTTGTAAATTGTAAGTGTGGTTGCCGTTTTAGCATTTTCCTATTCAAGTCAATGGGGAAAATGCATTCACTAATACATGATATTTCTATAACAACATATCAAAAACGCAAGCACACGATTCCCGATGAAGCCAGTCGATTTGACATATGACTCGAGTGTGTGCCGGCAAACTTTTGGGGTTACTCTATAAAGAATAAAGTTGGACAAGAACTATAGTCTGATTGCTGGGGCAACCACATTAATTATTATACAGCTTTATCAAATGAAAGACTAATGTAAATGAAGTAGCTACACTGTTTGTTTTGAAGGTAATTTAATGATACATCTTTATCTAATGAAAGACTGTAATGTAAATGAAGCAGCTACACTGTTTGTATCGAAGAGAGCCACATCTTATCCAGTAAAAAATACATTTGGTCTCTGCCGCTTTGTTTCTCCAGGCCACCAGAGGGCAGAATGAAGATGAGGAAAACGTAGAGGCGGTTTATTATAATGTCGGAAGGGAGAACGTCGAGCTAGTTTATTATAACGTTGCCCGTTCTGATGCCGAAGCTGCCGGACCCGGTGAAGAGCCAGATTACCACCAGTATGAAGAGATAGATGTCCAAGTAGTTTCTGAACCTGGAGCCAGTGGAGAGACACCACACCACGTGTACGAAGTGGAGCTCTAACTCATAGGAGGTCCACTTTGATGTCTCCCGGTGCCCACAACGTGTTTGACGCGTTGTACAGTAAACTATATTAATCTGTAGCTACTATACGAGGCAACCATGGTGAAGAGAAACACTCCAATTCCTGAAATGCAACAGGGTATCACGTGACCGGGAAATCCGGTTCACTCGTTGACCGGCCGTTACAAAATCACTGATGCCTGCATGTGATTGTTATTTTTCTGTTCTGGGTGATAAAATAGTATCGTGAAAATATCCCAGATATACTTGGATTACATTTACTCAGATAACGTTTTCGCTGGAGCTTCAAAACGAGGTAAAATGGCAGGTTTCCATGGCAACAGCCGATTCAATCTTGAATAATCCTGGGCACCCGATGTGGAGTGACGCCTCAGTCCAGCTTGGTTACACCTAATGTACCACCAGAATATCACCTGTACTCTGAGGTGGATCTCTAAGGAGGTCCTGGAGTCGCTCCAGCAGGGAACACCTACCATCATCTCCCAGTACTGACAACAACACCTACCATCATCTCCCAGTACTGACAACAACACCTACCATCATCTCCCAGTGCTCACAACAACACCTACCATCATCTCCCAGTACTGACAACAACACCTACCATCATCTCCCAGTATTCACAACAACACCTACCATCATCTCCCAGTGCTCACAACAACACCTACCATCATCTCCCAGTACTGACAACAACACCTACCATCATCTCCCAGTACTCACAACAACACCTACCATCATCTCCCAGTACTCACAACAACACCTACCATCAACTCCCAGTACTCACAACAACACCAACCATCATCTCCCAGTACTCACAACACAGGATATATTCATTGCAATGATGGCCTCAAGGACTCTTCGACGCTAACTTTGGGGGAGCCCGGGATCGAACTGGGAACTCTTCAGGAACCCTCCGTGTTCTAAGACGGTAACTCTACCCCTGAGCCACTGCCGCCCCATGAATCCATTGTGAATCCATTTCCTCACCCTGAAAAGCTGGGTGACCAATCAGGGCCCAGGATTGGTCTGGTCTAACCAACTGTGTACAGAGCTGTTTCTTTTTACCCACCCCTTGAAAAAAAAAAAAAAAAAAAAAAAAGAACTTCCATATAAAAGTACCAGACTCATATTCACGCAGTGATATAGTCTGGCAACACGAGATTATAGTCTATATATGCCTCGTTGCAATATATAGGATTGTGGCATCATTATAATGTTAATGTCCATTTTTTATGTAGAGTAGTTGCATTGTGGTTTCTATACATTTTCATATTCGCTTCAGTAGGATCAACTATTGTGTGCATAGATGGAAGGTTTTTTATGAGATGCTTTACTGTATATATTGTTTTATTTGTATTTTGTTTCTTATCTCTTTTGTTGGATGAACATCTTATGTTTTGAACTTCAACTGAAAGTTGGTACGGTCCATTGGTTGAGCCAATAGGAACATGAACAGTTGGTACAGTCCATGAGAGGAACTTTGACTTTATGGTACAGTCCATTATGAGCCTATAGGAACATGAACATTATGGTACAGTCCATTATGAGCCTATAGGAACATGAACAGTTGGTACAGTCCATTATGAGCCTATAGGAACATGAACAGTTGGTACAGTCCATTATGAGCCTATAGGAACATGAACAGTTGGTACAGTCCATTATGAGCCTATAGGAACATGAACAGTTGGTACAGTCCATTATGAGCCTATAGGAACATGGACAGTTGGTACAGTCCATCATGAGCCTATAGGAACATGAACAGTTGGTACAGTCCATCATGAGCCTATAGGAACATGAACAGTTGGTACAGTCCATTATGAGCCTATAGCAACATGAACAGTTGGTACAGTCCATTATGAGCCTATAGGAACATGAACAGTTGGTACAGTCCATTATGAGCCTATAGGAACATGAACAGTTGGTACAGTCCATTATGAGCCTATAGGAACATGAACAGTTGGTACAGTCCATTATGAGCCTATAGGAACATGAACAGTTGGTACAGTCCATTAAGCCTATAGGAACATTGGTACCACAGATATAAAAGCTAGATGTCTCATCCTCCACTGCAGTTCATTGGAGCAACGTGCAACAACTGGATGCCGGAGACCACGCTGCCAGTCAAAGTGATACTGGCCAATCACAGTGTGTCTTTTCCGGGACTTATCGATTCAATTCTACAGAGCTTGTTCCGATGTTGCGCAGCTCAGCTGTTCTTAGAGGATGCGTACGAAAAGATTCACCCCCACTTGCCTCTGATTGGCCTACGAACTTGCAGTTTCTGTGACGCACGTGGAAGTGGGAAATGACTGGAAACGACCGGTCGCAGAGTCCCGCCAGCATATTCCCCAGAGCCGAAGGAGGCGTCTACCTTTCTATGTCTATGATTGGAACGGTCCAATAGGAACATGGAACCGTTCCAAGAACATTGTGTGTTTTCTAAAGCTCATGGAAATTATAATGTTTGTTCATTCATGTAAAGTTGACTGTTTAGATGGACTCATTCCTATGACAACAGTGTTACACTGTTGAATTTATAAAATAACTTTTGTTTATTTTTTATATCATTACAATTTAATAAAGGTTTACTGTAATACAGGTAGTTCTCATTGGTTAATGTTGGATAAAAATACCCCTGGGTTATCTCTGACACATTTTTTAGAGGTTACACACAGATATGTGTGTAAAAACGTATAAACAATCTATATGCTGTTGTATAAAACACAAATAGTTCATACTTTATTCAGTATAGTATAGATGAATCCACAGAGCGCTGCCCTGTAGTTGTGCACTCATTAGTTAGAGCACATTAGTTTTATCTCTCCTATGGTACCACATCAATACAGGATGGAATTGTGGACAATATCTTATCCAACGACTGCAAAATATAAGACGTGTTGGGTCTGATAGGCTTATCTTATCAAACAGTGATATGTGGCTCAAATGCTGAATAAATAATGGACCTTGATATGAAAAGGGTTGAAAATATAGACTACTCGATTATGTTGCTGTCAGGCAGAAACCTTGTCTCTTATACTTTTTACATTATGTTATTTTATGTATTTTGTTTTGTCTGACGTTGGCTCTGGTGAACGTACTATGATTACTGGTGCTAGATTTCTTTCTCCTGATTTGTCTCTTTGAAGCCATTTAAGTGTCAGAATGTTGGGTAAATTTTGTGGTTTGTGAAGAATGGCTCCAGAATGCTAGGAGGAGATCTATCACAGGTTTGGGTAAAACGGTCTCCCCCCCAGTCACTGCTTCACCAACAGGCTGGCCATGCAGATGGAAGGCGATGGGAGAAACTTCAGTCAAGCCCGTCTCTGCAGACAGCACGCATAGATTCAAGGCCCAAAAGCTCTGCTTTAGTTTAAGTTTTGGTTGATTCCCATCAAGAAACTGTCTATTTTTTTATATTGTCTAGATCAGAGGTCTTCAACGTTTCAAGGACCCCTTAGCTGAGAGAGAGATGCCCAACGCCTCGCGCTGTTGTGAGCTTGTAGATCAACTATTTTTGGCTAATGTTCCACGCAGAATAGGGACATATAGGGTTCAGGTGGTAAAGTGGACAAAGATTTGGAGGACCCCCTGTAGCTCTGAGGACCCCCTAAGGGTCCCGGAACCCCTGGTGTAGCTAAATCATTTATGAACACAGTATCAATTGTTTCCAACATGAAAAGTTGCATCACAATAAGAAAACTTAAGATATCATTTCTCTAAAGATTATCAGAAAAGCTGGCAACCCGATAGCTGGCAACCACATATAAGCCAACCAAAGCTTGTGTTCCTTATATGGCTCAGCTGTGTCGGCCAATCACGTTCCATGAAGGAAGAACCAGGAAGTATCTGTCCTGAATGACTGGTGTAAACAACACAAGGAGATCTGTCACAACAACAACTCCTGCAACGGTAATATTTGTTTTGTGATGATTGATATACTCTTATGAACATTTGATGCAATGGATGCAGACTATAGAATGGGCTGTGTTGATGACGCTGTGTTAAGCATTGATATTATATCATTATAACGTTCATGAGATCATAGATCATAAGATATATCCGGCAACAGCAGGATGGTCTGCAGCTAAAAATGGTTAAGATACTCTTAAGTGACTGATCACTTATGCACCTCTTTATAGATATGGCTAGCTATTATTAGTTGCTCTACGACATGCTGTCTCATTGTTTTATTGATTCCCAAAAAAACATCTCGTATCCAGGGCTGGATTACCCATTGGGCCGGTGGGGCCGGGGCCCGGTCATTGACAATTTACTAAAATCAAATGTAAAAGTTAATCAAATATCAAATGTGTGGGCCCCTCTGTTGTCTACAGGTGCTTTCTTGACCCACAGATGATGATTATAGCTTAAAATCTTAGCTGGATAGTGCGCGTCGGGAGGGAGGGGTGTTATGGTGGGGGGGGGGGGGGGGGGGGGGGGTGTTGTTCAGGAAAATAAAGTATCACACTTTGTATTTTGGTTTGTGTGCATGCTGCATCATTGTGCTGTCTAAATGGCACTGTGAGTTTCTGCCTGGGTTGTCTTCAGTGGAAACCTGCTAGTGAATATGCTGCCCAGACAGATACATACTCTATGCTCTTTATGACACAATGCTGTGTTACAGTAGCATAGGTCTGTCCGAGTGGTAAAATGCTGAACATGTTTGTGTGAAGTCTTAATGTAGCTGGGCTACAGACAGACATAAGGACGTCCTGGCATGTCATCCATCAATGCCACAGTTTGCTGCTGTAATGTGTTGCTATTTAATATCTTAACTTTGAAGAAATCACTCTCAAAAAGTAAAAAATCACTCTCAAAAAGCAACTTTTGATACTATTTTATTTGACTCACTGAAGCTTTTTACTGCAGTTCAAAAAACACTTTTTAGTACAATGAATGTTGCTGCTTTGTCTCGGCTCTTGAAATGTGCTCTTTATTGGTGGGGAGACTGTAACTGTAATTCTCAATCAAAGATTCACATTGGTTTAGCACATAGGTTTTTGGTCTATTAGTTCCATTTGTTATTAAAATGCAACGCAACCTGATCCATTGTGTGGACACTATCTGGACAGATGGCAGGAAGAAGCAGAGACGTCAGTAGCCACCATTGAAGGTACATTATGTTATTTAAATGTAATTCAATTTAGGGGGGACGGTATTTGAATGACTTCACATGTGTTGGTCAAAAAAGGAAACCTATCACAGTACAAGTTCTCCACTGGGATCTACGTAAAAGTGGAAATACATCATCCCCTAACCATATAAGGATAACGCCAAGATAGCCACGCTCTCTCTGGTTTATCAACTCAAAACATAACAAGACAATCTTAAGGCCATGTTTGAGTTTGCGGGAGTGAAAAAGAAAAACATGAACACAGTGAAACTGTGAAAACAGTGTATATTTTCAAATGCTTATTGTGGTTGCCGAAGAAAAACTACATTTCTGCTTACAACTCGTCAAACTCTTTTATGTCTACCGGTGTGTCGGTTATTGTTAATTTAGATCAACCCGTAGCTTACTGTACGAGGCAGCTGCGGCTGAAGAGAAACACTCAAAATGCAACGGGAGATCACGTGACCAGGAAGCCTGGTTGCCCAATACAAGCCAGTGTTATGAGATTCACAAAAGTGGATTTTATCTCCTAATCTAACTCCAGATCACGTTCATGTTTAAAACGAGCCCTTCTCTACCAGCCGTTACAAAAGCACTGATGGCCGCGATTGTTATTTTTCTGTTCTGAGTGAAAGAAAATAAATTCGCAAAACAAAAAGAAGAAAATACTCTGATTACATATACTCAGTTTATGCCTCCAAAATAAGGAAAAATCAATAAAATAGCATGGCACTCATGGCGATTAAATCATTGTTTAATCAAAGGCACTCAGTGTGTTAATTAAATAAATTAACACAGTAATTCATTGATGTGAATTCTTACTTTTATTTTAAGTAAATTTAAAAGCATGTACTCTTGAATGCTTGATTACTTTTAAAAGCAAGTACTTCTTTACTCTTACTCAAGTAACATTTTGCCTGAGCTACTCTGAGTTTTTACCTTATGGACGGAGATCGCCGTCAATGGCGTTCTGTCAGTCTAACAGGAAGCTGTCGTCAACATGTGAACCTGTGCATATTCTAAGATAGATAGATAGATAGATAGATGTTTGTCACCCAGCTCCTAGTCTTGCGTAACCAGACAACTATTCCACAATCTCCGAATGCTATATAGTCTGGAACGGCAGCTCCCGAACCACGAGTATCGGAAGTAGCCACTGCTGCACTGAACTGTAGTCCCACTGGAAACATAACAGAAGCACACTCGCACAGAGTCATTCGAGCGGCCTATTCTTGTTTTGAGTGTATAGTTTAAGACAATATTTGAAAACATCATGGAAGTAACACCAACAACACCAGAGAAAGACGAAATAACACCCCAAAAAATGTTGAAAGGGGACATAACGCTTCCAGTAAGACTTGTTATTGCTACTGCAGCAGTTGCATCATATCCTCTCTATCTTGCACTCATCGTTTCTATTTCCGTGCCCCAGACTGCCGGGAGCATTTGCAAATCACGTTAGGCAACAGTCTGGCCACGCGAGACTACACAGTCTAACAGGAAGCTGTCCTCAACACGTGACGCTGTGCTGCTTCTAAAATAGAAGGTGCCACAGGATGTGGCAGGTTGTTGTTCTGCTAGCGCTGGTGTTTACCTGCTATCCTGGTTCCTCTGTAGCACTAAACTGTTTTATCTGCACTTTACGTCCATGAACATTTATTCACCCTGGAGAGACTGTCACTGTAATACTGAACTAGTGAGATGCTCTGGATAAGAGTGTCAGCTGAATGTCTACATTGTAAAACCTACTTAAATTATCTTCAGTTATTTTATAAATGAATCAATATTTCACATGTCACATTCTAATGCTTTATTTGAATTAAGGCTGGGCAATATATAGAAAATGTATCGATCAACATGTGAGGTAGGCTATACATATAGATGAAGACGGCTTGAAATTAGGTATTGGTGTATGTGTTAAAGTAATTAACAGACACACTACTGTATACATGCACATAGCACATACAAAAAACAGTCCATCTGTAACCAGGTGTGGCTATTTCAATAAAACCATAGTTGGAAAATGTAAATAAGTCATTTAATTTCTTCTATGTAATTTAATTGTCTAGTCTATGTGTACTGTGCAGTGTACATGCATGGATATGCTATTATCTGGGATAGGCAGGCAGTGGACCTAAAGCAGAAAAAACATTAAAAACTATACAATGCAATTGTTTTGACTAATATCGTGAGTAATATCGATATCGAGATATTCAACAACGTTATCAAATATCGAAGGTTTTCCTAATATCGCCCAGCCTTAATTTGAATTCACAAATGAATATGAATTTACAGGGAAAAAATGTAAAAAGGTTAAACTGTTCATGGTAAACTAAGGATACATAGGCTATAGCACCTTCTCCTCTCACCTCTCACAACTGATTATACAGGCTTCCATATATGAACACAAGCTGTTTACATTTGTAACCGAGCTGTATGATAGCATCCCTAAGATGTTGGTACTTAAGCATCGGCTGCCGACAGGCTGCCGACAGGGAGCCATTGGGAGCTTGTCGGCAAAAGACGCTTGCCGTTGATAGGGAGATAGGGCTGGCGGAACCCGTCAATGAAAAACTGAACCTGCTCTGTCTTTTTGGTGGTCATTCCGGTCAAGTCCGACCTCTCAATATTCCGACCAGGTTAACATTCATCAGCCTCGGCAGGTTAGCATTTCAACAGGTTAGCATTCACCAGCGTTAGTTTTACTGAGGTTAGGGTTAGGGTTAAGGTTAGGTTTAGGTGGTCGGGTCGGAAGAATGGGAGGTTGGAAAATGGGAGGTCGGAAATATGACATGGCACAGTAAATCCTCCATTGTAGATTGGACCTCTGTCTAGTCTGCTACAGTGCAGAATGTTCAGAAGCAAACCTAAACTAGAAAATATTGTTCCTGCGAAACAATTGTGGGTTCGCTTCAAGCCAAAAAACAATGGCTATAAAAATACAAAATGTCAAGATCGCAGGCAGTGCTCTCTTTGACGTTACTGACGTAAAATGGTAATCGAACTACAGTGCAGACACCAGTGAACTTAACGGTATGGACAATTAAATACAAATAAAAATATAGCTGCAAGCAGCGATAAAGTGGCCAAGCCAGGAAAAAGTAGGAAAGGTGTGCACTTCATAGGCATGTTAGATAAAGGTCCTTAGATTGCGTGTAGAATGTTTCATGCAAATTGCTCAAAAATCCCAGGATAAAAACGGGTTTAAGTGTTTTACAAACTGCTCAAAATGATATAGCGCCCCCCCTTTGGCCAAATGGGGTAAGATTGGTTTCAGTGATATTTGGACTAACCCTCTACAGCTGGGGTGTGAACAGACAAACGCCAAAAAAGAAAATGTCCTTCAAAAATCAAATATGCTAATCTTTAATTAATAGCACTAGAAGCTGGGCCACCCTTCGGGCGGCCCAGCGTCTAGTCGGCGACCTGGCCAACTCGGAACAATGTAAATAGGGAATGAATGCCCCGCCCTTTAATGCAAACCCCATTATACCTGTTTTCATAGGACCCGTTTTGACCATCTGTCTGCCTGTGTCCATTTATGCCCATATATGGAGATATCTGTATCTGTCTGTCTGTCTGTCGGCGTCCATTTTATGTCCATATATGGAGATCACTGCAGTTATAGTTCTGGGTCCATTTTATGCCCATATATGGAGATATCTGTCTATCTGCGTCCATTTTATGCCCATATATGGAGTATCTGTCTGTGCCTCCAACTGTGTTGCAGACACAGTGCCGGTTCCCCCTTTAATGCAAACCTCATTATACCTGTTGTCATAGGACCCGTTTTGAACATCTGTTTGCCTGTGTCCATTTATGCCCATATATGGAGATATCTGTATCTGTCTGTCTGCGTCCATTTTATGCCCATATATGGAGATCTTTGACCATCTGTTTGCCTCTGTCCATTTATGTCCATATATGGAGATATCTGTATCTGTCTGTCTGCAATCCATTTTATGCCCATATATGGGGGCATTCATTTTATGCCCATATATGGAGAACGCGCATGCCCGTGGGACGAACGGTTCTCGAGATACGCGGATTACATACATACATACACACTCACAGAGATTTTTTGTTGACTCATGTGGCGTACGTGATGTCAGAGCCTTTTATGAAGTGATGTCACAATGAGTCAGAGCTTTCGCCGATTTCCTCCGGAACAGCCTGATGTCAACAATCAACCCCGCATAAGGAGATTCCGAACGTTTCGCGCCGGTTCGGGAAAACCGCGCGTCGGGTCGGGTCGAGACCCGGCACTGCCGCGGCGGGGAACGTGCGTGCCGAATCTGAAGCCGGTGGGACGAACGGTTCTCGAGATACGCGGATTACAGACACACAGACAGACAGACAGACACGCAGAGACTTCTCGCATTTATAGATAGATGATAAATACAAAAATGAAAGTGCATGCATTAAAAACTGAAAATGCATTATTAAAGCCCAGTTTTCTGCTCTATGATCCTCACCAATCACTGCTAAGTAAATCCATCACAGAAGACGGTTTGCCCTTTACATCCGTGAACATGTACTCTGCCTCCCACCTGGCTTGAAAACCCCTGTTCTCAGAGTTCATCTTTCGTTTAGACATTTTAGGGGAGAGGGGGAGCTGAAAGTTGACCACAGGCACTTCCACTGCTGATGAATAGTGAAGACGCAGGCTTGTGCTCGTGGGCCCTCGATGCATTGTGGGACTTGTAGTATTAAGGTGGTGCATGCAATATACCAGCGGGCCAGTAATTAAATATCATCCCGTGGGCCACAGATAATTCATTCACAGGCCTGATTTGGACCCCGGGCCTTGAGTTTGACACATATGCTCTACAGTATTTCATCATGAAAAAGTGACTTTGCATGTATGTTTTAGAGGCAGAAGAATAATTTGCATAAAACTGCAATATTCATTGAATTATAAAAATATATATATATATTATTTCACATACAAACTTCTCACCCCATAGTCTGAGTAGATATTGGTCAAAATTTCATGTGAAAAAAAAAAAAAAAAAACATTCTGTGCACATGACGCGAAAATCCCAGGAGGAGATAGATGCCAAGTTTGCCAACTAATGCCAGCAGACTACAACAAACTGGCAGTTTGGAGCCGTGGGAAGTAGGCTGTTTGGTGTGTGTGTGTGTGTGTGTGTGTGTGTGTGTGTGTGTGTGTGTGTGTGTGTGTGTGTGTGTGTGTGTGTGGTGCGCGTTCGTGCGTGCGTGCGTGCGTGCGTGTGTGTGGGTGGGAGGAGGAGGGGGGCATTAATGAGTGCTGACAGGAGCATCAACAACCAACCACATCCTGTGTTACTTACATGTTCTATTTTAGAAACACACCAACGGACTCCTTGATGACACTTTACTGTCTCTGTGTGTGTGTGTGTGTGTGTGTGTGTGTGTGTGCGTGTGCGTGTGCGTGTGCGTGTGTGTGTGTGTGTGTGTGTGTGTGTGTGTGACACGTACGTACGCGTGTGGGTGCCACCTGTTGTGACCTAATTTCAAAATTAAAGGCATGGCAGAGACTATGTTTTGCAGAGACTATGTTTTGTCTGTCTGTCCGTGGTTCTGTCTGTGGACAGCTAAACTGTGCACACACTCCCTGGACGCCAGAGCAGAACCTCTGAGCCACATGTTTCACATGGGCCTGTTATAGCGCCACCATGAGCCAGATATTTGTAAAACACATTTTTTAATCAGGTTGTCAAACCTGATTCCATGAACAGACCGATTTCTAGTCACCAAAGTGTGTTCGAAAATCACCATCATGGTTACCGGAGGCTCACTCACGTATTAGTTTGCATTGGCCAGTGCGCTCGGGGTGCCCAGTGCTATTTATTACTCATCCTTTTTTTTGGCTTGGCTAGTTTCTCTTTGTCATCAGCGCGTCATTAGGCCTAAAAAAAAAAAACGTTGTGTTCCGGTTGGCTGTCATTTTAGGGCTGAGTAGGTAGGGAATTTATTTTATTTTATTTTTTATTTTAATTTTTTTGTGGGCATGATGGGTAGCAAGGAATTTTATTTTATTTCCTCATGGGAAGGATGGGTAGGTAGGTTTTTTGTTTTTGTTTTTTTTTTTTGGGGGGGGATTTTTAATTTACAGTTTTAATGAATCATTTAAAACAGCAATTTTGAATTACATTTTAATGTTTAATTTACAGTTTTAATGAATTATACAAATGAAAACATATTTCAATGTCTTCAGCGATACTCTTATTCTAAAGAGATTAAGAAGTCGACCACCGTCTGGAAGTATAATTGCATTACGAAAGACCACCATCTGGAAGTCTTATTGCTGCTAAGCAACATATCTTATTCTGAAGAGATCAGCCACCGGAAGTGTTAGATTTTCCAGCTTAGATTTGACAAAGGAACACAGCTTGGCGAGCGAGCGAGCAGTGACAGTCGCAGACGCACCGTAACCCAGGCAGAGAGACACATGGGGGTCCGCAACACAAGCACTGTTGCCGCGCAGTCTTTCAGAGGAATGCCACGCTGTCATAAATGTTTAGTCTCCATATCATGTCTCTCTGTGGCTGTGCAGGGCTGAGCTGTACTGGTGTCTGAGCTGCTAATGTTGTTAGCATCGCTGCCACTGAGTGGCACTCAGTCTGTCCCCGATTGTGTGTGCGCGTGTGTGTCTGTGTGTGTTTGGAGGAATACACGTTGTCACGTAAACTCACGTTAGTTTAGCCTCGGTAACCGGGGGCAGGTAAACTTCGCGAATGTGGTCGCACCAAATATATTTTTTGTAAGACGTTTTTGATCGACTCGGTCGGATTTTGACTTAATTGTATTTATTTTTTTATTTTCACTCCAAATGCCAATAAAATCATCTGGGTCGCACGTATTTAATAGGGTCGGTCGCCAACCGGAACCCAACGTATTTTTTTGTTAGGCCTTAGTCATCCGCAAGAACGAGGGCTTACAAATGGAAGCAAATGAAGCTGAACGGTGGCCATTGTTATTTCATCATTGTATGGAAAATGAGGAAGTGGCCTCAACATAAAATGTATTTTAATTATAGTTGATATGATATAATATGATATGATATGATATGATATGACACTTTGTTGTCAGTTCACACTGAAATTTGTCTTACGACACAGCAGCCATATATGTGAAAACATATACAAACATTTGACATAAACAACAAATGAACGAGACAGGATTACATACATGAGGATAATACAGAGAAGACCAATGTCCAGCGCCTAGCCTACCTCTGGCCAAACTCCTGATTGAGTCTTAAAGTCGACTGATGGAATTCTGTGCATATAAAATACATGTACCCAATCGCATATCTTAGTTACATCGATGTCGTTCATGTGAACTATTTCATGTGAACTTATGTATTATAATGATCAAAATCACTATGACAGCACCACGCTAGAGGTGCTTTGCTGCGACCCGGAGCCGCTGTGCATGGAGGCTCGTAGCGGAGGCCATGACGCAAGAGGTGCTGAACCGCGGCTCAGAGTTTGCTATGCTAAAGAAAACGACAAGTGCAACCTGATTATATAATGACTTTTGTCATTTCTAGTTTTTTGTCAGTACTCCTACAGACTTTGTCCAGACATCACGCAAAACAGGTCTTTCAGATTTTCCATATTCCATCCTGATGGGCTAAGATTGTCTTTCAAAGTTTGCAGGAGTGCTCAGTTTTGAACACCATGTCTCAAATCATGAACACAACGTGCAATTTACCTGACAATCCTCTCGGCAGAGGAAGAAATGCCACTTGAAATGTTTCAAAATCAGCCTCATGCACACTACGTTGAGGAATAAATGTTTTGTATTAACCATTTATACCCTGTATACTCTGTTCACCAGGGTACTTAGTTCTCTTTTTTACTTCTACACCAAACCTTTTTTACTGGAAATAGCTGATCTACAAGCTCAGTAGCTCACTACGTGTTTTTGCTACGATTCAATTCAATTCAATTTCATTCAAGTGTCAAATCACAACAAGTTGTCTCAAGACATTTTACATGTAGAACAGAGACCCGGCAGTCCCATCCTGAGCAAGACATTTTGTGACAGTAGCAATGAAAAACTCTCCTTAACTGGAAGAAACCTCAGGCTCTATACTATTGGACCTCTTCATGGGCCGCAAAATGCCCGCGAAATGGCAGTTTGACACCCCTGCTCTATAGGGTGTGCCAAATGTAGTTCTTAGAGCGGCCATTTCTTGGGTCAACACAGCCTTACACAGGTGTTCTGATTGGAGTAGAGCATTAGTTCTATGCAATCAAACAATTGAAACACCTGTGTTTTGACCCAAAATATGGCCGCTAAGGACTACAATTGTGTCACCGTTGGCACACACTATGGGGCTTTTAAGCCGTGACATCATTTTGTAGGCAGAGGAGAATCTGCCCCCAGAGCATTTTCTGTCCCTCGCTATTTCAAACAACTAAAGACTAAAAAATAACGACTAAAGTATAATGCTAACACTTTCCTTTCAACAACAAAGAGAAGAAAAATGTGTAAATAGTAAAAATAGTAAAAAGATTCACGGAAACTGGGGGCAGAAATTCTCCTCTGCCTACAAAATGATGTCATAAGAGTCACAGAAAGAGATGAAGAGACAGAGGAGAGATGCAAGCCAATACAAGCAGCAATAACAATTATTGTAAATACAATAGTGTATAATATAATATAATATAATATAATATAATATAATATAATATAATATAATATAATATAATATAATATACAGATGTGCTGTTTCACACTTCAGCATTTACTGCTCTTTTTTTGACATTTTCCTGAAAAGGCATTTTTTCCCACAGGTTTCTTTCCCTGTTTTGCCTATCAGATTTCTATGGAGAATGAAACAAATTGCAAGAAACCGCTCCATTCCCACTGAAAAGCACAATCTCCCTTCATAGTAGATTTAAACTTTGAAGTCAGAGAAGGTAATAAAGATAGCAAAAATAGCTAATCTACAAGCGCAGTGTTCTGCAAATCCCCTGCAAATCGACTTTGCAATGGCAGGACATGTGAAGTTTTGAAATGGCACAGATAATATAGGTCAGTATTAATATAGATAATATACATATGTATAATATAAGAATGTTAAGATAATATACATGTAGACCAGAGCTGTGGTGACAGAGGACCAAGTCCAAGTGTGTGCGAGAGAGAGATAAATGCTCTCTGTAAGTTTTATTAATGTAGACGTTCAGCTAGTTCAGTATTACAGTGACAGTCTCTCCAGGGTAAATAAATGTTCATGGACGTAAAGTGCAGATAAAACAGTTTAGTGCTACAGAGGAACCAGGATAGCAGGTAAACACTAGCGCTAGCAGACACAACAACCTGCCACATCCTGTGGCACCTTCTATTTTAGAAGCAGCACAGCGTCACGTGTTGATGATAGCTTCCTGTTAGACTGGCAGAGAGTTGAGAGCTGCTTCACGGACGAGTCACTCGCTGATGATGAGAAGAGGACGGTTGAGCTGTTAAAATCTAAAGACAGAAGACATTCCATCTGATGAAGAGAGCAGGACAGTTGAGCTGTTAAAAACTAAAGACACAGAAGACATTAAAGCATCACATCCAGTGAACAGTGAGTGGATCCCTGCATCACATCCAGTTAACAGTGGGTGGATTCCAGCATTTAGTGAACAGTGAGTGGATTCCAACATCTATAACAGTGAGTGTATTCCAGTATCACATCCAGTTAACACTGAGTGGATTCCAGTATCACATCCAGTGAACATTGAGTGGATTCTGGCATCACATCACATTCCAGCATCACACCCAACAAACAGTGAGGAGATTCCAGTGGATTCCAGCATCACATTCAGTGAGTGGATCTAGTGAACAGTGAGTGAATACCAGTATGCAGTGAACAGCGGGTGGATTCAAACATCTAGTGAACATTGAGTGGTTTCCAGCATCACATCTGGTAACCAGTGAGTGGATTCAAGCATCACATCCAGTGAACATTGAGTGGTTTCCAGCATCACATATGGTGACCAGTGAGTGGATTCTAGCATCACATCCAGTGAACAGTGAGTGGATTATAGCATCTAGTGAACATTGAGTGGATTACAGCATCACATCCCATTACAGCATCACACCCAACGAACAGTGATTCCGGTACATTCCAGCATCACATCTATTGAACAGTGAGTGGATTTTCCAGCATCACATTCAGTGAGTGGATCCAGTATCCAGTGAATAGTGGGTGGATTCAAACATCACATCCAGTGAACAGTGAGTGGTTTCCAGCATCACATATGGTGACCAGTGAGTGGATTCTAGCATCACATCCAGTGAACAGTGAGTGGATTATAGCATCTAGTGAACATTGAGTGGATTACAGCATCACATCCCATTACAGCATCACACCCAACGAACAGTGATTCCGGTACATTCCAGCATCACATCTATTGAACAGTGAGTGGATTTTCCAGCATCACATTCAGTGAGTGGATCCAGTATCCAGTGAATAGTGGGTGGATTCAAACATCACATCCAGTGAACAGTGAGCGGATTCCAACATCACATCCAGTGAACAGTGAGCGGATTCCAGCTTCACATCCCATTCCAGCATCACATTCAGTGACAGTGAGTCAATTCCAGTAAATTCTAGCATCACATCCAGCAAACAATGATTGGATTCCAGTAGATTCCATCATCACATCCAGTGACAGTGAGTGGATTACAGCATCACATCCAGTGAACATTGAGTGGATTACAGCATCACATCCAGTGAACATTGAGTGGATTACAGCATCACATCCAGTGAACAGCGGGGTGGGTCTCAGCATCACATCCAGTGTACAGTGAGTGGGTCTCAGCATCACATCCAGTGAACAGTGCTGAATATCTGGAGACACAATGGATCCAACAGTGATGCTCTTCTTTCTGCTCTGGGCCTCAGGTAAAAGTTTCTAAGTACATTTACTCAAGTGCTGTACTCAAGTAGAACGTAAATGTACGCAAATCTAAAAATTTAAATATCTGTAGGATGCCCTGGCGTAACCTCGCTCTAATGGGCAAGGTCGCGCGCATGGGTGCGTGCACATGGGTGTGTGCACATGGGCGCGTGCACGCATCTGCCTGTGTGACTGCACACTGCTGGGCGATCGTTGGCACTTTAGGATGGGATCAACTTTGACCAAATAAATGCGGTCCCATCCTATTTTACAGTACACTTTAAGACAGAATAAGACAGAATGCACAGACCTGGTTGGTTGTTTGCGTTGGACAAAATGTGGTCAAAAGAGTGGCCAAAAATGTGGCGTGACTGACTCACCGGCTGCAGGTTTTCATAGTAAATTTCCCAAATATGGTGATGGCTCACGTCATAGGCAACATGAGACTGACACAATATGTAAATATATGAGCATTGCCACTTGCCAGATATGGGCTTAATATTGATGTTTTGGGCCGGGTAGGAAGTAAAATGTATGCTAATCAGTAAGGCCAGACGGGGCCTCGGGCCGGCCCAGTTAGGACCAGGCCTTAATTTTATGTCCCGATGAGAAGGCTGAGCTGGTCAGCTATATCATTCTGCTGAGGTGGTCAAATCATCATTGTGATGTCAGAACAGGTCAGCTATATCATTCTGCTGAGGTGGTCAAGTCATCATTGTGATGTCAGAACAGGTCAGTGTGATGAATTCTGTCTTGGCCAACGTGATGAGTGTGACATGAGGCGTGATTCACGCACGCACTTTATTTACAAAATGCAGGTTTTTGAGCAGTGCAAACCGCTCCTATAAGTGGCTGTGCGTGTGTACGTAGCCTTTTTCCTCAGCGTTTTGCTATAGTAAAATGTGTGTGCGTAGCATCATGTTTGTCTAGTGATGTCATATGTCTGTAGCCTTTCTCCTCAGCGTTTTGCCATAATAAAATGTGTGTACGTAGCATCATGTTTGTCTAGTGATGTCGTGTGTCTGTAGCCTTTTTCCTCAGCGTTTTGCCATAGCAAAACGTGTGTGTGTAGCATAGCCTGTACATCCTAGACTCAAATCCTAGTCTGAAGATGTTATGCAAGCACCACCACCGCTCACTTCACATTGGGTGTGATTTTTATATTTAATGCGACCTACGGTCACAATAATTAAAGTAGTGTAGTGTCAGGTAAATTGGGCCATCAGGTAAATTGAGCCAATTTCAGTTCTAAATGCCTCTATTAGATATAATGCAGATTTGTTTTGCTTAGCTAATAGAGCCGTGTCATCAGAGTGCGCAAGTAGGGTGATGAAAGCTGTCTGTGGTTATGTATGTTGCTGACAGTACACAGGCCTTTTTTCCTCCCTACAACATAATCGCCAGGTATTATGATTGTACTTGGAGGTAGATCTTTTTCCTTTTTTTAATTGTACATAAAGTGTTAAAATTATGTTTTTATGTGGTGACCCAGCTGAGGTTGGTAAAAAAGGGGGAGGGTGATATCATGATGTCATTATATCAGCGTATTTCAATTGGGCGACTGCAGAATGCCGGGCGAGCGCTGGCGCTTTGGCTTGGGATCAATTTCCCTCTGCGTCCTAAAATAAATGTTGGCACTTTGGCTACACAGTGTCTTTGTCTTTTAAAAACTATTAATGGGGTCAACTTTGACCAAAAAATGCACAGACCTAGTTTAAGTTGCCCAAAATGTGGCCATATTTTCTCAAATATGGAGATGACTGACGTCTGACATCATAGATGTTTGATGTCATAGAGTAGACCATACATGGGCAACTGACGGCCCGGGGGCCACATGTGGCCCCCACCTCCACTTAATGTGGCCTGCAGGTTCATAAGGATTTATATTGTTTTCAGCTGTTACAATTCCAAACATGCAAACATGACCCGCTTTAATTACTTCTTGAGTCTATAGTAGTAGCTTAAAGGGCCACTTCACCTCTGGGACAACCCGATCTTATTTTAGTGTTGTTTGGGACACGATCAACACAATCATATGATGCAAAACGCATCACTGATGATGCAAAATGCATCACTATTACATGCTGAAATACTAAAATATCTAAAAACACAGATTGAACACAAAAGATAACTCAGGATTGTGTTGATCGTGTCCCAAACAACAATAAAATAAGATCGGGTTGTCCCAGAGGTGAAGTGGCCCTTTAATGACTTGTACTAGCCTTCATTTTGTCCAATATATTTGTATTTAAATATATAAAGTTAACATAAGAACATGCATTAGAGAAAAAAAAAGAAAAAAATAAACTTTTCAGGATTCCAATTAGCTAAAAACAATTCAGCATTCCAATTAAAAAAATTGCGAAAATAACTGATCTACAAGCTCAAAACGTGTCGCAGTGCAACACGTTTTGAGCTTGTAGATTGTCTACTTTTGCCATTTTTGCTAATTTCTACTGTAGGCCTATACATTTATGCAATGTGGCCCACTGGAGTGAGAGTGGAAATATAGTGGCCCTCTGGAGTGAGTATGGAAATATAGGAGTGAGTGTGGAAATATAGTGGCCCTCTGGAGTGAGTATAGAAATATAGTGGCCCTCTGGAGTGAGTGTAGAAATATAGTGGCTCCCTGGAGTGAGTGTGGATATATAGTGGCCCTCTGGAGTGAAATATAGTGGCCCTCTGGAGTGAATGTGGAAATGTAGTTGCCCTCTAGAGTGAGTGTAGCAATATAGTGACCCTCTGGAGTGAGTGTGGAAATATAGTGGCCTTCTGGAGTGAATGTGGAAATATAGTGGCCCTCTGGAGTGAATGTGGAAATATAGTGGCCTTCTGGAGTGAATGTGGAAATATAGTGGCCCTCTGGAGTGAATGTGGAAATATAGTGGCCTTCTGGAGTGAATGTGGAAATATAGTGGCCCTCTGGAGTGAATGTGGAAATATAGTGGCCCTCTGGAGTGAAATATAGTGGCCCTCTGGAGTGAATGTGGAAATATAGTGGTCCTCTGGAGTGAGTGTTGAAATATAGTGTCCCTCTGGAGTGAGTGTGGAAATATAGTGGCCCTCTGGAGTGAGTGTGGAAATATAGTGGCCTTCTGGAGTGAATGTGGAAATATAGTGGCCCTCTGGAGTGAATGTGGAAATATAGTGGCCTTCTGGAGTGAATGTGGAAATAGTGGCCCTCTGGAGTGAATGTGGAAATATAGTGGCCCTCTGGAGTGAAATATAGTGGCCCTCTGGAGTGAATGTGGAAATATAGTGGTCCTCTGGAGTGAGTGTTGAAATATAGTGTCCCTCTGGAGTGAGTGTGGAAATATAGTGGCCCTCTGGAGTGAGTGTGGAAATATAGTGGTCCTCTGGAGTGAGAGTGGAAATATAGTGGTCCTCTGGAGTGAGTGTGGAAATATAGTGGTCCTCTGGAGTGAGTATGGAAATATAGTGGTCCTCTGGAGTGAGTGTGGAAATATAGTGGCCCTCTGGAGTGAGTGTGGAAATATAGTGGTCCTCTGGAGTGAGTGTGGAAATATAGTGGTCCTCTGGAGTGAGTGTAGAAATATAGTGGTCCTCTGGAGTGAGTGTGTAAATATAGTGGTCCTCTGGAGTGAGTATGGAAATATAGTGGCCCTCTGGAGTGAGTATGGAAATATAGTGGCCCTCTGGAGTGAGTATGGAAATATAGTGGTCCTCTGGAGTGAGTGTGGAAATATCCCTCATCAAAAAACACTACTGAATCACTACTCATCACTACTACTAAATGTCTACACAAACACTACCATTTCACTACTTGATTACTATTGCAATGTGTAGTGATTTAAGTAGTGATTCCCAGTAGTAATGAGTAGAGTATTGGCTGGTTTCACCCACTGAAACACTACTGATAATCACTACTTAATGACTATTCAAATCACTGCACGACTGCTACTTAATTACTTCAGTATCACTATTGGCTTTTGGGAAAGTACTACCCAATCACTACTCAATTATTTCACATTTATTATTGAATTACTACACAATGCTTACACATTCACTTCTGTATCACTTCACAATCCCAATAGAATTAATACATCCTTGTATGTGTAGTGTTTATGTAGTGTTTATGTACTGTTTTATCACAACCGAATTACTTTTAATTTCTACACAAACCCTTTTGAAACTCTACACGATTATCATTCGGTCACTCCTGTTTGTGTAGTGTTTTATCACTACTGAATTACTTTTAATTTCTACACAAACCCACAGTGTCCCCCAGCGGGAATCGAACCCAGGACCTTCTAACTTTGAGGCGACAGCACTATTGACTGCGCCACCGTGCCCCCTTAAAGCAGTAGTGTTTTAACAGCTTTTTCACTATACTCCGCTTGATTACTACTGGAAACACTACTGTTTCACTACAAAACTCTACTGGTGTGTCATGATGAGTAGTGAATATGTAGTGTTGTGACTACATATTCACTACACATAAACAAGTAGTAAAATCTCTACATAATCACTATTTAAATGCCTTCACTACTCCGATTACTACTGGAAACACTACTGTTTCACTACAAAACTCTACTGGTGTGTCATGAGTAGTGAATATGTAGTGTTGTGACTACATATTCACTACACATAAACAAGTAGTAAAATCTCTACATAATCACTATTTAAATGCCTTCACTACTCTGCTTGATTACTACTGGAAACACTACTGTTTCACTACAAAACTCTACTGGTGTGTCATGAGTAGTGAATATGTAGTGTTGTGACTACATATTCATTACACATAAACAAGTAGTAAAATCTCTACATAATCACTATTTAAATGCCTTTGTAGTGAAGCAGTAGTGTTTTAACAGCTTTTTCACTACTACGATTGATTACTACTGGAAACACTACTGTTTCACTACAAAACTCTACTGGTGTGTCATGAGTAGTGAAAACATTACAGATTTACTACACAATTGCTACACATGACTACACAGTCACTACTACACGAATAGGTTTTGTGTAGTGATTCAGTAGTGTTTTTTGATGAGGGATAGTGGCCCTCTGGAGTGAGTGTGTAAATATAGTGGTCCTCTGGAGTGAGTGTGGAAATATAGTGGCCCTCTGGAGTGAGTGTGGAAATATAGTGGCCCTCTGGAGTGAGTGTGGAAATATAGTGGCCCTCTGGAGTGAGTGTGTAAATATAGTGGTCCTCTGGAGTGAGTGTGGAAATATAGTGGCCCTCTGGAGTGAGTGTGTAAATATAGTGGCCCTCTGGAGTGAGTGTGGAAATATAGTGGCCCTCTGGAGTGAGTGTGGAAATATAGTGGTCCTCTGGGGTGAGTGTGGAAATATAGTGGCCCTCTGGAGTGAGTGTGTAAATATAGTGGCCCTCTGGAGTGAGTGTGGAAATATAGTGGCCCTCTGGAGTGAGTGTGGAAATATAGTGGCCCTCTGGAGTGAGTGTGGAAATATAGTGGTCCTCTGGAGTGAGTATGGAAATATAGTGTTCCTCTGGAGTGAGTATGGAAATATAGTGTTCCTCTGGAGTGAGTGTGGAAATATAGTGGCCTTCTGGAGTGAGTGTGGAAATATAGTGTCCTTCTGGAGTGAGTGTGGAAATATAGTGTTTTTTATTGATAATGAGCACATTATCGATCCTGCTTATTGAGCTGGGCTTTCATCAAGCCCAATATTGAGCATGTTCTAATATTTTGTGGAAAGATGTGAGACTATACATTTTTAACAGAACTGGTATCTTTTATTGGCCAGTTCTTAATACTGTGAGTTTGTTCATGGTGTCTGACCATCATCTATGAAGATGACAATTAACAAAAGTAAAATATATTTTGCCTATCATTAAAACAACCATTCATTAATGTGCAATAAGTGTTAAATTACTTTATTTATTAGGAATAGTACTGTAAGAATTACTTGATCGCCTCTTGGGACACTATAAGCTTGATAACAGGCTTGATAAGTCAAAGCTCATTGATCCCGGGTGTTCAATAAATGTGTTATCGAGTATGTAACAGGTAAAAAAGATCTACAAGCTCACAATTGATCAACATGTATGTGAGTTTGTAGATCAGCTAATTTCACTGGAGTATACAGGGCTTACGTGGTTAAGAAAAGGTTAAATTGTCCCCTAAAATAAATTGTGTGTGTGTGTGTGTGTGTGTGTGTGTGTGTGTGTGTGTGTGTGTGTGTGTGTGTGTGTGTGTGTGTGTGGGGGGGGGGGGGGGGAGTAGGGGGAGGTGACTTTAGAGAGCTACAGGAAGTCTTCTTACTTCACTCACTGCAGTGGCGTCAGTTCAGCAAAAGCTACGGTATGGCAACATGACTGGTGTCTTGCACACGAGCGATGTTGCCATATAGCAACAGCCATGATGAATTCATTTCAGGTAAAAAAAAATCCCCTTGTAGTCAAGGCATGGCAGCTGCCATACCTTGCCTTACCCAATTGACACCTCTGATTGACTGCAACCTACGCAGTGTGGTTTATTACTGTGGCTGGTGTGTGTGTGTGTGTGTGTGTGTGTGTGTGTGTGTGTGTGTGTGTGTGTGTGTGTGTGTGTGTGTGTGTGTGTGTGTGTGTGTGTGTGTGTGTGTGTGTGTGTGTGTGATGCATTTCATTTGAAGGCGCCTTTCAGGACACTCAAGGACGCCGTACAGTTTAAGAAAAACAGTCATTAAAAACAAGCAAAGAAAGCATACATCAACATGTTAATAAGAAAATACACAATATATCAAAACACAATAAAAGTAGAACACTGAAAATAGAGATAGTAATAAAAATAATACATCATAGCAATAATCAATAGTAAAAGAGGAGTGAGGGTAGGTAAGCAGATAAAAGGGGTGATGTGGGTGTGTTAAAGTGAGTAGGCCAGTTTGAACAGGTGAGTTTTGAGTTGGGATTTGAAAATGGTTATGGAGTCAGACTGTCGGATGTGAGGGGGTAAGGAGTGTGTGTGTGTGTGTGTGTGTGTGTGTGTGTGTGTGTGTGTGTGTGTGTGTGTGTGTGTGTGTGTGTGTGTGTGTGTGTGTGTGTGTGTGTGTGTGTGTGTGTGTGTGTGTGTGTGTGTGTGTGTGTCCTGCCTGCCTGCCTGCCTGAGAAGGATCCATATAGACTCTATTGGCCTGCTCTCGCGGGTATACGTGTGTGTGTTTGTCTGTGTGTGTGCGAGCAAGCCGAGCATGTGCAGTTCTTACGCACGACGCCACATGGTGCATTATATTAACTGATTAAGTCTATGAAAATAGACTTGTTGTGATGCAAGTCCAGGGTTGCTGCAGAATACTTAATATACTTAATATAATATTTGGAATTTATCACTTCAGTTTTTAGACCCTCTATATTCGGACTGTGCATTCTTTTGTTATCTACAGTAAATCTCTTTGCCAAAATGAGACGATCTACAAGCTTGTAGATCCAATATTTTGGGCAAATGTTCCTCTCTGAATAGGGATGCTGGGGTTCAAGTAGTTTCATGTATTGACAATTCACTTATTTTCAATCTGCTCTAAATGGATATTCTCCAGTTTTCCTTGTGACATATTGAGCTATATTTCTGCCCATGCCTTACCCCTTATCCCTAAACTTTTTTACTATTTTGAAGAATAATAAAAAAAGTTAAATTGCAGATCTACATCGACACTTTGTGAGCTTTTAGATCAGCAATTTGAAATATTTAAACATGTTTTTCAGAATAGTAAAACATTTCAAAGAGTTTAGGAATAAGGGGTAAGGCATCGGCCCATTGTATCTTAGGGTGAGAGATTGACACTTTTATGTCACATTCATGACATAAATGTACAGTAACATGCTATAAAGTAACAAATTAATTCAGGGGTGTCGTGGATGATAAGGTTATTTACAGGGGTGACCTGAAACATCAGAGTTTGAGAACCACTGTCAACAGGGTTTAAATGGTTAAAGGTTCTTTCAAGTGGCTGACGAGCAGTGATGTCACCCAAACAACCACACCATGACCAAAGTTCATACATTTTAGGGCCTACCCGGCCCGGAAATGTCAGGTCGCGTCAGCTATGGTCGGGTTTGGGAAGGATTTGAGAACTCTATCACAGAGTACAAGTAATAAAAAAACTATTTATTGAGCCCGATACTAATTAGCATACATTTTAGGTCCTACCCTAACCTAAATGTCGGGTAGGGTTCGGGTATGGTCGGGTTCGGGCATAATTTGAGAACTCCATCCCAGGTACGATTCCCGTCCAGGTCAGCAATGTGTCGATGTGTACCTGAGCAAGACTCTTAACCCCTAATTGCTTCCAGAGCGCCGTAGAATCCAATGGCTGCTCACTGCTCCTAGTTGTTATAGGATGCGTAAAATGCAGAGGACACATTTCACACGTATGTGCAAATGTATAACGTGAAAAAAAAAAAAAAAACGTATCGTAATGTATTCTAGCAAAAAATAGGATAAAAAGTACAAATGCCGTTTCAATGCAGGTGTGTAACTGACACACCTGCCTGCATAGCTGATGGTAGGGGGTGGAGGGGTATAGGGGTCAAAGTGATGGGTGGTGCTCCCCCTGGCTCCAGTGAGCTTGTAGATCAGCTATTTCCGATGGTTTACAGCAGTGGTTCTCAAAGTGGGGGGGGTATGTTGACCAATACACACCATTAGTGTTAAATTGGAGCTTGAAATGTACAAATGTATTGCCATCAAAATATACTTTTAAGTACTAAAGTAAAAGTATACTCACATTTACCAAAGATTGTCAAGCTTTTCCCAATATAGCAGATCTACAAGCTCACAACGCATCACATTGTAGATCTGCTTTTTTTAATTGTCTCCACCAGCCGAAGGCAGGGGGAGAGTATGTTTTCGCCCCTATCCGTGCCTCCGTCCGTCCGTCCGTCCGTCCGTCCGTCCGTCCGTCCGTCCGTCCGTCCGTCCGTGTTTGTTACCAGCTAATCTCCGGCGCCGTTGGCCCGGACGCTGCCAAAATGAGCACACACACTCCCTGGATGCCAATTCAGAACCTCTGCCCCACATTTCAAATGGCCCCGTTCTAGCGCCACCATGAGGCAGATGTTTGCAAACACATTTCTGTACACTACTCCTACAGATTTCGTCCAAAAATCACGCAAATCGGTAGACAGCATCGCTACAGTCATGTGATCGACACAGATCTGTCTGATTGTCCATATTCCATCCTGATTGGCTGATATTGGCTTTCAAAGTTTGTAAGATTGGTCCATTTTGGACAAAATGCCTCAAATCACAAATGCAGAGTGCAATTAACATGAAATCGCGCACACAGGTTCCCACTAGGCCTAGAAATCAGCCTCATGGTGGCGCTATAACAGGCCGATTTGTGGTTTTACCTATAACTCCACCGATCAGTTTCAAACTTTGTAAGCGTTTGTGAAAAATGTAAGGAAAGGGTTTTTCCTTGGCCTATAGGGAGTGCCCCTATAGGCCAAGGAAAAACCCTTTCCTTACATTTTTCACATCAGCCTTTTATAGCGCCACCTGGAGGCCGACTTATGTAAGACACATTTTTGGATATTACTCCTTCAGATTTTACCCAAAATGAACACAAATCAGTACACAGTATCTCTACAGTCATATGATCAAGACGGATCTATCCTGTATTAAATATTCCATCCTGATTGGCTAAGATTGGCCTCCAAACTTTGCAGGATTGATCCGTTTCAAACAAAATGCCTCAAATCAAACACAGCGTGCAATTGTAATTAAATTGTGCACGCACATTCGCAAAAGGCCAAGGAAGAAATTGCACTACAAAATGTTCAAATCAGCCTCATGGTGGCGCCATGAAAGGCCTAAGATTGGTGAAGAACACATGCCACCCTTTTTACATTGGCCTATTATACCACCACCAGGACGTGTGGCTGATGGAGACCTGTGCTCGGAAGAGCACTTCTTCTAGTTTAAATATGAAGTGTGGGAGGTGGGGCGGCGGTGGAGTATGGTGTGTTGGGTGATTTTAGAGATATCATGAAGCTACAGGAAGTCTTTTAGCTTCACTACAACCTACGCACAGTACGCAGCATGGTTGATTACTCTGTGTGTGTGTGTGTGTGTGTGTGTGTGTGTGTGTGTGTGTGTGTGTGTGTGTGTGTGTGTGTGTGTGTGTGTGTGTGTGTGTGTGTGTGTGTGTGTGTGTGAGAGAGAGAGAGCAGAAACAGCCCCTCCTTTACATCCCTCTGTCTCTGCTCTTCAACTCAAGTGTCACTAAAGAAACCTCCTACCAGGAAGACCTTGTATGTGTAAAGTGTTATGTTAGCCTACATTTACGCTTGTTTGAGATCTCTTGATGTCATCAAACAGCATAACAGTACTGTTGTCATTCATAGATTGAACGGACCGGGTTAAATTTAGCATTCAGGCAACTAGGGCCTGCTTTGAACACTCTATTTTTTCAAAGTAAACGCTCCAGTCCGGACCCTCAGCCAGGGACGGATTAACCTGGGGCGATAATTTTATAGGGGCCCCCGCTCCCTCCGGATGCGCACTACCCAGCTCGGATTTTAAGCCATGATGATCAGTTGTGGGCCAAGAAAGCTCCTGTAGACAACAGAGCACATTTGATTTTTAATGAACGTGTACATTTAATTTTAGTAAAATGGATCGAACCTCGTCGTTGCCCTTTTTTTCACTACTTTCGACGGCCGCTAACGGCTAAATGTAGCCGAAAGTCCATACTATTATGTCTGCATTGATGGCCGAATGGATAGCGTCGCCGACTTGAATGTCAGAGATCACTGGTTTGAACCTTGCCGTCGCCCTTCTTTTCACTACTTTCGACGGCCGCTAACGGCTAAATGTAGCCGACTTTTAGCGGTCTAATAGTCGTCTAGTCTAAATATAGTCGTCTAGTCTAAATATAGTCGTCTAATAAATTTTCATTTCTAGACCATTTTTAACCGATTTCTAGACGCGTCGTCTAGGTGACATATAGACGTGTAATAGACGTCTAATAGACCTAAAAATGCTCGGTGGGTTATTTAAAAAACAACTGCACGTTGCAGAACTGATAGCCAAATATTGGTGTAAAATGATTTTAATAGCCATTCGTCACTATAAGGTATACGTCTGGGTGTAGTCGTTTTATATACAGCATTTCAACGACTATCTTTAGACCATGTATTAAATATTAAGTCATCTTACAAATAGCCACCTCTGTCAGTGCAGTGCCGAAACTGATGGGAGGCAGCAATATACGATACGTTCTCTCTTTGGGCGGAGAATTACATAATTCATTCTGAGAACAACACCCACACGCACACTAGTTCTCTCCCCAAACCCCATCATTCAATATATATTGATTAGATAAACATCATTTTAATATAGCTATTCATCAATACAACTACTTTGCATTTATCAGAAAACTCAAAAACGTTACCCAAAACCAACAGTGGGAGGCGATGTTACTTACTAATAGGTGCCAAACGCCCTCCTGTTTGTAACAGGCCTGGTGGCTCAGGGGTAAAGTCCTTGTCTCGTTAAGAGAAGCTCACCAGGTCAAACCTCACCGAAGTCCTTCTTTTCACTACTTTCGACGGCCGTTAACGGCTAAATATAGCCGACTTTTAGCGGTCTAATAGTCGTAAATATAGCCGACTAAAACATTTTCAAATCTAGACCTTTACAACACTGATTTTCAACGCGTGGTGTAGAAGATAAAGACACCACTAATAGGCAACTAATAAACCTAAATATGCTCAGTGGGCAGGATCCACCCTGGGTATTTATAACACTTTAACTCTTTTACTGCTACGGACGTTCCCGTTCACCCCATTTTTGACTGCGGCGCGAAGCCAATACGGCGCTCGTTCTTTTACCTTGTTTGATGTCCGTAAGCTGATGAGGGGTCGCGCCGCCGTGTACAGTAAAAACATCTCCCGTACCGCTGCTCTCAAAAATCCACTACACGTTAGCATCAATGGAGTAACAAATCACTTGCTTGTTATTCTCTCTGCATCTGTTGCTCTGAAGCGATTCAGTGCAGCCGAGCGCGGCCAATTCACATTAATTCTTGCATGAGGCTGCCCTCTACTGCCAGTATGGCCAAAGTACATATGAATAAGAAAAAATAAATAAAATAAAATAAATAAATAAATGAATAGTTATTTTTCTATAACGTCGCAAAGGTGAGCTGCTTTTTGCTGGCACCAGACCCAATAAATAAATAATAACATCTGGCAGTAGTACAGTTAAAGGTGCTGGTGGTCCAGTGAGGCCCATGCACTCAGGATCTACCCTGGGTATTTATAACACTTCTGCTCTAAAGATGGCTTCCTCTCATCCAATGCACTTTTTGAATTGAAATGGTAATAGATGAATGTTCAATAAATACATTGTGTGGAAAATACTGTAGGCCTACATGAACTGTATAGAGTAATGTTGGGTATATAATGAGTCTGACCAACCCATCCCAAAAATTACATGTTTTCTGACATTTGAAACATAGAATGTTGTTTAACCCATTAGAGGTCCACAACGTGCCAATGCATCAATCTATTGAGAGAGGGCGAGATCATTTAGCGACCTACAACCGGGTCGCAACGTGGTCGGTAGTTTTCAGCGACCGGGTCGCTAAATCGACCGACTGGGACGCTAAAACCACCGACCGGGACGCTAAAACCAACGACCGGGACGCTAAAACCACCGACCGGGACGCTAAAACCACCGACCGGGTCGCTAAATCGACCGACCGGGACGCTAAAACCACCGACCGGGTCGCTAAATCCACAGACCGGGACGCTAAATCTACCTACCGGGACGCTAATCCACCGACCGGGTAGGTAAATCCACCGACCGGTGGTCGCTTTCACCGACCACCGGGCTACTAACCCTAACCCTAACCCTAACCCTAACCCTAACCCTAACCCTAAACCTAACCTCAGTAACCTTACCTCATATCAGTTAGGCTAACCTGCCGACGCAACCTCCCGACCGGGTCGCTAAATCACCGACCGCGCCGCTAAATCACCGACCGCGCCGCTAAAGCGAGCGACCGGGTCGCTAAATCGACCGACTGGGGCGCAAAATCTTCCGACCGGGTCACTAGATGTACCAACCGGGTCGCTAAATCTACCGACCTAAAACTGCAGGCAGGTCGGTAGATTTAGCGACCGGGTCGGTCGATTTAGCGGCGCGGTCGGTGATTTAGCGACCCGGTCGCTCGATTTAGCGACCCGGTCGCTCGATTTAGCGACCCGGTCGCTCGTTTTAGCGACCCGGTCGCTGAAAACTACCGACCACGTTGCGACCCGGTTGTAGGTCGCTAAATGATCTCGCTCTTACTGAATCTATTTGATGTCTATGTGAGCCCACAACACGTTTGACGCATTGTACAGTAAACTTACTAAACTATACTGTACTGTAGCTACTGTACCGGGCTACCGCGGTGACGAAACACACTGTCAAAGGCCATTTTATGATCCCATGTCTGTCCTCTCTCTACAGCTACTGTGAGTTTAAGTGCAGCACAACCTATTCGTGTGACCGGATACAAAGGGGGTAGAGTTACAATCCTCTGTCCCTACCAAGAGGGCTATGGGTCTGACTACCAGAACTACCTGTGTAGAGGAAGCTGTGGCGATGCCGACGTTCTTATTGAGAGCAGAATTGGTGGGTCTGGTGTGATCGAGGTGGGCAGATACTCTATTCGTGATGATGCTGAGAACAGAGTATTTCCAGTCATCATCTCTGATCTTCAGCCCAGCGACGCAGGACAATACTGGTGTGGAGTGAGTAGGGCAGGGACAGACCTCTACACTGAAGTACAGCTGGAAGTAACAGGTAAGAGTCATACCGTTTTACCATGATTGTTGTTGGCTTCAATAAAACTGAACAGTTTATAAACTGATCATAACAGTGAACTCATGACACAGACCATGAGTGCTGGAGGCCTAGGAGGCGCTGCGATAGCGAGGATTGCTTTGTACGAGGCTCTTCTTCTTCAGTGGAGGAATTCTTTTTGCGCGCAAACAGAAGTAGTGCTGAAGCCAAAATGCTGTTCTGATTTGATAAAGTGGATGAGGACACTCACATTAGAAACCTGTTAGTAGCCATTTGATTAAGTTATTAAAGTTTAAGTTTTTAAGCTCTAGCATGCACGTGCCGTTCCTGTGCGTGCATATGGAAATAAATTGGGCCACACACGCCATGGTACTGCGTTCAGCGACCAAAGCACCACTGGTTAAAGGTTTTGAGGAAAATCCATTTAACTTAATCCATCCATCCATCCATCTTCAACCGCTTATCCGGAATCGGGTCGCGGGGGGTAACAGTTCCAACAGAGATTTCCAGTGTTCCCTCTCCTGAGCAACTTTATCCACTTCCTCCGGGGGATCCCGAGGCGTTCCTCGGCCAGTGTGGCGATGTACAGATGTGCCATTTCAAAACTTGACAAGACAGTAGATTTCCAGCGGATTTGCAGAACATTGAGCTTGTAGATCCTGTATTTTTGCTATTTTTGGAGCTGTGTGGAACACAAGCTCCCTATACGTGGCCGTGTGTGTGGGTCTCCGTCCGTCCGTCCGTCCGTCCGTCCGTCCGTCCGTGTCTGTAGCCTCAAAGTTTGGCACGCTACTCCTCCCACAGTTTTTGCACCACACACTCGCGCCATATGTCAAATCGACCGGCTTACTCGGGAATCGTGTGCTAGTAACTTGCTAAGAGAAAGGTTCTATAGTTTAATTGATATTAATTTATTAGTGAATTAATTTTCCCCATTGACTTATAATGGGAATTGCAAAAACTCACATTCAAGTATTTTTCTCTCGTAAACCATAGGAGCTACAGTTTCAAACCTCGGAGAGGAGATTCATAATGATTTTAAGAATGAATCCAAAAATAATTACATCACTCGGCCTCATGGTGGCGCTATAACGGCCCACTTTGCGTTTTGCCCCGTAACTCTTGAACCGTAGATCGGAAAATTCTTTTTTCCCTGGATTCCTTGGGTCAAGACGCATCTCCCCATATAGGCCACGCCCATTTGCGCCAGGATAGATTTTCCGCCATCTTGAATTTTCTCCAAAACACACTTTTTGCACCTTTTCCTACATATTTTCTTCAAATGTCACAAAAATCGGTACACATGATCCTGGGTGACCAGAGAGGTGCTACACACACACACACACACACACACACACACACACACACACACACACACACACAGCTCCACTTCGAACAGAGGTTCGATTTTTATAACCTTCTTTGACTTCGAAGTTCAAATTTACTTATCAAGGTGGATTCTGCTTTTCAATGGGAATAGAGTGGTTTCTTGCAGTTTGCAAGTTTACAAAAATACACTCCATTATCCATAAAAAAATTGAAAGGCAAATCAGGCAAAGAAACCTGTGGATAAAATGCATTTGGTGTACACATCTGTACTTCCTCCATCTGGTCTTTGGTCTGCCACGGGGACTCCTCCCAGTGGGACTTTTATCGAGGACCTTCCTAGGTAGACACTCAGGAGGCATCAGTACTAGATGCCCGAACCACCTAAGCTGACTCCTTTCCAAGTCAAGGAGCAACGGTTCTACTCAAAGTCTCTCGGGTGACTTAAATTCTCACCCTATCTTTAAGGGAGATTTCAGCCACCCATCTGAGAAAATTCATTTTGTCGCTTGTACCCGCGACCTTATGCTTTTGGTCATGACCCACACTTCATGACAATAAATTATTATTAGTAATTAATATGTACCATTTACATACCTGCATTCCATATTCCATCTGTGTGTACTCAAATGCCCATAATTTGAGTCCATATTTACAACATTTAATGCAAATGTGATAATGTGAGTGATACAGTAAAGCTGTAAAGAATAAATAAATAGAATAAATAGAATAAATAGAATAAATAGATACATAAATAAATAGACCCTAAATAGACCCTATTGTTTTTTTTGTTTTTTTTACATCGAACTTATATAGCGCTTTTCAAGGTACTCAAAGTCGCTTTACAAAACAAAAAATAAAAATAAAAACAACTTTATTAGGACAATGTTAAAAGGATAAAATCTAAGAAGTACAATTAACAGGGCACACAAAGAATAAAAATAAAAACTGAAAAAGGTGGGTGGAGTAAAGTTAGGTAGGGAAAGCAAGTCTGAAAAGGTGGGTTTTGAGGGAGGCTTTGAACACGGCAAGGGTGGGGGCTTCTTTTATATGAGGTGGGAGTGGGTTCCAGAGGGTGGGGGCTGCAACTGAGAAGGCCCTGTCACCCCAAGTGCGTTTCTTGGTCTTATGAGTGAACTTCAATAGGTTCTCATTTCCAGACCTGAGGTTGCGGGAGGGAACATGGCGTTCGACAAGGTCTGTGAGATAACTGGGATTGTAAAGAAGTTGTCTACTAAATTAATGCAGTTTTAACTTAATTAGTCATTGTGTGGCCTTTCACTCACTTTATGGAAGTGATTACCAAAACTAAGGACTGCAGTGTAAAAGACCTTAATGAAGACTGCCATGGAAAAGCCTGACATTTACTGATCTTTTTTGTTGGATGGTTGACCGCTAGCCTTCCCTAACACAGGCCTATTTTGGTCTAGAGGGGGCGGAAAACAGCCGGTGGATCCTATTGGTTCACGATCTGTGCCATGGCCCGCCTCCCAATTCCTATGCCAGAAGTTTCAGCAGGTTAGACCAAGGTAAATAGGAGGTAGGGACATCACGTGACAACAGGGATACGCCATGTCCAGCCATGGAGCTCACCATGGCCATGGGTGCCAGTATCGCGAGACTATCCACCGTTTCCTGTCTGTGAACCAAATCTCGCGATACTTCGGAGACAGAAACGATTATTTACTGTTATTATTATTATTTAATTATGCACTTGCCTCCTAAAAAAAATCAAACCTCGGTTCGAAGTGAAGCGGTGACATTTTTTCTATGTGTTCTAGAGTTCTGAACTCTGTGATCTATACATTCGATCACATTCGGGCCGAATTATCATGTGAAGCTTGACCAATCCTCAAAGTATCCAATCATCAGACCGGGACGGACACCACACACATACGTACGGACGTACGGACGGACGGACGGACGGACGGACGGACGGACGGACGGACGGACGGACGGGACAGATAAAACCTGTTCATTCTGGACTGATATGACCATATATGGACATGGGACACTCATTTTGTTTTTGAAAAACCCTATTCATTCTGGACTGATATTCTGGACGTACGGGACAGATAAAACCTGTTCATTCTGGACTGGAATGACCATATATGGACATGAGGTGACATACATTTTGTTTTTGATAAAACCTGTTCATTCTGGACTGGGATGACCATATATGGACATGAAACACACATTTTGTTTTTGAAAAAACCTGTTCATTCTGGACTGAAATGACCATATATGGGTGTGGGACACACAAAGCCACTCATTGGAAGCGGCTTTCACCGCTTCAAAAACCTTTGATATATTTTCTTTTGTCTTTCTTAAATAGTGTTTCTTCCAGGTGTGTTCATGAGCTGATTTAGCCGGCTCCTTCATTCTGGCACCCATGGGAGCGTCATGGCCGGTCCCAGCGGTCACGTGGTTTCCCTTCCTTATATTTTAACTTCCTTGGGTTAGACCAGGATTTTATTGTTGTTCCTAAAATAAATAAAAGCCTGGGTTTCCAAGGCCAGTTGACCGCAGACCGCAATCATAATTCAATCTGGGAAATGGTTACAATACTTGTCCGCTTGTCCCTTCCTTCCATTCCTTACAGGGAAAGCTAAAGTATTTAAAAAGAAAATGCTGCTTATCCCTGCACTAGAGGTTCAGGTCTCTATGCGGGGCGGCATAGCTCAGGGGTAGAGAAACCGTTATTAGAGCATGAAGGGTTCCCGAAGGGTTCCCAGTTCGAATCCGGGCTCCCCCTGAGTTAATGTCGAAGGGTCCTTGGGCAATGCCTTGCATGGTTACCTCCGCCACCGGTGTATGAATGTGTGCGTGAATGGGTGAATGTAATGCACAATCTCTGTAAAGCGCTTTGGATAAAAAGCGCTATATAAATGCACCATTTACCATTTACCATTTCTATGCGCCCATATATGAAGTTCTCTGTATATTTTTTTGACATTTTTGTCCCTTTTATGCCCACACATGGAGATCCCAGATGTCATCAGCATATGACATATATGGAGCTGACTGATTTGTTTGCGTGTGATGCACCTTGAAGGTAGACAACACACTCCATGTTTGGGGGCGTAGCTGCATTGGATAACTCCTTATATGGTTATGGCTAAGTCACAGTGACACGACTTGGCTCATTTTGGACCAGAGCCTTCCTTTTCAGGTTGTTTCTGGACGACTGACTCAACTCTCTTAAGCCCTGTGTGCTCAATGTGAAGTTGTTGGGTCGGACGGTACTCAAGATAACATGAATTACAGATATACGTAGTTAGAGTGATTTATTGTAAGTGTTACAAAGACCCACTTCACATGGCTAGTCGTTACGTAGCCATAGTTACACGTAGAAGGTTGAATCTCCATATATGGAGATAACCGACGCATCTCTCCATATATGGAGATAACCATCGAATCTCACTAAGTCTGACCTCGCAAGCCCCATATTTGGAACCGGACAACCTATAACTCCATATATAGAGACATGGCTGCTGACATCAGTATGACATCACCACGTACACAGATGGGCGCTATATTCACGATATTCCTGGCCCTCTCTATGGAGGCTGCCATTTTCTTTTACAGAGGGTGTGTGCTTAAAAAAACATCTTTTCACTTCCTCCCAAGTAAGGAAGTGACACGAAATTGTCTGTTGCCAGATTTTGCCAAAGAAATAAGCCCAACAGAAGTAACTAGGCTATACTACTTTACATTTACAATTGAAAATAGCAGATCAGCAAGCTCACAATGTGTCACATTGCGACGGGGACGTATCTCCATTCCGACATTGACTTCTTATTGTCGGAGTGGCAACACTTCCACAGAGGTTAAGTTTAGAGTTAGGGTTAGGCATAGGGTTAGTGTCGGAAAGGAGACATGTCAGAAAGGAGACATGTCAGAATGGAGACATGTAACCCATTGACACATTGTGAGCTTGTATATTTGCTATTTAAAGAAATATTGAGGGGAAAAAAGAAATTTGAATATTTTTGAAACATTTTAACAACATAAATCTGTGTGGAGGTCCCTGGCACCACATATTTTCAGATGGGGGTCTGCAACTGTGGACAAATATGTTAATCTGGGGTCCTTGATATGAAAAGATTTGGGAACCACTGGTTTAAAAAATATTAGAAAGTAAGCAACTATACTATGTTTTAGAGACACAAATTGCTTATTATAAGCAGACATGGCAACCCATGCAAGACTTCAGATCCTCTCATACGATTCAAGGCATCTCGGTTAAGTTCTTACCGGACACCACTGCGGCGGGTCCTAACCCTAGAAACCAGTCCCTTTGGAATAGCAATTTTTTACAGTAAGATTATATTTTATTTAATGCACGTTCTCCAGTGGTGGAAGAAGTACTCAGATGTACTACTTTCTTGTGCCAAAACACTTATCTGTACCGTCTCTTATTTCCTCTATCTTTCTATCTATCTATCTATCTATCTATCTATCTATCTATCTATCTATCTATCTATACAGCTATACAGCTATATAGCTATACAGCTATATCTAGCTAGCTAGCTCATACATGGTGTACAGTCCTAGTGTAATGTCATGATTCATCATACATGGTGTACAGTCCTAGTGTAATGTCATGATTCATCATACATGGTGTACATTACAATTCTGTTATGATGACACTCCTGCCTGTATGGAGGGAAGAATTATTTCATAATGCTAATGTTTATGTTTTAATGTTTTTCTTCTCATTCAGGTTTTCCAGTGAGGCTGGTTGATGGTCCAACCTCCTGTTCAGGCAGAGTGGAGGTCTACTATAAAGACAGATGGGTGACGGTGTGTCATAGAGGTTGGGGTATGGGAGATGCTCAGGTTGTGTGTAGACAGTTAGACTGTGGAAAGGCTCTGTCAGCACCAGGTGAAGCACACTTTGGACAGGGTGGTGGAAGCATCTGGTTGGATGATGTCAGCTGTTCAGGCAGTGAATCACATCTAACACACTGCAGACATGGAGGGTTTAGAGAACACAACTGTTATCACTATCAAGATGCTGGTGTTGTTTGTGAAGGTAAATATGAATTTTATATCATTATTATTAACTGCACTTATCTCTTGTACTCTGTGTGTGTGTGTGTGTGTGTGTGTGTGTGTGTGTGTGTGTGTGTGTGTGTGTGTGTGTGTGTGTGTGTGTGTGTGTGTGTGTGTGTGTGTGTGTGTGTGTGCGCGCGCGCGTGTGCGTGTAGTGTGTATAAAACACATCAAAGCCTTTCCCTCTCTGTCCATCTCACTGTCTGTCTGTCTGTCTGTCTGTCTGTCTGTCTGTCTGTCTGTCTGTCTGTCTGTCTGTCTGTTTGTTTCTCCCTCTTCCTCCCCCCCCTCTCTCTCTCTCTCTCTCTCTCTCTCTCTCTCTCTCTCTCTCTCTCTCTCTCTACAGGGTCAGTGAGGTTGGTGAATGGGACTAGTGTGTGTTCAGGCAGAGTGCAGGTGAAGTCTGATCAGTCGTGGCTCTCAGTGTGTGAAGGTGACTTTGACCAGCAGGATGCACAGGTGGTCTGTAGGCAGCTTGGCTGTGGGCCTCCTTCAGTCCTCCAGGGGGCGCTCTTTGGAGAAGTGAAGGCTCCAATGTGGACCAAAGAGTTCCAGTGTGAAGGCAGTGAGTCTGTTCTCCTGGACTGTAGAACCTCAGACTCAACTAGAAACACCTGCTCACCTGACAAGACTGTTGGACTCACCTGCTCAGGTAAAACACACACTACACTTTAGGATCCATATCTATACCTATGCATTACAAGCTGCCCACAACACTGTATAATTCTTACATTTATTAACTCTCATAAATATCCATGCTTCATAACAATTGTTATAACATTATATAAGACTTTTATGAATTGCATTAACTCAAGTATAATTGCATCATAATCTGCTTATAATAATGCAAGCATGTTATAAGCATGTATAAGTACTCATAATGCAATAATAATTAACATGTAACTTATTGTATACATTATTTATAATGATAGTTTTCAATTCAATTCAACCCTTAGAAATAGATATACAGAAAAAAACAAGACAGGATAATAAAACCGTTAACAAAGTACATTACAATGAATAATTAACTTGCTGAACTGTGTCCAGCATGAATTAACACTATGCTTCACGTGTCATGAAGGCAGTTTTGCTTTACAAATGGTTAAAAAAAGATATTTTTGAAATAAAACAATCTTTTATTTAAAGTTATACCATGTAACTTTTTTTATAAAACAAATCTTAAAATTGTCCTAACTGTTAAATCGCTAAATTTTTAGAACCCCCACTCCGTTAATTTCAGCTTCTAAAGCCTTCAGGCAAAATGACGTCATCTGCATCATGTGTATACGTTGGCCAATCATATCGCCGATCATAAACACATGGTACACTACCGGCCAATCACAGGCGCATCTTGCTGACTTCTAAGGGAGTAGCTTGCCTCAACATAACAACAACATATACTCGGGTGAAGGAGTCCGTTTCTCTGGAATGCCTGAACGCACAGGAACCAGGGACCCCTCTAAAGATAGATCTCGGCGAGCTGCAGGCGGACGCGGTGGCGAGAGGCCCGGTCCGCGGCGAAAAACGGCCGAAAGACGCAGACGCGACCGCGGTTTGCTATACAGCTCTGACCACTAGTTGAGCAACTTACACAGTATAGCTTTAAGCTAGGAGTTGTTTTTAGTGTTGATTAGCTTGTTGGATCAAGTCTCACACTATTAATATTAGTGTGTATTTCATGATTCATCATCCATGGTGTACAGTCCTAGTGTAATGTCATGATTCATCATACTGTACATGGTGTACAGTCCTAGTGTAATGTCATGATTCATCATACATGGTGTACAGTCCTAGTGTAATGTCATGATTCATCATCCATGGTGTACTGTACAGTCCTAGTGTAATGTCATGATTCATCATCCATGGTGTACTGTCCTAGTGTAATGTCATGATTCATCATCCATGGTGTACTGTCCTAGTGTAATGTCATGATTCATCATACATGGTGTACAGTCCTAGTGTAATGTCATGATTCATCATCCATGGTGTACAGTCCTAGTGTAATGTCATGATTCATCATACATGGTGTACAGTCCTAGTGTAATGTCATGATTCATCATACATGGTGTACAGTCCTAGTGTAATGTCATGATTCATCATACATGGTGTACAGTCCTAGTGTAATGTCATGATTCATCATCCATGGTGTACAGTCCTAGTGTAATGTCATGATTCATCATACATGGTGTACAGTACAATTCTCTGTTATGATGACACTCCTGCATGTATGGAGGGAAGAATTATTTCATGCTGCTAATGTTTATGTTTTAATGTTTTTCTTCTCATTCAGGTGGTTTGAGGCTGGTCGGTGGTCCAACCTCCTGTTCAGGCAGAGTGGAGGTCTACTATAAAGACAGTTGGGGGACGGTGTGTGATGATGACTGGGATATGGAAGAGGCTCAGGTTGTGTGTAGACAGTTAGACTGTAGAAAGGCTCTGTCAGCACCAGGTAGAGCACACTTTGGACAGGGTGGTGGAGACATCTGGATGAATGAAGTCAGCTGTTCAGGCAGTGAATCACATCTAACACTCTGCAACCATGGAGGGTTTGGAAAACACAACTGTGATCACGGTGAAGATGCTGGTGTTGTTTGTGAAGGTAAATATGAATTTTATATAATTAATATCAACTGAACTTAGGCCTACCTCTTACTGTGTGTGTGTGTGTGTGTGCGTGCGTGCGTGCGTGCGTGCGTGCGTGCGTGCGTGCGCGTATGCTTGTGTGCGTGTGTGTAGTGCGACCCTGTGCATGTTGATGATGAAACACATTAAAGCCTCTTCTATTTCTGTTGTGTGTCTGTCTGTCTGTCTGTCTGTCTGTCTGTCTGTCTGTCTGTCTGTCTGTCTGTCTGTCTGTCTGTCTGTCTGTCTGTCTGTCTGTCTGTCTCTCTCTCTCTCTCTCTCTCTCTCTCTGTCTCTCTGTGTGTGTGTCTCTCTCTCTCTCTCTCTCTCTCTCTCTCTCTCTCTCTCTCTCTCTCTCTCTCTCTCTCTCTCTCCAGGGTTAGTGAGGTTGGTGAATGGGACTAGTGAGTGTTCAGGCAGAGTGGAGGTGAAGTCTGATCAGTCGTGGCTCTCAGTGTGTGAAGGTGACTTTGACCAGCAGGATGCACAGGTGGTCTGTAGGCAGCTTGGCTGTGGGCCTCCTTCAGTCCTCCAGGGGGCGCTCTATGGAGAAGTGAAGGCTCCAATGTGGACCAAAGAGTTCCAGTGTGAAGGCAGTGAGTCTGTTCTCCTGGACTGTAGAACCTCAGACTCAACTAGAAACACCTGCTCACCTGACAAGACTGTTGGACTCACCTGCTCAGGTAAAACACACACTATACTTTAGGATTGATTATTCATTTAAGTTCATATCTATAACACATTATAAGCATGCTTATTATGCTTCACAATCGTCTCTCAACACTGTATAATTATCATATTTATTAACACCCATACATATCCTTACTTAATAACAATAATCATAATATATTAGATAGATGTTTATGAATTATATTAAGTCACTGCATCATAATCTGCTTATAATACTACGGTTATAAGCATTTAGAAATACTCATGAGGCAATAATAATCATAACATACAGTACATATCAATTATTTTATGATGATAGTTTTCAGTTCAATGCAACCTTTATTAGTGGACCATTAGTGGACATGCATAAGAATGCATAATAAAACTCGTTAGAAATATACAATACATTACAATTAATAATTAACAGGCAGAACTGTATCCTGACTGAATTAACGTTATGTTTCACGTGTCGTGAAAGAAAGAAAGGTTGTATTGTCCTAAATACAATGAAGCATATATAGCATAATTCAGCTATGAGTTGTTTTTAGTGTTGATTATCTCTATAGGACTGGTGTGTGTTTTACCTTGGTTCAAGTCTCACACTGTAAATATTACTGTGTATATTGTCCTGATTCATCATCCATGGTGTACAGTCCTAGTGTAATGTCATGATTCATCATACATGGTGTACAGTCCTAGTGTAATGTCATGATTCATCATCCATGGTGTACAGTCCTAGTGTAATGTCATGATTCATCATCCATGGTGTACAGTCCTAGTGTAATGTCATGATTCATCATACATGGTGTACAGTCCTAGTGTAATGTCATGATTCATCATACATGGTGTACAGTCCTAGTGTAATGTCATGATACATCATACATGGTGTACAGTCCTAGTGTAATGTCATGATTCATCATCCATGGTGTACAGTCCTAGTGTAATGTCATGATTCATCATACATGGTGTACAGTCCTAGTGTAATGTCATGATTCATCATCCATGGTGTACAGTCCTAGTGTAATGTCATGATTCATCATCCATGGTGTACAGTCCTAGTGTAATGTCATGATACATCATCCATGGTGTACAGTCCTAGTGTAATGTCATGATTCATCATCCATGGTGTACAGTCCTAGTGTAATGTCATGATTCATCATACATGGTGTACAGTCCTAGTGTAATGTCATGATTCATCATCCATGGTGTACAGTCCTAGTGTAATGTCATGATTCATCATACATGGTGTACAGTCCTAGTGTAATGTCATGATTCATCATCCATGGTGTACAGTCCTAGTGTAATGTCATGATTCATCATACATGGTGTACAGTCCTAGTGTAATGTCATGATTCATCATCCATGGTGTACAGTCCTAGTGTAATGTCATGATTCATCATCCATGGTGTACAGTCCTAGTGTAATGTCATGATTCATCATACATGGTGTACAGTCCTAGTGTAATGTCATGATTCATCATACATGGTGTACAGTCCTAGTGTAATGTCATGATTCATCATACATGGTGTACAGTCCTAGTGTAATGTCATGATTCATCATACATGGTGTACAGTCCTAGTGTAATGTCATGATTCATCATACATGGTGTACAGTCCTAGTGTAATGTCATGATTCATCATACATGGTGTACAGTCCTAGTGTAATGTCATGATTCATCATCCATGGTGTACAGTCCTAGTGTAATGTCATGATTCATCATCCATGGTGTACAGTCCTAGTGTAATGTCATGATTCATCATACATGGTGTACAGTCCTAGTGTAATGTCATGATTCATCATCCATGGTGTACAGTCCTAGTGTAATGTCATGATTCATCATACATGGTGTACAGTCCTAGTGTAATGTCATGATTCATCATCCATGGTGTACAGTCCTAGTGTAATGTCATGATACATCATACATGGTGTACAGTCCTAGTGTAATGTCATGATTCATCATCCATGGTGTACAGTCCTAGTGTAATGTCATGATTCATCATCCATGGTGTACAGTCCTAGTGTAATGTCATGATTCATCATACATGGTGTACAGTCCTAGTGTAATGTCATGATTCATCATACATGGTGTACAGTCCTAGTGTAATGTCATGATTCATCATCCATGGTGTACAGTCCTAGTGTAATGTCATGATACATCATCCATGGTGTACAGTCCTAGTGTAATGTCATGATTCATCATACATGGTGTACAGTCCTAGTGTAATGTCATGATTCATCATACATGCGGTACAGTCCTAGTGTAATGTCATGATTCATCATACATGGTGTACAGTCCTAGTGTAATGTCATGATTCATCATACATGGTGTACAGTACAATTCTCTGTTATGATGACACTCATGCATGTATGGAGGGAAGAATTATTTCATCCTGCTAATGTTTATGTTTTAATGTTTTTCTTCTCATTCAGGTTTGAGGCTGGTCGGTGGTCCAACCTCCTGTTCAGGCAGAGTGGAGGTCTACTATAAAGACAGTTGGGGGACGGTGTGTCATGATGCGTGGGATATGGAAGATGCTCAGGTTGTGTGTAGACAGTTAGACTGTGGAAAGGCTCTGTCAGCACCAGGTAGAGCACACTTTGGACAGGGTGGTGGAGACATCTGGTTGGATGATGTCAGCTGTTCAGGCAGTGAATCACATCTAACACACTGCAGACATGGAGGGTTTGGAAACCACAACTGTAAACACGGTGAAGATGCTGGTGTTGTTTGTGAAGGTAAACATGAATTTTATATCATTATTATGAATTGAACTTATCTCTTGTGTGTGTGTGTGTGTAGTGCGACCTTGTGCATGTTGATGATGAAACACATTAAAGCCTTGCCCCGATCCATGCCAAATTTTGCACACACACTCACATGGCCCTCTTCTAGCGCCACCATGAGGCCGATTCTTGCAAAACACATTTTTGGACACTGCTCCTACAATTTTTGCCCTAAAATCACGCTATTGTTATCCCCAGAGAGCTATGGGGGCCCTCATATTTGGGTGATATCGCGCCGGCCGAAAATTCTGGTATTTTCGGGTATAAAGTCGTCTAAAATGGATATTTTCAGGTATAAAGTCGTCTAAAACGGGTTTGCTTTATTAAATCATATTTTTCCTTTCACAACATTATTTTGGGTGTCTTTGGGGCTATAATGAAAGGAAGGCTAATAGATTAAGCCCCCATGCCCCCCCCCCCCCCCCCCCTTTTTTCTTTCTTTTCTGCCTTTGTATTTGATGTTATGCTTTTGAAACTGATATTATCCTAGATAAAGTATGTTCTATCCGTCTGTCTTTCAATGTTATATGAGATACTTAAAGTGTGGTTCCTGTGGAAATAAGCCTCGGCTTTCTAGGATCTCCTTTTAGTTGACCTTGTACCAGTGATTTGTACTGTCATGAAACTGTACTTTTTTCTATTGCAAACTTCTAATAAATTCTTCAATCAATCAATCAATCAATAGTTAAACAATGTTAGGGAACTCCAAGACTGACTGCTTTACAAGCATCACGATACAGAGAATAAAATCTAATATAAGAGGTAGCAAGTCAATTGTAAACAAGCTGTTTTCCCCCCTTTCCATTTGCAAATAGGCCTACATTTATGGACTGAACATTTAGTGGAGCCTATAATGATTATAATTTTAATAATGATTACATAGCCTACTTTTATTCTCATAATTATTAATGTGGGTGTGCAAGCGTGGTTTGGGTAACAGCATGTGTACAGTATGTGTGTCCACTAAACACAAACAGTGCTGTGTTAAAACGAAGTCTGTCTGTCTGTCTGTCTGTCTGTCTGTCTGTCTGTCTGTCTGTCTGTCTGTCTGTCTGTCTGTCCGTCCGTCCGTCCGTCCGTCCGTCCGTCCGTCCGTCCGTCCGTCCGTCCGTCCGTCCGTCCGTCCGTCCGTCCGTCCGTCCGTCCGTCCGTCCGTCCGTCCGTCCGTCCGTCCGTCCGTCCGTCCGTCGTCCGTCCGTCCGTCCGTCCCTCTCTCTCTCTCTCTCTCTCTCTCTCTCTCTCTCTCTCTCTCTCTCTCTCTCTCTCCAGGGTCAGTGAGGTTGGTGAATGGGACTAGTGTGTGTTCAGGCAGAGTGGAGGTGAAGTCTGATCAGTCGTGGCTCTCAGTGTGTGAAGGTGACTTTGACCAGCAGGATGCACAGGTGGTCTGTAGGCAGCTTGGATGTGGGCCTCCTTCAGTCCTCCAGGGGGCGCTCTATGGAGAAGTGAAGGCTCCAATGTGGACCAAAGAGTTCCAGTGTGAAGGCAGTGAGTCTGTTCTCCTGGACTGTAGAACCTCAGACTCAACTAGAAACACCTGCTCACCTGACAAGACTGTTGGACTCACCTGCTCAGGTAAAACACACACTACACTTTAGGAATGATTATTCATTTAAGTCCATATCTATGATACATTATAAGCATACATATTATATTTTACAATCTGCTCACAACACTGACTGTTTAAGTATTATATTTACACTCATAAATATCCAAGCTTCATAACATTTATCATAACACATAGAATCTTAATAAAAATGTTATGTCAATTATAACTGCACCGTCATCTGCAATATACCACTGTGCAAGTACAGTTATGTATGTACAATACATAGCCTAATAATGAATAATTAACAGGCAGAACTGTGTACTGCATGAATTATGCAGCCTTGCTCTCCACCTGGTTAAGAAGTTATATTGTCCTAAATAAAACATTATCTGCTGTGGAGGACTGCTGTGTGTCTCATACTATCAATATTAGTGTGTATTTAATGATTCATCAATCATACATGGTGTACAGTCCTAGTGTAATGTCATGATTCATCATCCATGGTGTACAGTCCTAGTGTAATGTCATGATTCATCATACTGTACATGGTGTACAGTCCTAGTGTAATGTCATGATTCATCATCCATGGTGTACAGTCCTAGTGTAATGTCATGATTCATCATACATGGTGTACAGTCCTAGTGTAATGTCATGATTCATCATACATGGTGTACAGTCCTAGTGTAATGTCATGATTCATCATACATGGTGTACAGTCCTAGTGTAATGTCATGATTCATCATCCATGGTGTACAGTCCTAGTGTAATGTCATGATTCATCATACATGGTTTACAGTCCTAGTGTAATGTCATGATTCATCAAACATGGTGTACAGTCCTAGTGTAATGTCATGATTCATCATACATGGTGTACAGTCCTAGTGTAATGTCATGATTCATCATACATGGTGTACAGTCCTAGTGTAATGTCATGATTCATCATACATGGTGTACAGTCCTAGTGTAATGTCATGATTCATCATACATGGTGTACAGTCCTAGTGTAATGTCATGATTCATCATACATGGTGTACAGTCCTAGTGTAATGTCATGATTCATCATCCATGGTGTACAGTCCTAGTGTAATGTCATGATTCATCATACATGGTTTACAGTCCTAGTGTAATGTCATGATTCATCAAACATGGTGTACAGTCCTAGTGTAATGTCATGATTCATCATACATGGTGTACAGTCCTAGTGTAATGTCATGATTCATCATACATGGTGTACAGTCCTAGTGTAATGTCATGATTCATCATCCATGGTGTACAGTCCTAGTGTAATGTCATGATTCATCATACATGGTTTACAGTCCTAGTGTAATGTCATGATTCATCAAACATGGTGTACAGTCCTAGTGTAATGTCATGATTCATCATACATGGTGTACAGTCCTAGTGTAATGTCATGATTCATCATACATGGTGTACAGTCCTAGTGTAATGTCATGATTCATCATACATGGTGTACAGTCCTAGTGTAATGTCATGATTCATCATACATGGTGTACAGTCCTAGTGTAATGTCATGATTCATCATACATGGTGTACAGTCCTAGTGTAATGTCATGATTCATCATACATGGTGTACAGTCCTATTCTCTGTTATGATGACACTCCTGCATGTATGGAGGGAAGAATTATTTCATGCTGCTAATGTTTATGTTTTAATGTTTTTCTTCTCATTCAGGTTTTCCAGCGAGGCTGGTTGGTGGTCCAACCTCCTGTTCAGGCAGAGTGGAGGTCTACAATAATGACAGTTGGGGGACGGTGTGTGATGATGAGTGGGATGTAAAAGATGCTCAGGTTGTGTGTAGACAGTTAGGCTGTGGAAAGGCTCTGTCAGCACCAGGTAGAGCACACTTTGGACAGGGTGATGGAGACATCTGGTTGGATGATGTCAGCTGTACAGGCAGTGAATCACATCTAACACTCTGCAGACATGGAGGGTTTGGAACACACAACTGTGGTCACGGTGAAGATGCTGGTGTTGTTTGTCAAGGTAACTTCTTACCCTTCTTGCTATGTGTTCATTCACCACCTCTTACCACCTCCCTCACGTGCTGCTGAGAGAGAGAGAGAGAGAGAGAGAGAGATTTGGTTTAATTGCCCAGACAAATATCTGTTCAGTAGTTTCTTGTAGAGTTCATTTAACACTTTGTCGTCTTTCTCCTTCTAATCTGACACTTTATTCTGAAGGAGTTTCAGACACACCTGAACCTGCACTGACCACTGGTCCTCCAGGTATAACACACACACACACACACACACACACACACACACACACACACACACACACACACACACACACACACACACACAGGTTTCTTTCCCTGTTTTCCCTTTCTAATTTTCAAGGAGATTGGAGCGTATTTTTGCAGAAACTCGCACATGGCAAGAAACCGCTCCATCTACAAGCTCCTTGTTCTCTAAATCCCCTTAAAAACTATTGTCTTGCCAATGGCAGGACATGTGAAGTTTTGAGATGGCACATCTGTATATCCCTTTGGTCTGGTGGTTAAGATGTTAAACTTCCACACGGGAGACCCGGGTATGAATCCTGGATTTCACCGAGGGAGGAGGTGAAAAGGGGTCAGTGTAGCAGTTGGAGTAGTACTGACTGGTCAGCCAGTCAGTCAGGCCTAGGCCAGACGGAGCTGGATATGTCATATATCCCGTTTTTTCAGATATCCACATAGAAAAATATATAGGTCCACACGACAAAGATATCTAGATCTAGAATTATCTGATTCCCCAGACCTCCACTAGGGGGACAAGCACACACACAGTAAAGTCTTCAGAGATATCCGGGTTTCATGTCTACACGGATCCAGTGAATCGGATATTTTTCAATGTCTTCACTTATTTATCCGGTTTAAAAAATATCCAGTTTCACAGCCGAAATATCCAGCTTTGTGTGGCTGCAAGCCCCAACAGCACAAAAAAATATCCAGCTCTGTGTAGCCGGCACCTCAGTTAGTCAGTCTAAGGGGTCCAGCTGGTCCAAACATGGCAGTGTTGAAGCAACGTGAGATCACATGGTCAAACTATGTATAAGATGTTCTAAACATTATAAAATATTTAGGAAAACATGACACTTTATTTTGTAGGTGTTTCTCAAAGAGCCCAACCATCACCACAGACAGACTCCGATGAAGACAGAGAGGAGCCTCCACTCACCACTGGTCCTAGTGCCCCTCCTGGTATGACAACTCTTATATTGTTTTATTTGGTTTAATTGCCAAGACAAAGATCTGTTCAGCCTCAGAGCATTGACTGGTTTGTCTTTTCTCTAGTGTAGTTTCTTGTCATCTTTCTCCTTCTAATCTGACACCTTATTTTGAAGGAGTTCCAGACACACCTGAACCTCCACTGACCACTGGTCCTCCAGGTATAACACACACGCACGCATGCACACACACACACACACACACACACACACACACACACACACACACACACACACACACACACACACACACACACACACACACACACATTCACAACGGACATTCACAACGGACATTCTCAGAGAGAGAGGAGCCTCCACTGACCACTGGTCCTGCAGGTATAACACACACACACACACACACACACACACACACACACACACACACACACACACACACACACACACACACTTGAATTGTCCATAAGTTGTCTCTGTCTTGTCTTGTTACAGATCCCCTGTTGAAGCCAAACATCAGCCTCTCCACCTCCATCAAGGGGGTTTCTGAGGCCCAGCAGCAGGGGCTGGGGGTGATGGAGGGTTCCAACTTCACCATCAGCTGCTCCATCCAGCCACAGTACCCTGGAGGCTCCTTCCACCTCAACTTCACTGGACCCAACACAACACACACCTACACCCTGACCGCTGTCAATCACTCTGCTGACTTCCTGTTTCCTGAAGCAAACCACACCCACCAGGGCAACTACAGCTGTGTTTATCACACCAATGTTTCTAACCATAACCTCTCCTCTGGGAGTGAGGTGCTCTCTGTCACTGTCACAGGTAACCTGGATGAAATGCACTGTTATCTGTTTAAACGTTTAGTGAAAATAATGTTAAAGTGACATTTTCAGTGAGGAAGGACAGTGTCTTAACCTGAACACAGTGGGCTCTATTTTGACTGTCTTAAGTACCAGCTCTTATGCCTTAACTTAAAGGCCTGTCCATATTGTCTCCAACCACTGACCTGTTTGTTGGAAAGGTCCGGTTCAACTATAAAAATGAAGTCACTTGCATCTTCTGAAAAGCATGACCCCGAATGTGTGCTGGAAAGTGGGAAAGTCTGAACAAAAAAAAGAAAGTTTGCTGATGACAGTATAGACAGGCCTTTAAGTTGAGGCACAAGAGATGGTAAGATAATGAAAATACAGCCCAGTATGTCCTCACTGGAGAGCTGGTCTCAGGTCTGTTTTTATGTCCAGTCAGTGTTCATTAAGTCAGAATGTTGTGAAGGATTTCCTCAGTTTAGAATCAGACACAATGTTCAGGTGTTCCGTTGTTGTAGCCTCGCATAACCAGACAATCACTGGGTGGATAACATTCTGGTTCTTCTCAGTGGTATTTGCTTTTCCCAAGGGAGGTTACACAAAGATTCAAACAGACTGTGGTGTTACAAAAAGATTCAAACAGACTATTGGTTAGACCTACAACCAATCAGAGTAGCGAAACAGTGATGCACCCGCCCTACATTTGCATACTGGGCCCTGGTTGGTGTCAGTGTTATGTTTTCCCCAAGGGGCGGTTACAAAAAAAGGAAGCTACAACCAATTAGAGTAGCGCAAAGGTAATACGCCCATCCTACATTTGCATACTAGGCCCTGGTTGGTCTCTCATGACCTAAAGCCCGCCCTACTTTTGCACACTGGCCCCCTGGTTGGTTCCTCATGACTTGCGAGCTGTGAAATATTTGAATAACTGAGCGGGGCCAGACCTAATCTGCGAAGGGGCCATTTTTCTTTGCAATGGCAGATTGGTCTGGCTACGTGAGGCTAACATCATTGTACACTGTCTGTTCAGGACCAGATAGGATTCTAATTGTGGATCAAAGCAGAAACTCTGTCTCAATATTACACCCAGAGGGTTTAAAACACACCCTGATGTAGCCCTAATAGACCTGGACTATGAGGTGTAAATTACCTCAAAGAAATAGTGATTGCTCACAAGCTGGTCCAGTTGAATCTCATTGACGTCCAGATCCGGTTTGCCTCCCGATACGCATGCCTGGCCCATGGCCTGACTGGACCTTAATCTAGAAATTACCTTGGTAAATTACACCCTAATGGACCAGGACTATGAGGTGTAAATTACACCCTAATAGACCAGGACTATGAGGTGTAAATTACACTCTAATGGACCAGGACTATGAGGTGTAAATTAAACCCTACTGTAGGCCTAATGGACACGGACCATCACCTCTGTATTTCTACAGATCTGCTGAATCCAAACATCACAATATTCTCCTCCTCCACAAACTGGACTTCTGAGGACCAGGAGGTGATGGAGGGTTCCAACTTCACCATCAGCTGCTCCATCCAGCCACAGTACCCTGGAGGCTCCTTCCACCTCAACTTCACTGGACCCAACACAACACACACCTACACCCTGACCGCTGTCAATCACTCTGCTGACTTCCTGTTTCCTGAAGCAAACCACACCCACCAGGGGAACTACAGCTGTGTTTATCACATCAATGTTTCTAACCATAACCTCTCCTCTGAGAGTGAGGTGCTCTCTGTCACTGTCACAGGTAACCTGGATAAAATGCACTCTGTCTGTCTATTTGTTTAAACATTTAGTGAAAATAATATTATCATGACATTTTCAGTGAGGAAGGACAGTGTCTAAAACTGAACACAGTGGGCTCTATTTTGATTGTCTTAAAGGGGAAGACCACCCATTTTCAATATTGAAATATGTCATTAATATAACTTAGAGGAGTTGTGTGGAAATGGAAAAAAAGTTCCCCCCCTTCTGTGTTGCCTAGAACTGGAGGATTGATTTGGGGGTTTGTATTGTAAAGTACAATGTGTGATGTAATCAAGTTGTAATTTACAATACAAACCCCAAAATCAATCCTCCAGTTCTAGGCAACACAGAAGAGGGGGAACTTTATTTTTATTTCCACACAACTCCTCTAAGGTATATTAATGACAGAGTTCAATATTGAAAATGGGTGGTCTTCCCCTTTAAGTACCAGTTCTTATGCATTAAAGTTATACTATGTAACTTTTTTTATAAAACATATCCCAAAATTGTCCTAACTATTAAATCGCTAAAGTTTTAGAACCCCCACTCCGTTAATTTCATCCTCAAAAGTCTTTTCTTTAGATGTTTTCTACTTGTCGTGACAGGGGCGGGATTTCCCGGCAAAATTACGTCATCTGCATCATCCTTATACGTTGTGTATACGCTGGCCAATCACATCGCGGATCATACACACATGATACACTACCGGCCAATCACAGCATATCTGCTGTCTCTTCAGGAAGTAGCCTCCCTCAGCTACAGTGTTTACGATGGTGAAGGATTCTTAACCTCTTAATCCCCAAATCCTGGCCAGAAAATTACGTTCTACCCCTCCACGGATTCGTATCGGTCGCGGTGGTTTGCGGCGCCGCTCCGGTGGTCCGCGGTGGTGGTCCGCGACGAATCCGGGCGAAAAACGGACGAAAAAAGCAATACCGCTACTGACCACTAGTTTAGCAACTTACACAGTATAGCTTTAACTTAAAGGCCAGACCATATTGTCTTCGACCACCGAACTGTTCGTTGGAAAGGTCCGGTTCAACTATAAAATTACGTCAATCATATATACTGAAAAGCATTACCCTGCATTTGTGCTGGAAAGTGGGAAAGTCGGAACTCTCAGACAAAAAAAAAACAAAAAGTTTGGTGGTCGGAGACAGTATATAGAGTATAGACAGGCCTTTAAGTTAAGGCACAAGAGCTGGTAAGACGATGAAAATACAGCCCAGTGTGTCCTCACTGAACAGCTGGTCTCTCAGGTCTGTTTTTATGTCCAGTCAGTGTTCATTAAGTCAGAATGTTGTGAAGGATTTCCTCTGTTTAGAATCAGACACAATGTTGAGGTGGTCCGTCGTTGTAGCCTTGCATTACCAGACAATATCACTGGGTGGATAATAGTATGGTTCTTCTCAGTGGTATTTGCTTTTCCAAGGTGCGGTTAGTCGGTTACACAAAGATTCAAACAGACTGGGGCGATACAAAAAGATTCAAACAGTCTACAACCAATCAGAATAGCGACACGGTGATACACCTGCCCTACATTTGCATACTGGGCCCTGGTTGGTGTCAGTATTATGTTTTCCCCAAGGGGCGGTTACAAAAAAAATGAAGCTACAACCAATTAGAGTAGCGCAAAGGTAATACGCCCACCCTACATTTGCATACTAGGCCCTAAAGCCCGCCCTACTGTTGCACACTGGGCCCTGGTTGGTTCCTCACGACGTGTGAGCCGTGAAACATTTGAATAACTGAGCGGGGCCAGACCTAATCTGCCAAGGGCAATTTTTCTTTGCAATGGCAGATTGGTCTGGCTATGCGAGGCTACCATCATTGTACACTGTCTGTTCAGGACCAGATAGGTTTCTAATTGTGGATCAAAGCAGGAACTCTGTCTCAATATTACATGCAGAGGGTCTAAAATATACCCTGATGTAGCCCTAATAGACCTGGACTATGAGGTGTGAATTCCGGGAGCGTGTAGATATTGCCACATAGTCTGTAGTCTGCCACAACATCTGTTCGACAGTCCATTCTTTCGACACAGGTGAATGTTGAACTGGTGAAAAGCTAACCTGCCGACGCTGGTGAGTAGCTAACCTGCCGACGCGTTGAATGTTAACCTCTATGCCTAAACCTAACCGTAACTCTAACCCTAACCTCAGTAACTGTGATGCTGGTGAGTAGCTAACCTGCCGACGCTGGTAGTCGAAAGAATGACCCATCAAAAGAGTGATATTTCCCCATGAATTACACCCTAATAGACCAGGACTATGAGGTGTAAATTACACCCTAATAGACCAGGACTATGAGGTGTAAATTACACTCTAATGGACCAGGACTGTGAGGTGTAAATTAAACCCTGCCATAGGCCTAATGGACCTGGACCAATCACCTCTGTATTTCTACAGATCTGCTGAATCCAAACATCACAATATTCTCCTTCTCCTCAAACGGGACTTCTGAGGACCAGGAGGTGATGGAGGGTTCCAACTTCACCATCAGCTGCTCCATCCAGCCACAGTACCCTGGAGGCTCCTTCCACCTCAACTTCACTGGACCCAACACAACACACACCTACACCCTGACCGCTGTCAATCACTCTGCTGACTTCCTGTTTCCTGAAGCAAACCACACCCACCAGGGGAACTACAGCTGTGTTTATCACATCAATGTTTCTAACCATAACCTCTCCTCTGAGAGTGAGGTGCTCTCTGTCACTGTCACAGGTAACCTGATGAAATGCACTCTGTCTGTCTGTCTGTCTGTCTGTCTGTCTGTCTGTCTGTCTGTCTGTCTGTCTGTCTGTCTGTCAGTCTGTTCCATGTTTTAAACATTTAGTGAAATGTAATGTTTTAAGTCAGCAAGGACAGTGTCTTCCTCGGAAGTGGGCGGTGCTTACTTCACACCAGATAATACTGTTCCTGAAGAACCTTTCCAAGTTTTCCCAGTGTTTTCCCATGGTGTCAAATACTGATATCCTATGATGTCATGCCATGTGTAGTTATAATCCCATGGTTATAACCGTATGTGTGCATCAAACTTAAGTCATCCAATGGGAAAACCATTGGAAAAACTCAAACACACAAATCCACGTATTGGAGCGGTTAGCACCGCTCAAACATAAGAGTTGGGACCATGAGGTTCAGATGTGTTCTATTAAGGCTCAATTGTATTTTGTGGTCAGCTTTTCTTTTAGGTTATTTAGTTTGGTTACAAAGTCGAGATCTTTAATGGCTTTTCGTAAGGCATTCCACTTTTTGTTGGCAGCATAGTAGAATGCAGCTACATAATTGCTATTTCAGAAAATCATCTCTGTCTTTTTACAGATGCACTGTTTAAGCCAAACATCACCATCTTCCCCTCCATTAACTGGGTTTCTGAGGACCAGCGACAGGAGCAGAAGGTGTTCAAGGGTTCCAGTTTCACTGTCAGCTGCTCCATCCAGCCACAGTACCCAGGAGGTTCCTTCCACCTCACCTTCACTGGACCCAAACACACCCAGCCAGATGTCAATCTACCTGACAACATCCTGTTACCTGAAGCAGACCTCACCCACCAAGAGGACGACAGCAGTTTCAACACAACACAGAACGACACCCAGCCCTCTGATAATAACTCTGACAACTCCCTGTCACCTGAAGCAGACCTCACCCACCAAGGGGACGACAGCAAGTTCAGCACAACACTGAGCTACACCCAGCCCTCTGATTATAACTCATCTGAAGCAGACTACACCCATGAAGAGGATCAGAACAGTTCCAACACAACACAGAACCCCACCCTTCCATCTGCCAATGACTCTGACATCGTCCAGTTTACTGAGGCAAACCACAACCACCAAGAAAACAACAGCAGTTACAACACAACGCGCACCCTCATCCAGCCGGCTGTCAATCATGCTGCCAACTTCCTGTTTCCTGTGGCAGACCACACCCACCAAGGGAACTACAGTTGTGTTTATCACATCAATGTTTCTAATCAAAACCTCTCATCTGAGAGTGAGGTCCTCTCTCTCGATGTCATAGGTAGCCTGAATTACCTTTTTAAGTCTATACTTATATTTTTTTAATATTTTGTTTATGTGCCCTTTTCAGTCAACTGAACACAGTGTATCCTCACTGAACGTAAGATATTTTTCTGTGCAGAGGTTCAGCGAGGACCGGCTGTTATTGTGCAGTTGTCGCTGTGATTGACAGTTCTTCCTTGTGTTCAACAGAACTTCTACATAGAGATTTTGCAACTATGCCTAACCCTAACCTCGCAAAGCTATGTCTAAACCTAAGCTAAATCCTAATCTTAACCAACCTTTTCACAACCTTTAGATGATTAATCTAGCAACCACATGGCATTTTACAACATTTCCAAAAAGAAAGATTATTGTTTAACTTTATGTGGACGCCGATGTGATACTAGAGGGCAGACACTGACTGAGTACTCCTGGATCGCTGCCCTGCAATCCCTCCTATCCTGCATCAGGGTCTTGAGCTCTGCAGTGTTGTTAGCTCCGCTGTGACCCTGCACTGTGTAGCACCACTGAGGTGCACCTCCTACCCCCTCCATGGAATGTTTTTTGTGCAATGGATTCTGCATCATGACAAACCCCTAGTTAGACCCCTCACATCCTACTTAAATACACGAAAGAAAATGTCTCATAGAAAGTCGATGGGAGCCCAACTTGATTTGGCCGCTGTGGCGACCCCGAAGGTCACCGACTCTGGCGCCCTAGCTAAACCATTAGAGCATGCCCTGGGATACATCTGTGCAGAATTCGGACCTTTTAGACTGATTAGCACGAAAAATCCCTAAGGCCTCCGACTATTCAGCTAATCTGTCATTGTGTCTCTTAATGACCAAATATGTTTCGAAAGTATATGATTCTTATCAAAATGTTTGCTATCTCTAACATCATCTGCTACATTTAGATATCTGATGCTTCAGCCAATAACCTTTGTCTTTTTACAGATCCACTGTTTAAGCCAAACATCAGCCTCTTCCGCTCCATAAAGGTGGTTTCTGGGGGCCAGCAGCAGGGGCTGCCGGTGTTTCAGGGTTCCAAGTTCACCATCAGCTGTTCCATCCAGCAACAGTACCCAGGAGGCACCTTCCACCTCACCTTCACTGGACCCAACACAACACACACCTACACCCTGCCGGATGTCAATCACTCCGACAACCACACCCACCAAGGGAATGACAGCAGTTTCAACTCAACACACGACCACAGCCAGCCAGCTGTCAATCACTCTGACAACTTCCTGTTTACATTAGCGAACCCCACCCACCAAGAGAACGGCAGCGAATCCAACACAACACCCACCCACACCCAGACAACTGTCAATAACTCTGAGAACACCCTGTTTCCTGAAGCAAATTACACCTCCCAAGGGAATAACAGCAGTTTCAACGAAACACACAACCACACCCAGCCAGCTGTCAATCACTCTGACGACATCCTGTTTGCCCACTTCGTGTTTCCTGCAGCAAGCCACACCCACCAAGGGAACTACAGCTGTGTTTATCACATCAATATATATTCTCAGAACTTCTCTACTGAGAGTGAGGTCCTCTTTATCACTGTTAAAGGTAACCTGAATGAAATTGACCTTTCAAGTTGCAATAGCACACTCAGTCAACAACATGAAAGTGACATGACTTTGAAAATCTTAACTTTAATATTGAATTAAAGCTGATCCATATAATTACTGATGATGTTCTTATCCAACATATTTCTCTCCCAGCCTCTCATCTCACCCCTAACATCACAGTGTTGCTGCTGCTGCTGTTGATTCTGCTGATCTGTGTGGTCTATCGTCTCTGGAAGGTAATTATAATTATTATACATCTTTATCTAACTATAACTAGACAGATGCAATTCTGAGAAATTGCAAGTGTGGTTGCCGTTTTTTTTACATTTTCCTATATAAGTCAATGGGGAAAATGTATTATGATACATGATATTTCAAGATATCAAAAACCCAAGCACACGATTCCCGATGAAGCCAGTCGATTTGACATATGACTCGAGTGTGTGCCGGCAAACCTTTGGGGTTACTCTATAAAGAATAAAGTTGGAAAAGAACTATAGTCTGTTTGCTCAAGCAACCACATTAATTATTATACAGCTTTATCTAATGAAAGACTAATGTAAATGAAGCACCTACACTGTTTGTTTTGAAGGTAATTTAATGATACATCCTTATCTAATGAAAGACTGTAATGTAAATGAAGCACCTACACTGTTTGTTTTGAAGGTAATTTAATTATTCATCTTTATCTAATGAAAGACTGTAATGTAAATGAAGCAGCTACACTGTTTGTATCGAAGAGGGCCACATCTTATCCAGTAAGAATTACATTTGGTCTCTGCCGCTGTGTTTCTCCAGGCCACCAGAGGGCAGAATGAAGACGAGGAAAACGTAGAAGCGGTTTATTATAATGTAGGAAGGGAGAACGTCGAGCTAGTTTATTATAACGTTGCCCGTTCTGATGCCGAAGCTGCCGAACCCGGTGAAGAGCCAGATTACCACCAGTATGAAGAGATAGACGTCCAAGTAGTCTCTGAACCTGGACCCAGTGGAGAGCCAGATCACCACCAGTATGAAGAGATAGATGTCCAAGTCGTTTCTGAACCTGGACCCAGTGGAGAGACACCACACCACGTGTACGAAGTGGAGCTCTAACTCATAGGAGGTCCACTTTGATGTCTCCCGGTGCCCACGACGTGTTTGACACGTTGTACAGTAAACTATATTAATCTGTAGCTACTATACGAGGCAACCGTGGTGAAGAGAAACACTCCAATTCCTGAAACTAGAAGCTCGGCGACCTGGCCAACTCGGGAACAATGTAAATAGGGAATGAATGCCCTGCCCTTTAATGCAAACCTCATTATATCTGTTGTCATAGGATCCGTTTTGACCATCTGTTTGGCCGTGTGTCCATTTATGCCCATATATGGAGATATCTGTCTGTCTACGTCCATTTCATGCCCATATATGGAGATCTCTGTAGGACCCGTTTTGACCATCTGTTTGCCTGTGTCCATTTATACCCATATATGGAGTTATCTGTCTGTCTGCGTCCATTTTATGCCCATATATGGAGATCTCTTTAGGACCCGTATTGACCATCTGTTTGCCTGTGTCCATTTATGCTCATATATGGAGATATCTGTATCTGTCTGTCTGCATCCATTTTATGGCCATATATGGAGATCTCTGTATCTGATGTCTGTGTCCGTTTATGCCCATTATGGAGATCTCTGCATCTGTTAGTGCCCCCGACTACCTGCTGCGGCGGGAAACACGCGTGCCGAATTTAAAATAGGGAATGAATGCCCCACCCTTTAATGCAAACCCCATTATACCTGTTGTCATAGGACCCGTTTTGACCATCTGTTTGCCTTTGTCCACTTATACCCATATATGGAGATCTCTGCAGACACAGTACCGGTTCCGGCCCTACCCTTTAATGCAAACCCCATTATACCTGTTGTCATAGGACCCGTTTTGACCATCAGTTTGCCTTTGTCCACTTATGCCCATATATGGAGATCTCTGCAGACACAGTACCGGTTCCGGCCCTACCCTTTAATGCAAACCCCATTATACCTGTTGTCATAGGACCCGTTTTGACCATCTGTTTGCCTTTGTCCACTTATGCCCATATATGGAGATCTCTGCAGACACAGCACCCCTTACTTTACTTACAGAGCGCCCCGGAGTTCCCTAGCCTCTGGGCTCCTTATTCCCCTTTATTATTTAAGTTTAGCGTGAGAGGGAACTGCCCGGGCTTATCCACATTATTCACCTGGTTCTCTTAAAGGCACAGCCCGCTAATTCCCCTGAACCCAACCGCTCTGAAGAGCACCCTGAACTTTGCTCACATCGAAGTGAGAGGAAGAAAGACTTTAGTTTATGCCACACTCAGAGAGGTTTTTAGTTGACTCATCTAGCGTATGTGATGTCAGAGCCTTTTATGAAGTGATGTCACAATGAGTCAGCGCTTGCTCCGGAACAGCCCGATGTCATCTCCGCATATGGAGATTCTAAATCTTTCGTGCCGGATCCAAAAAACTGTGTATCGGGTCGGGTCGAGGCCTAGCTAAGAACGTAGGCAAAGGTCTGAGCTGTCTGTGTGCGCAATTTGGAGTCTGTAGCACCAACCATGTGCTGTCAGGGCTCATCCATGCAATTCGGGCCATTCGGATTCGGTGTCCATTGGCTTCAATTAGTAGTCAGGACTCTGCATATGGAGATTCCTAACCTTTAGCGTTGGTTCCGGAAAACCGCATATCGGGTCGGGTCGAGGCCTAGCTAAGAACGTAGGCAAAGGTCTGAGCTATCTGCGTGCGAAATTTGGAGTCTGTAGCACCAACCATGTGCTGTCAGGGCTCATCCATGCGATTCGGCCCAATTCGGCCTCGGCTTCAATTAGTAGTCACGATGCAACAGGGTATCACGTGACCGGGAAATCAGGTTCACTCTTTGACCGGCCGTTACAAAATCACTGATGCCTGTGATTGTTATTTTTCTGTTTTGGGTGAAAGAAAATACTATCGTGAAAATATCCCAGATATACTTGGATTACATTTACTCAGATTACTTTTTCGCTGGAGCTTCAAAACAAGGTAAAATGGCAGGTTTCCATGGCAACAGCAGATTAAATCTTGAATAATCCAGGGCACCCGATGTGGAGTGACGCCTCAGTCCAGCTTGGTTCACCTCGGTTGACACCTACTGTACCTCCAGAATATCACCTGTACACTGAGGTGGATCTCTAAGGAGGTCCTGGAGTCGCTCCAGCAGGGAACACCTACCATCATCTCCCAGTACTCACAACAACACCTACCATCATCTCCCAGTACTCACAACAACACCTACCATCATCTCCCAGTACTCAGAACAACACCTACCATCATCTCCCAGTGCTCACAACAACACCTACCATCAGCTCCCAGTACTTACAACACAGGATATATTCATTGCAATGATGGCCTCAAGGACTCTTCAACGCTAACTTTGGGGGAGCCCGGGATCGAACTGGGAACTCTTCAGGAACCCTCCGTGTTCTAAGACGGTAACTCTACCCCTGAGCCACTGCCGCCCCGTGAATCCATTGTGAATCCATTTCCTCACCCCGGAAAGCTGGGTGACCAATCAGGGCCCAGGATTGGTCTGGTCTAACCAACTGTGTACAGAGCTGTTTCTTTTTACCCGCCCCTTGAAAAAAAAAAAAAAAAAAAGAAAAACTTCCATATAAAAGTACCAGACTCATATTCACGCAGTGATAAAGTCTGGCAACACGAGATTATAGTCTATATATATGCCTCGTTGAAATATTTAGGATTGAGGCATCATTATAATGTTAATGTCCATTTTGTATGTAGAGTAGTTGCATTGTGGTTTCTATACATTTTCATATTCGCTTCAGTAGGATCAACTATAGTGTGCATAGATGGAAGGTTTTTTTATGAGATGCTTTACTGTATATATTGTTTTATTTGTATTTTGTTACTTATCTCTTTTGTTGGATGAACATCTTATGTTTTGAACTTCAACTGAAAGTTGGTACGGTCCATTGGTTGAGCCAATAGGAACATGAACAGTTGGTACAGTCCATGAGAGGAACTTTGACTTTATGGTACAGTCCATTATGAGCCTATAGGAACATGAACAGTTGGTACAGTCCATTATGAGCCTATAGGAACATGAACAGTTGGTACAGTCCATTATGAGCCTATAGGAACATGAACAGTTGGTACAGTCCATTATGAGCCTATAGGAACATGAACAGTTGGTACAGTCCATTATGAGCCTATAGGAACATGAACAGTTGGTACAGTCCATTATGAACCTATAGGAACATTGGTACCACAGATATAAAAGCCAGATGCCTCATCCTCCACTGCAGTTCATTGGAGCGACGTGCAACAACTGGATGCCGGAGACCACGCTGCCAGTCAAAGTGATACTGACCAATCACAGTGCGTCTTTTCCGGGACTTATCGATTCAATTCTACAGAGCTTGTTCCGATGTTGCGCATGTAGCTCAGCTGTTCTTAGAGGATGCGTACGAAAAGATCCACGCCCACTTGCCTCTGATTGGCCTACCAACTTGCAGTTTCTGTGACGCACGTGGAAGTGGGAAACGACCGGAAATGACCAGAAACGACTGGAAACGACCGGTCGCCGAGTCCCGCCAGCATATTCCCCAGAGCCGAAGGAGGCGTCTACCTTTCTATGTCTATGATTGGTACGGTCCAATAGGAACATGGAACCATTCCAAGAACATTGTGTGTTTTCTAAAGCGCATGGAAATTATAATGTTTGTTCATTCATGTAAAGTTGACTGTTTAGATGGACTCATTCCTATGACAACAGCGTTAAACTGTTGCATTTATAAAATAATGTTGATTATTTTTTTATATCATTACAATTAATAAAGGTTTACTGTAATACAGGAAGTTCTCATTGGTTAATGTTGGATAAAAATACCCCTGGGTTATCTCTGACACATTTTTTAGAGGTTACACACAGATATGTGTGTAAAAACGTATAAACAATCTATATATTGTTGTATAAAACATAAATAGTTCATACTTTATTCAGTACAGTATAGATGAATCCACAGAGCGCTGCCCTGTAGTTGTGCACTCATTAGTTAGAGCACATTAGTTTTATCTCTCCTATGGTACCACATCAATACAGCATGGAATTGTGGACAATATCTTATCCAACGACTACAAAATATAATACGTTTTGGGTCTGATAGGCTTATCTTATCAAACGGTGATCCGTGGCTCAAATGCTGAATAAATGAATAAATAAGGGAACCTTGATATAAAAGGGGTTGAAAATATAGACTACTCGATTATGTTGCTGTCAGGCAGAAACCTTGTCCATAAATGTTATACTTTTTACATTATGTTATTTTATGTATTTTGTTTTGTCTGACGCTGGCTCTGGTGAACGTCCTATGATTACTGGTGCAAGATTTCTTTCTCCTGATCTGCCTCTCTGAAGCCATTTAAGTGTCAGAATGTTCGGCAAATCGTGTGGCTTGTGAAGAATGGCTCCAGAATGCGAGGAGGAGATCTATCACAGGTTTGGGTAAAACGGTCTCCCCCCCAGTCACTGCTTCACCAACAGGCTCGCCATGCAGATGGAAGGCGATGGGATAAACTTCAGTCAAGCCCATCTCTGCAGACAGCATGCATAGATTCAAGGCCCAAAAGCTCTGCTTTAGTTTAAGTTTTGGTTGATCCCCATCAAGAAACTTGATTGTGTAGATCAGAGGTCTTCAATGTTTTCAGGCCAAGGACCCCTTAGCTGAGAGAGATGAAGCAGGGACCCTCCTACTATATTGAATAAAATTGTGTTGCAGATTTTTAAAAATCATAGATTCCAGCTTAGACTTGTTTGACAAGTTTGACAACACTATGATCAGTGCAGGTTGTTGGATTAATGTGTATTTTTTAGACATTGAGCCTCAATATTTGGTCCCCCTCTGCACCAAACCTCTTTGCCAAGAATAGCAGATCTACAAGCTCACAATGCCTCGCGCTGCGAGGCGTTGTGAGCTTGTAGATCTGCTATTTTTGGCTAATGTTCGACGCAGAATAGGGACATAGGGTTCAGGTGGTAAAGTGGACAAAGATTTGGAGGACCACTGTAGTAACTCTGAGGACCCCCTAAGGGTCCCGGAACCCCTGGTGTAGATAAATTATTTTTGAACCGAGTATCAATTGTTTCCAATCTGAAAAGTTGCACCACAATAAGAAAACTTAAGATATCTTTTCTCTAAAGATTATAAGAAAACCTGGCAACCCGATACCTGGCAACCACATATAAGCCAACCAAAGCTTGTGTTCCTTATATGGCTCAGCTGTGTCGGCCAATCACGTTCCATGAAGGAAGAACCAGGAAGTATCTGTTCTGATGACTGGTGTAAACCACAGACATAGAAAGGTAGACGCCTCTTCCGGCTGGGGGGTGCTGGTCCAAGACCGCTGGCAAGCCTCCCAATAACTCTACGCAAGCCTCCAGAATTCTGAGGCGGGGCTCTTGGGAATTCTGAAGGAGGCTTCCTTGTGCGTCACAGAATGGGAAGCTCGGTAGTCCAATCAGATGCAGGACTGGCAGGACTCCCTCTTTCCCATTGGAGGGGGCAGAGTGCCTTCCGCAGTTCCACAGTTATGCACTTCCGCAGTTATGCACTTCCGCCAGAGGTGTTTGACCAGTCGCGCTAATGAACTGCAGCGGCGGAGGAGGTATCTAGCTTTTTATATCTGTGGTGTAAACAACACAAGGAGATCTATCACAGCAACAACTCCTGCGACGGTAATATTTGTTTTGTGATGATTGTTTGATATACTCTTATGAACATTTGATACAATGGATGCAGGCTATAGAATGGGCTGTGTTGATGACGGCATGTTAAGCATCGATATTATATCATAATGTTCATGAAATCATAGACATAAGATATATCAGGCAACAGCAGGATGGTTTGCAGCTGCAAATGTTTAAGATTCTCTTAAGTGACCGATCACTTATGCACTCTGCTCTTTATAGATATGGCTCGCTATTATTAATTGCTCTTTGACACGTTGTCTCATTGTTTTATTGATTCCCAAAAACCATCTCGTATCCAGGGACGGATTAGCCTTCGGGCCGGTGGGTCCGGGCCCCGGGGCCCTTGGGAGAACTCGGCCTTGTGGTCATTGACAATTTACTAAAATCAAATGTTAAAGTTAATCAAATATTAATGTGTGGGCCCCTCTGTTGTCTACAGGTGCTTTCTTGACCCACAGATGATCATAGCTTAAAATCTTAGCTGGGTAGTGCGTGTCGGGAGGGAGGGGTGTTATGGTGGGGAGGGGGGGGAGTTGTTCAGGAAAATAAAGTATCACACTTTGTATTTTGGTTTGTGTGCTGTATCATTGTGCTGTCTAAATGGCACTGTGAGTTTCTGCCTGGGCTGTCTACAGTGGAAACCTGCTAGTGAATATGCTGCCCAGACATACTGTGCTCTTTATGACACAATGCTGTGTTATAGTAGCATACGTCTGTCCGAGTGGTAAAATTAATCCTAATCTAGGTAAAATTAATGTAGCTGGGCCACAGACAGACATAAGGACGTCCTGGCATGTCACCCACCAATGCCACAGTTTGCTGCTGTAATGTGTTGCTATTTAATATCTTAACTTTGAAGAAATCACTCTCAAAGTAACTTTTGGTACTATTTGACTGTTAAAGCCCTACTGAAGCTATGTTGTGTTCGTCAAAGAAGGAAACCTTACACGTTCTCCACTGGGATTTAAATGTGGAAATACATCATTCCCTACCCATATAAGGATATTGCCAAGAGTCACATAGTGTGGGGCCTTGAGGGGAGAAAATGCTAATTTCGTTCAAATTTGTCTTAAAGCGCCATATTTTGCACAGATGTAGCCCAGGGCTACATAATATAGAGTGTGCCTAATATAGATAGATAGATAGATAGATAGATAGATAGATAGATAGATAGATAGATAGATCTAGGGCAGTATAGATAGATAGTTGTTTGTCACACAGCTCTTAACTTTCTGTCAGTCTAACAGGAAGCTGTCATCAACACGTGACGCTGTGCTGCTTCTAAAATAGAAGGTGCCACAGGATGTGGCAGGTTGTTGTTCTGCTAGCGCTGGTGTTTACCTGCTATCCTGGTTCCTCTGTAGCACTAAACTGTTTTATCTGCACTTTACGTCCATGAACATTTATTTACCCTTACTGACATAATTTCCGCTGCTGATGAATAGTGAAGACGCAGGCTTGTGCTCGTGGGCCCTCGATACATTGTGGGACTTGTGGTATTAACACTTGGGGAGCCAAACGCGTTCAGGGACGAGTTATGGCCACTAGATGTCACCCTGCCACAGGAAGTTATATCGTCGAGGGACGAGTCAACAAATAGTTAACTTTTCGAGACCGCAGCTTCCCTTTGCATGCCCTGAATCCATTACGTCACCCAGCCAGGGCAGGAAGCCCCCTGTCTCTCCCCACACGGAAGGATTTTACATGGCTTTAGATTCTACTTTGAAACATAAGAACGGCTTTATCTGAGAATGAGGTAAAAACAGCCCCATGGAGGCAGAGAGCTGATTGTTTTCACGGCGACACTTTACCGCGAATTTACCGCGATTTTTTTACCGCGAGTTTCGCGAGCGTTTGTAAACAAATGGAGTACCTCCTCAATCTTCTCTGGACACGCACGTGCACACGCACGAAGCTTGCGGGGCTCATCAAAACATAACGTAAGTCAATGGTGGCACCAGCAACAGCTATAAATGTTATAAACCTTGGCCGCCCATGTGTTAAGGTGGTGCATGCAATATACCAGCGGGCCAGTAATTAAATATCATCCCGTGGGCCACAGATAATTCATTCACAGGCCTGATTTGGACCCCGGGCCTTGAGTTTGACACATATGCGCTACAGTATTTCATCATAAAAATTTGACTTTGCATGTATGTTTTAGAGGCAGAAGAATAATTTGCATGAAACTGCAATATTCATTGAATTATAAAAAAAAAAAAAAAGTATTTCACATACAAACTTCTCACCCCATAGTCTGAGTAGATATTGGTCCAAATTTCATGTGAAAAAAGTTCTGTGCACGTGATGCGGAAATCCCAGGAGGAGATATATTTACTGTTTTTCTTATAATTCAAAATGGTGGGAGATCTAAAGGTCAGGAGGAGGAGATGCATATGTGTGTGTCCAGGTTTCATGGCTGTATCTGTATGTCAAACAGAGCATGAGCTATACTAATTTTGCACTTTCAAAGGATTCCTACAGCGCCACCCTTTGGCCAATTGTTGTAAAAAGTAATAGCCCACGTCTCCACAGTAAGCTGAACACATTAAAGTTTGTATGGTGTTTTTCAGCGAGCCCACAACAATCCAGAGACATTTTCCTGTGGCACATTTTAACTAAATACCATATTCTCAATCTCAACTCTTAATTCCTATACCAATCGAGTCCAAAGCAAAGTTAGTAATTGTGGAGGAGGAGATGCATATGTGTGTGTCCAGGTTTCATGGCTGTATGTCAAACAGAGCATGAGCTATACTTGTTCAAATTTTGCACTTTCAAAGGCTTCCTACAGCGCCACCCTTTGGTCAATTGTTGTAAAAAGTAATAGCCCACGTCTCCACAGTAAGCTGAACACATTGATGTTTGTATGGTGTTTTTCAGCGAGCCCACAACAATCCAGAGACATTTTCCCGTGGCACATTTTAACTAAATACCATCTCAACTCTTAATTCCTATACCGGTCGAGTCCAAAGCAAAGTTAGTAATTGTGCTGTGCTTTGTTTTGGTGAGAGAAGAGAAACACCGCTGCACTGTGGTGGAAAACTCAGGATGCCAAATTCTGTGAGTGAAACAAGCGACCAGGTATATGAAAACAAGCCCAAAAGTTTCACCATTTGATCTCGCTTATTGGATCTTGCTTATAATGAGCAGACCTGGCAACACACCAGCGCAGCGCTGCAGGCTACTGAGGTCTGATCTGAATTAAATGTTCCTTCTCCCGACCTTTAAATGCCAAGTTTGCCAACTAATGCCAGCAGACTACAACAAACTGGCAGTTTGGAGCCGTGGGAAGTAGGCTGTTTGGTTTGTGTGTGGGTGTGTGTGTGTGTGTGTGTGTGTGTGTGTGTGTGTGTGTGTGTGTGTGTGTGTGTGTGTGTGTGTGTGGGTGTGTCTGTCTGTCTGTCTGTCTGTCTGTCTGTCTGTCTGTCTGTCTGTCTGTCTGTCTGTCTGTCTGTCTGTCTGTCTGTGTGTGTGTGTGTGTGTGTGTGTGTGTGTGTGTGTGTGTGTGTGTGTGTGTGTGTGTGTGTGTGTGTGTGTGTGTGTGTGGGCGTGTGGGTGGGGGAGGAGGAGGAGGAGGGGGCATTAATGAGTGCTGACAGGCGCATCAACAACCAACCACATCCTGTGTTACATGTTCTATTTTAGAAACACACCTGTCAGTCTGTGTGCGTGCGTGTGTGTGTGTGTGTGCGTGCTGCGTATGTGTGTGGGTGCCAGCTGTTATGACCTGATTTCACAATTAACATTTTCTTTTTTTTTTGTCTCCGCCAGGCCGAAAGGCATGGCAGAGACTATGTTTAACAGACTACGTTTTGTCCGTCCGTGGTTCCGTCTGTTGACACCTAAACTCCGTTGATCACAGTGAAACTGTGCACACACTCCCTGGATGCCAGAGCAGAACCTCTGACCCATATGTTTCTCATGGGCCATGAGGCTGATCTTTGCAAAACGATTGTTTTAATCAGGTTGTCAAACCTGATTCTATGAACAGACCAATTTCTAGTCACCACCATGGTTACCGGAGGCTCACTCACGTATTAGTTTGTATTGGCCAGTGCGCTCAGGGTGCCCAGTGCTATTTATTACTCATCCTTTTTTGGCTAGTTGGCTAGTTTCTCTTTGTCATCAGCTAGTCATTAGTCATCAGCAAGAACGAGGGCTTACAAATGGAAGCAAATGAAGCTGAACGGTGGCCATTGTTATTTCATCGCTGTATGGAAAATGAGGAAGTGGCCTCAACATAAAATGTATTTTAATTATAGTTATGATATAATATATGATATGATAGGATATAACGCTTTATTGTCAGTTCACACTGAAACTTGTCTTGCAACACAGCAGCCATGTATGTGAAAACATACAAACATTTGACATAAACAACAAATGAACGAGACAGGATTACATACATATGGATGATACAGACAAGAGCAATGTCCACCGCCTAGCCTACCTCTGGCCAAACTCCTGATTGAGCCTTTAAGTTGACTGATGGAATTCTGTGCATATAAAATACATGTACCCATGCAATCGCATATCTTAGTTACATGGATGTCGTTCACGTGAATTATTTCATGTGAACTTATTCATTATAATGATCAAATCGCTATGACAGCACAGCGCTAGAGGTGCTTTGCTGCGGCCCGGAGCCGCTGTGTATGGAGGCTCGTAGCGGAGGTCATGACGCAAGAGGTGCTGAACCGCGGCTTGGAGTTTGTTATGCTAAAGAAAACAACAAGTGCAACCTGATTATATAATGACTTTTGTCATTTCTAGTTTTTTGTCAGTACTCTTACAGATTTTGTCCAGACATCACGCGAAACGGGTCTTTCATATTTTCCATATTCCATCCTGATGGGCTAAGATTGGCTTCCAAAGTTTGCAGGAGTGCTCAGTTTTGAACACAATGTCTCAAATCATGAACACAACGTGCAATTTACCTGAAAGTCCTCTAGGCAGAGGAAGAAATGCCACTTGAAATGTTTCAAATCAGCCTCATGCACACTACGTTGAGGAATACATGTTTTGTATTAACCATATTTATACCCTGTATACTCTGTTCACCAGGGTACTTAGTTCTCTTTTTTACTTCTACACCAAACGTTTTTTTTTTACTGGAAATAGCCGATCTACAAGCTCAGTAGCTCACTACGTGTCAAATCACAACAAGTTGTCTCAAGACATTTTACATGTAGAACAGAGACCCGACAGTCCCATCCTGAGCAAGACATTTTGTGACAGTAGCAATGAAAAAAACTCTCCTTAACTGGAAGAAACGTCAGGCTCTATACTATTGGACCTCTTTGTGGGCCGCAAAATGCCCGCGAAATGGCAGTTTGACACCCCTGCTCTATAGGGTGTGCCAAATGTAGTTCTTAGAGCGGCCATATCTTGGGTTAACACAGCCTTACACAGTCATGTGTTCTGATTGGAGTAGAGCATTAGTTCTATGCAATCAAACAATTGAAACACCTGTGTTTTGACCCAAAATATGGCCGCTAAGGACAATTGTTTCACTGTTGGCACACACTGTAGGGTGGGAGAGGCCACCACAGGGTAAAGAGTCACAGAAAGAGATGGAGAGACAGAGGAGAGATGCAAGCCAATACATGCAGCAATAATAATTATTGTAAATACAATAGTGTAAAATATAATATAATATAATAAAATATAATATAATATATTATAATATAATATAATATAATATAATATAATATAATATAAAAAATCAACTTTCTATGGAGAAAGAAACAAATTGCAAGAAACCGCTCCATTCCCACTGAAAAGCACAATCCCCCTTCCTAGTAGATTTAAACTTTGTCAGAGAAGGTAATAAAAATAGCAAAAATAGCTAATCTACAAGCGCCAATCCCCTGAACATCGACTTTGCAATGGCAGGACGTGTGAAGTTTTGAAATGGCACAGATAATATAGGTCAGTATTAATATAGATAATATACATAGTGGTAAAACATAAGAATGTTAAGATAATATACATGTAGACCAGAGCTGTGGTGACAGAGAGGACCAAGTCCAAGTGTGTGTGAGAGAGAGAGAGAGATAAATGCTCTCTGTAAGTTTTATAATGTAGACTTTCAGCTAGTTCAGTATTACAGTGACAGTCTCTCCAGGGTAAATAAATGTTCATGGACGTAAAGTGCAGATAAAACAGTTTAGTGCTACAGAGGAACCAGCATAGCAGGTAAACACCAGCGCTAGCAGACACAACAACCTGCCACATCCTGTGGCACCTTCTATTTTAGAAGCAGCACAGTCAGCGTCACGTGTTGATGACAGCTTCCTGTTAGACTGGCAGAGAGTTGAGAGCTGCTTCACAGACGAGTCACTCGCTGATGAAGAGAAGAGGACGGTTGAGCTGTTAAGACCTAAAGACATAGAAGACATTCCATCTGATGAAGAGAGCAGGACGGTTGAGCTGTTAAAATCTGAAGACATAGAACACATTCCATCTGATGAAGAGAGCAGGACAGTTGAGCTGTTAAAAACTAAAGATATAGAAGACATTCCATCTGATGAAGAGAGCAGGACGGTTGAGCTGTTAAAACTTCAAGACATAGAAGAAGTTCAAGCATCATATCTGGTGAACAGTGAGTGGATTTCAGCATCCGAACAGTGAGTGGATTCTAGTTTGATTCAATCATCACATCCATTGAACAGTGATTGGATTTCAGCATCTCATCCAGTTAACAGTGAGTTCCAGTGAACAGTGAGTGTATTCCAGTATCGCGTGCAGGGAACAGTGAGTGGATTCCAGTATCCAGGGAACAGTGAGTGGATTTCAGTAGATTCCAGCATCACATTCAGTGAGTGGATCCAGTGAACAGTGAGTGAATACCAGTATACAGTGAACATCGGGTGGATTCCAACATTTAGTGAACAGTGAGTGGTTTCCAGCATCACATCTGGTGACCAGTGAGTGGATTCTAGCATCACATGCTGTGAACATTGAGTGGATTACAGCATTTAGTGAACATTGAGTGGATTACATCATCCAGTGAACAGTGAGTGGATTACAGCATTTAGTGAACATTGAGTGGATTACATCATCCAGTGAACAGTGAGTGGATTACAGCATTTAGTGAACATTGAGTGGATTACATCATCCAGTGAACATTGAGTGGATTCTAGTATCACATCCAGTGAACAGTGAGTGGATTCCGGTACATTCCAGCATCACATCTATTGAACAGTGAGTAGATTCCAGCATCACATTCAGTGAGTGGATCCAGTGAACAGTGAGTGAAAACCAGCATCCAGTGAAGAGTGGGTGGATTCCAACATCACATCCAGTGAACAGTGAGCGGATTCCAGCATCACATCCCATTCCAGCATCACATTCAGTGACAGTGAGTGAATTCCAGTAAATTCCAGCATCACATCCAGTGAACATTGAGTGGATTACAGCATCACATCCAGTGAACAGCGGGGTGGGTCTCAGCATCACATCCAGTGAACAGTGAGTGGATTCTAGCATCCAGTGAACAGTGAGTGTGACTCAGCATCACATCTAGTGAACATTGAGTGGATTCCAGCATCACACCCAACGAACAGTGAGTAGATTACAGCATCACATCCAGTGAACAGTGAGTGGGTCTCAGCATCACATCCAGTGAACAGTGAGTGGATTCTAGCATCCAGTGAACAGTGAGTGGGTCTCAGCATCACATCCAGTGAACAGTGAGTGGGTCTCAGCATCACATCCAGTGAACATTGAGTGGGTCCCAGCATCACATCCAGTGAACAGTGAGTGGGTCTCAGCATCACATCCAGTGAACAGTGAGTGGGTCTCAGCATCACATCCAGTGAACAGTGAGTGGATTACAGCATCACATCCAGTGAACAGTGAGTGGGTCTCAGCATCACATCCAGTGAACAGTGAGTGGGTCTCAGCATCACATCCAGTGAACAGTGAGTGGGTCTCAGCATCACATCCAGTGAACAGTGCTGAATACCTGGAGACACAATGGATCCAACAGTGATGCTCTTCTTTCTGCTCTGGGCCTCAGGTAAAAGTGTCTAAGTACATTTACTCAAGTGCTGTACTCAAGTAGAACGTAAATGTACTCAAATCTAAAATTCTAAATACCAGTAAGACGCCCTACGGGTGAGAAGTAACCTCACCCTAATAGGCAAGGTCGCGCACGTGGGTGCGTGCACGCATCTCCCTGGGTGACAGCAGACTTCTGGGTTAGTGTAATGGCATCAACTTTGACCAGAACAATGCACAGACCTGATTGGTTGTTTAAGTTGGACAAAATGTGGGCAAAAGTGTGGCCAAAAAATGTGGCGTGACTGACTGACTGACGCACCCACAGGAGCTGCAGGTTTTCATAGTAAATTTCCCATATATGGAGATGACTCACATCTGACATAGATGTCTGACGTCATAGACCACATGAGACTGACACAATATGTCCATATATGAGCATTGCCAATTATGGGCTTAATATTTATGTTTTTGTGCCAGGTAGGGTGTAAAATGTATGCTAATCAGGAAGGCCCAGTTAGGGCTAGGCCTTAATTTTCTGGCACGTCGAGAACGCTGAGCTGGTCTAGTCATCATTGTGATGTCAGAACAGGTCAGCTATATCATTCTGCTGAGCTGGTCTAGTCATCATTATGATGTCAGAACAGGTCAGTGCAATTGAATTCTGTCTTGGCCAACGTGATGAGTGTGACATGAGGCGTGACTCACACACACACGGACAGGAGCTGCAGGTTTACGTCACAATAATTAAAGTAGTGTGGTATCAGGTAAAGTAGGTCATCAGGTAAATTGAGACAATTTCAGTTCTAATGGCCTACATTAGATATAATGCAGATGTATTGCTTATAGCTAATAGAGCTGTGCCAGCAGAGCGTGCAAGTAGGGAGATGAAAGCTGTATGTGGGTATGTGGGTATGTGGCTGACAGTACAAAGGCCTATTTTCCTCCCTACAACATAAGTGTGGTATTATGATCATACTGACGTCTGACATCATAGATGTTTGATGCCATAGAGCACATGAGACTGACACAATATGTCCATATATCAGGCATTCCCATGGACTTAATATTGATGACATCATGGCATCATATTTGGGCATAATAGGGTCAAGGACGGAATTCATTTGCATATGAATAATAATATTTTGTGAGAGGATTTGGGCTGTCCTGCTTGGTCCAGGGAAAAATGACTTTGGTAAATAGTTGATGCATTCAAAGTGGCTGGAAATATAGTGGCCCTATGGAGTGAGTGTGGAAATTTAGTGGCCCTCTGGAGTGAGTGTGGAAATATACTGGCCCTCTGGAGTGAGTGTGGAAATATAGTGGCCCTCTGGAGTGAGTGTGGAAATATAGTGGCCCTCTGGGGTGAGTGTGGAAATATAGTGGTCCTCTGGAGTGAGTGTGGAAATATAATGGCCCTCTGGAGTGAGTGTGGAAATATAGTGGCCCTCTGGAGTGAGTGTGGAAATATAGTGGCCCTCTGGAGTGAGTGTGGAAATATAGTGGCCCTCTGGGGTGAGTGTGGAAATATAGTGGCCCTCTGGAGTGAGTGTGGAAATATAGTGGTCCTCTGGAGTGAGTGTGGAAATATAATGGCCCTCTGGAGTGAGTGTGGAAATATAGTGGTCCTCTGGAGTGAGTGTGGAAATATAATGGCCCTCTGGAGTGAGTGTGGAAATATAGTGGCCCTCTGGAGTGAGTGTGGAAATATAGTGGCCCTCTGGAGTGAGTGTGGAAATATAATGGCCCTCTGGAGTGAGTGTGGAAATATAATGGCCCTATGGAGTGAGTGTGGACAGTGGCCCTCTGGAGTGAGTGTGGAAATACAGTGGCCCTCTGGAGTGAGTGTGGAAATACAGTGGCCCTCTGGAGTGAGTGTGGAAATATAGTGGCCCTATGGAGTGAGTGTGGAAATACAGTGGCCCTATGGAGTGAGTGTGGAAATATAATGGCCCTCTGGAGTGAGTGTGGAAATATAATGGCCCTATGGAGTGAGTGTGGAAATACAGTGGCCCTATGGAGTGAGTGTGGAAATATAATGGCCCACTGGAGTGAGTGTGGAAATATAATGGCCCTATGGAGTGAGTGTGGAAATACAGTGGCCCTCTGGAGTGAGTGTGGAAATACAGTGGCCCTCTGGAGTGAGTGTGGAAATACAGTGGCCCTCTGGAGTGAGTGTGGAAATACAGTGGCCCTCTGGAGTAGGGATGGATCTCTTTAGAGAGCTACAGGAAGTCTTCTTACTTCACTCACTGCAGTGGCGTCAGTTCAGCAAAAGCTAAGGTATGGCAACATGACTGGTCGTGCGTGTGCAAGACACCAGTCAAGTTGCCATACCTTAGCAACAGGCAGGATGAATTTATTTTAAGAAGTACATTGAATCTTTCTGCCATACCTTGCCATACCCAATTGACGCCTCTGACTGACTGCAACGACGCAGTGTGGTTTATTACTGTGTGTGTGTGTGTGTGTGTGTGTGTGTGTGTGTGTGTGTGTGTGTGTGTGTGTGTGTGTGTGTGTGTGTGTGTGTGTGTGTGTGTGTGTGTGTGTGTGCCCTGCCTGCCTGCCTGATAAGGGTCCATATAGACTATTGGCCTGCTCTCGCGGGTATACGTGTGTGTGTTTGTCTGTGTGTGTGCGCGTGCGCGCATGTGAGCAATGCTTATGCATGACGTCACATGGTGCATTATATTAAGTCTATGAAAATAACCCTGTCGTGATGCAGGTCCAGGGGTGCTGCAGAATACTTTGATAATAGAGGGTATGCGCGTGACATCATCATCATACCCGGACGTTATGCAGGAACGCCTACTGAGTGGCAAAAACTACTTTCTGGGCTTGACAGCCCCTACATCCACACAGAAAAGTCCTGTCTGATTGCATTAAACGTTAAACAGCGTTAAACTCACTTTGCCACTCACTTTGCCACTCAATTTGCCATTCACTTTATGCATGCACATAGTTTGGAATTGATCATTTCAGTTTTCAGACCCTGATGCACTGTACTCGGTGAGTTCTTTTTGTTATCTACACTAAATCTATTTGTCAAAATGAGCCAATCTACAAGGTTGTCGATCAAATATTTTGGGCAAGTGGATGAATATGGATGCTGGGGTTCAAGTGGTTGGGGGAAAGATGACACTTTTATGTCACATTATATGACATAAATGTAACATGCTATAAAGTAACAATGTAATTCAGGGGTGTCGTGGATGAAAAGGTTATTTACAGGGGTGACCTGAAACATCAGAGTTTGAGAACAACTCTCAACAGGGTTTAAATGGTTAAATACATGTTCTTTTAAGTGGCTGAGGAGCAGTGATGTCACCCAAACAACCACACCAAGACCAAAGTTCATTCAACACGTTGAACCAATGAGAACCCTTGCTTTCACAAGGAGGAATTTAACAACATGTTGAACCAATAAGAACCCTTGGTTTCACAAGGAGGAATTTAACAACATGTTGAACCAATGAGAACCCTTGGTTTCACAAGGAGGAATTTAACAACATGTTGAACCAATGAGAACCCTTGGTTTCACAAGGAGGAATTTAACAACATGTTGAACCAATAAGAACCCTTGGTTTCACAAGGAGGAATTTAACAACATGTTGAACCAATGAGAACCCTTGGTTTCACAAGGAGGAATTTAACAACATGTTGAACCAATGAGAACCCTTGGTTTCACAAGGAGGAATTTAACAACATGTTGAACCAATGAGAACCCTTGGTTTCACAAGGAGGAATTTAACAACATGTTGAACCAATGAGAACCCCTGGTTTCACAAGGAGGAATTTAACAACATGTTGAACCAATGAGAACCCCTGGTTTCACAAGGAGGAATTTAACAACATGTTGAACCAATCAGAACCCTTGGTTTCACAAGGAGGAATTGAACCCTCAACAACCAACAAGATGAAGCAGAATACAACACAACTAGATAATATTGATCCTGAAGAAACAATGTGGGCTCGCTTCAAGGCCAAAACATAGTAGGCTTTATGTGATCGACATCGGATAAAAAGTACAAATGCAGTTTCATCAGTTACGCTCCTGCCTGCAAAGCTGATGGTAGTAAGGGGGTGGAGGGGTAGAGGGGACAGAGTGGTGCTCCCCCTGTAGATTAGTGATGGGTGGTGCTCCCCCCTGGCTCCAGTGAGCTTGTAGATCAGTGATGGGTGGTGCTCCCCCCTGGCTCCAGTGAGCTTGTAGATCAGTGATGGGTGGTGCTCCCCCCTGGCTCCAGTGAGCTTGTAGATCAGTGATGGGTGGTGCTCCCCCCTGGCTCCAGTGAGCTTGTAGATCAGTGATGTGTGGTGCTCCCCCTGGCTCCAGTGAGCTTGTAGATCAGTGATGTGTGGTGCTCCCCCCTGGCTCCAGTGAGCTTGTAGATTAGTGATGGGTGGTGCTCCCCCCTGGCTCCAGTGAGCTTGTAGATTAGTGATGGGTGGTGCTCCCCCCTGGCTCCAGTGAGCTTGTAGATCAGCTATTTCCGATGGTTTACAGCAGTGGTTCTCAAAGTGGATTCCAGGGTTGTAGGGGTGTACAAGTCAGAGGGGGGGTAGCCTAGTTGTGTGGGGTTATGTTGACCAATACACAACTTAGTGCTAAATTGGAGCTTGAAATGTACAAGTGTATTTCCATCAAAAATATCCTTTTAAAGTAGGCCTACCAAAGTAAAAGTACTCAAATTTTTTAAACATTGTCAAGCGTTTTTTCCAGAATAGCAGATCTACAAGCTCACAACACATCACATTGTAGATCGTCTTTTTTCAAAGTATGAAGTGTGGGAGGTGGGGTGGCGGGTGGAGTGTGTGTGTGTGTGTGTGTGTGTGTGTGTGTGTGTGTGTGTGTGTGTGTGTGTGTGTGTGTGTGTGTGTGTGTGTGTGTGTGTGTGTGTGTGTGTGGTGGGGGGGGGGGGGGATTTTAGAGATATCATGAAGCTACAGGAAGTCTTTTAGCTTCACTCACTACAACCTACGTGTGGTTGGTTGGTTGGTTAGTGTGTGTGTGTGTGTGTGTGTGTGTGTGTGTGTGTGTGTGTGTGTGTGTGTGTGTGTGTGTGTGTGTGTGTGTGTGTGTGTGTGTGTGTGTGTGTGTGTGTGTGTGTGTGTGAGAGAGAGAGAGAGCAGAAACAGCCCCTCCTTTACATCCCTCTGTCTCTGCTCTTCAACTCAAGTGTCACTAAAGAAACCTCGTAGCAGGAAGACCTTGTATGTGTAAAGTGTTATATTAGCCTTCATTTACGCTTGTTTGAGATCTCTTGATTTACAGCATAACAGTACTGTTGTCATTTATAGATTGAATGGACCGGTTTAAATTTAAGACCCATTATGGGAAATACAACACACTCTTTCCGGGACGCTTGTTTTGTATCTTTATTTATTTTTAGTTGCATGTATCTGCACATAAAAAGTTGAAAACAGACAGAAATGTTATATGTGCCCATATTGTGCAGTAGACGTTTAGAAAGGTTGAGGCTTATTTATAGATGTTTGTTTTTGTAAAATCAGACATAACAATGCATACGGTACAGTAGGCCTACATACACCAGCATTTTTGTTTGTCAATGTTTTATATTGTTGCGTTTTATTTTATTGTTTTCATTTTCTCATTACCCCTAACCATTTTGTACAAGTTACTTGATTTATTTTGGTGTCATTTATCCATTGTTTTGCCTCGTCCTAACTTTTATTTGCATTACAAATAAGATGAAATTAGATTTGTTCAGTATTTAAGGATAGCTTGTGAGATATATTCTAATCAGCCTTCACTGTTTTCTCAGCCAGTGGAAGTAAGGTGACTTCACTACCTCCACTGGTGATAAAATGTCCCACTCTCATCTGATCCACACATTTTAGACGTCATTGATGCTACCCTCTGTCAGAGCTGTTTGCAAAGATCCTGTCTCACATGGGCCAGGCCAGGCCCTGTGTCAACACAGGGGAGATAGTCATATTATCAAACGCCATATATTTGGGATTTTTGCATCTCCATATTGTACGTTTTATCCCATGTAGACCTGGTGCTACCTATACGTTGTTATACCTTTCCAGCCGGGAGCCACCTCTGTGCCTCATTAGTATTTTTTTATACATATAGTAACATACCGGTAATTTGTTTTAAGTAAGAACTTGAAGATTTTCAGAAACCTTAGGTTAAGTTTTAGAAGGTGTATTTTAAGAATCTTCCATTGAATTGTGTCCTGTGTGTCGCCTGTCAAATTGTTAACCAGTGTTCTTTAAGTCATATTCATTTTCAATTACTTTATTGTTCCACTCAGAGTCCAAAGTACTTTAGTTACAAATCATAAGCCAGACAATACTTTTCACCAATAGAAGAAATCATTATCAGTCAACTTTAAACGTCATAATTGATGTCTAGATTTTGATTCTTTATACTTTATCTCTTGAGCTGAAACTCCTCTACATTGAGGACTCTCTTTGTCAGACCTCTCTCCCCTACATTTCTCATGATCAACACCTCCTGTCAGGACACAGCATGTTGGATTATTTTTATGTGACTTAAATGTTTTGATCCAAAATGCAACTTCACCAAATTGTAGTTTCACATGGCAAAACAACACTGTGTTCAATTTCTCTTTTCCCTTCAATGTCCATCATCAAGCCCAGCTAAATGATGGACAGTTGGTAACCAAATGGACCCTTACAGATTTTAACTGTACGTGTAAAATGAAACCACGTGGACCCCGTACTGTCCAATGTCTCTGTCATCCACACAAGTCTGTTTATAAATACTTTGTGTCAGTTAAGTTATATCACCAGCCAGTCAACGGATACGATTTGAAACGCAACTTTCGCAAGTGAGACAGATTTTTGACTGAATGAACCACGCTCACCTCAAGTCGCCCCATCTCTCATCTCGAATCTGGTGATTATTGTCTGTCTTTTGCTGTCTGTATGAAGTGCGAGGCGCTGTATAAATATGATTGACATAAAACTTGAAACTGCATTCATGCCCGTCGATGCCCCCGATTTAGAGAGAATGAACATCTTTGTCTTTTTGCTGTCAAAGTAAAGAACCCCATTTTGAACACCACGTTTGTTTATTTAGCCTATGACAATATTGTGCTACTGTAGACCTTTCTGTAAAGCGACTTTGGATACTTAGAAGAGCTGTATATAAAGATGAGTTATTGTGGAGATGATATATCATCTTTTTTAAATGCGGGTTGCGGGGCGGGCGGATTCGTTGATTTGTATATTGTTCTGCGGCACGGGCGGGCGGGTTACGTTCCGTGCGGGTTACTAAAAAAACCTGACCCGTGCATCACTACAGTCCGGGGTTCGATTCCTGAGCCCGGTGGCTCCATGTCACTCCCCAACTCTCTGCTCTGTTTCCTGTCTGTCCCTCCACTGTCCACAATAAAGGCAAAAAAGGACCAAAAACTACACAGATGTATTTCAACACATAAACCTTTTTTTACTCGTAGAGAGTATACATGTACTGTTACACTCAAACTCACTTTGTATTTCTTTTTCTCTTCAGCTCTCGGGGTTCAACCAGCACTCCACACAACAGGTAAACAAACATGAACAAACAACTATAATATAGATTGCAACACAGAAGGTTTTCTTCTAATCAAAGTAGTTATTTGTTGCTGTTTATTTTTTATTTCTTATTTTTTGTACATGTACAAAGAGATCAAGGCAAAAAGCAGTCACATTACTGTAAAATGAAATAAAATGAATAAGCTCAAGGTTATAAACTTTAGACAATATATTCGTAACAGATTATTCTAGTTTTCATAGATTTAGTGTTTGTACAATATTGTAAGGTTTCTAAGTATGTCAATAGAAGGGCATTAAAAACAACAATATTTGGACGTTGGTTGGCAAATGTTTATTATACTGTCTCGGAACAGAGGCTGATAACATCAGGTTGGTGGGAGGAGCTAGTAACTGTACTGGTATGAAACACCAGACAGAGTGGAGACCAGTGAATGATTGGTCTGTCTGGAACAGGAAGACAGCATCTGTAGTGTGTAGACAGCTGGACTGTGGCTCTGCTGATACCAGCCACCCGTCTGAGAAAACTCATTTTGGCCGCTTATACCCGTGACGTTATACTTTCGGTCATGACCCACAATTCTTGACCATAGGTGAGAGTAGGAACGAAGATTGCTCGGTAGGCAGAGAGCTTTGCCTTTCGGCTCAACTACCTTTTCTTCACAACAGTGCGATTTAGCGACTGCAAAACCGCTCCTGCTGCTCCGATTCTCCGGTCGTTCTCCTTCTCCATCTTCCCTTTTCTTTCATTAGTGAACAAGACCCCGAGATACTTAAACTCCTTCACCTGGGGTAAAGTCTCATTCCCTACTTGGACTGCACAATCCATTGGTTTCTTGCTGAGAGCTATGGCCTCAGATTTAGAGATGCTGATCCTCATTCCAGCGAGCACAATCTACTGCGAACAGATCCAGTGAGAGCTGAAGGTCTCGGACCGATGGCACCATGACGACCACATCATCCGCAAAAAGCAGTGAAGCAACGCTTAGCTCACCGAGCCTTATTACCTTCTTCACCACCACTTCGCCTCAAGATCTTGTCCATGAAAATCCCAAACAGGATAGGTGACAAGGCGCAGCCCTGGCGAAGGCCAACCCCCGCCAGAAAATAATCTGACTTATTACCGAGCACACGGACACACTCGCTTTGGGTGTACAGAGATTGGATGGCCCTTAACAAGGTCCCCCTCACTCCATGTTCCCGCAACACCTCCCACAGAACCTCCCGGGGGACCCGGTCATATGCCTTCTCCAAATCTACAAAACACATGTAGTTAGTCATACTCCCAGGCCCTCTCCAGGATCCCTGCCAGAGTAAAGAGCTGGTCAGTTGTTCCACAACCAGGATGGAATCCACATTGTTCCTCTTGTATCTGGGGTTCGATTATCGGCCGGACCCTCCTTTCCAGTACCTTGGCGTAAACTTTCCCAGGGGAGGCTGAGCAAAGTGATACCTCTTGACACACCCTCTGGTCCCCCTTTTTGAAAAGTGGAACCACCACCCCGGTCTGCCACTCCCTCGGCACTGTCCCAGACTTCCATGCAGTGTTAAAAAGACGTATCAACCCCCTCAACACCCAGAGCTTTCAACATTTCTGTAGGAATCTCATCAACCCCCGGGGCTTTGCCACTGTGGAGTTGTTTAACTACCTCAGTGACTTCCTTCCGGGAGATCGACGCCGACCCTCCATCATCCTCAGGCTCTGCTCCTATCAGGGAGGATGGGTCTGATGTCATTGGGATTAGGAGTTCCTCAAAGTGTTCCTTCCACCGCCCTACGACTTCCTCATTTGAAGTCAGCTGATTCCCAGTGAGTGTGTGCAATATAATTATAGGCTACTTATACAATCTGCTCACAACACTGTATAATTATTATATTTATCAATACTCATGCAGAACTCTGTCCAGCATTAATTAACACTATGCTTCATGTGTCATGAAGTCAGCCTTGGTTATAAAAAAGTTATATTGTTCTAAATAAAATATAGTCTTGCATAATAAAGCTATGAGTTGTTTTAGTGTTGTGTCTCACACTATACTATTAGTGTGTATTTCATGATTCATCATACAGGGTGCGCAGTCCTAGTGTAATGTCATGATTCATCATACATGGTGTACAGTCCTAGTGTAATGTCATGATTCATCATCCATGGTGTACAGTCCTAGTGTAATGTCATGATTCATCATACATGGTGTACAGTCCTAGTGTAATGTCATGATTCATCGTACATGGTGTACAGTCCTAGTGTAATGTCATGATTCATCATACATGGTGTACAGTCCTAGTGTAATGTCATGATTCATCGTACATGACAGTCCTAGACGGGTGGCTGGTATCTCCCTTAGAGATAGGGTGAGAAGTTCAGTCACCCGAGAGAGACTTGGAGTAGAACCGCTGCTCCTACACTTGGAAAAGGAGTCAGCTTAGGTGGTTCGGGCATCTAGTACGGATGCCCCCCGAGCGCCTTCCTGGGAAGGTCCTCGATGCGCGTTACACTGGGACAAGGGATAAGGAAATCTGGAGGTCTCAGTTAGAACTGTTACCCCCGCGACCCGATTCCGGATAAGCGGTTGAAGATGGATGGATGGATGGATGGATGGATGGATGACAGTCCAAATGTAATGTTATGATGACACTCCTGCATGTATGGAGGGAAGAATTATTTCATGCTGCTAATGTTTATGTTTTAATATTTTTCTTCTCATTCAGGTGGTTTGAGGCTGGTCGGTGGTCCAACCTCCTGTTCAGGCAGAGTGGAGGTCTACTATAATGACAGTTGGGGGACGGTGTGTGATGATGAGTGGGATAATATGAGAGATGCTCAGGTTGTGTGTAGACAGTTAGACTGTGGAAAGGCTCTGTCAGCACCACGTGGAGCACACTTTGGACAGGGTGATGGAGACATCTGGTTGGATGATGTCAGATGTTCAGGCAGTGAATCACAACTAACACACTGCAGACATGGAGGGTTTGGAACACACAACTGTGGTCACGGTGAAGATGCTGGTGTTGTTTGTGAAGGTAAATTTGAATTTTATATCATTTATTATCAACAGAACTTAGGCCTACATCTTACTGTGTGTGTGTGTGCGTGTGCGTGTGCGTGTTGGTGTGTGTGTGTGTGTGTGTGTGTGTGTGTGTGTGTGTGTGTGTGTGTGTGTGTGTGTGTGTGTGTGTGTGTGTGTGTGTGTGTGTGTGTGTGTGTGTGTGTGTTTTGGGTTGGGTTGGGTGTGTGCGTGTGCGTGTGCGTGGGTGTTTGTGTGTGTGTCTGCGTGTGCGTATGCTTCTGTGTGTGTATAGTGTGACCCTATGCATGTTGGTGATGAAACACATTAAAGCATCTTCTGTTGTGTGTTTCTGTCTTTCTCACTATGTCTGTCTGTCTGTCTGTCTGTGTGTGTGTGTGTGTGTGTGTGTGTGTGTGTGTGTGTGTGTGTGTGTGTGTGTGTGTGTGTGTGTGTGTGTGTGTGTGTGTGTGTCTCTCTCTCTCTCTCTCTCTCTCTCTCTCTCTCTCTCTCTCTCTCTCTCTCTCTCTCTCTCTCTCTCTCTCTCTCTCTCTCTCTCTCTCCAGAGCCAGTGAGGTTGGTGAATGGGACTAGTGAGTGTTCAGGCAGAGTGGAGGTGAAGTCTGATCAGTCGTGGCTCTCAGTGTGTGAAGGTGACTTTGACCAGCAGGATGCACAGGTGGTCTGTAGGCAGCTTGGCTGTGGGCCTCCTTCAGTCCTCCAGGGGGCGCTCTATGGAGAAGTGAAGGCTCCAATGTGGACCAAAGAGTTCCAGTGTGAAGGCAGTGAGTCTGTTCTCCTGGACTGTAGAACCTCAGACTCAACTAGAAACACCTGCTCACCTGACAAGACTGTTGAACTCTCCTGCTCAGGTAAATCACACCACACATTAGGATTGATTGTTCATTTAAGTCTATATCTATGATGCGTTATAAGCATACTTATTATGCATTACAATCTAGTCTCAATACTGTATAATTATTATATTCATTAACACCCATCTATGCTTAATATCAATTATCATACTATATTATATAGACGTTTATGAATTACATTACATAAAGTAACTGCATCATAATCAGCTTTTAATACAGTACAGTTATAAGCATTACTCATAATGCAATAATAATCATAACATACAGCACATATCAATTATTTAATGATGATAGATATCAGTTCAATTCTATGGATAATTAGTGGAAATACATAAGAATGCATAAAACAATCATTTAACATACACAATGATTAACAGGCAGAACTGTCTCCTACCTGAATTAAGGCTGTGTTTCACGTGTCGTGAAGGCAGCCTTGCTTTCTAAATGGTTTTGAAAGAAAAGTTGTATTGTCCTAAATACAATGAAGCATACATAGCATACTACAGCTATGAGTTGTTTTTAGTGTTGATTATCTCTAAAGGACTGGTGTGTGTTTTACCTCATCATTGGTTCAAGTCTCACACTATTAATATTAGTGTGTATTTCATGATTCATCATACATGGTGTACAGTCCTAGTGGGGTAATAATAATAATAATAATAATAATAATAAAACTTTATTTGTATAGCACCTTTCATGACATGAAATGCAGCTCAAAGTGCTTTACAGAGCATAAAATGAAGCACAAGTGCTTAACAGAGAAAATGTAAAATAAAATAAAAAATACATAAAAAAGAAATAATTAAAATGATTACAATAAAGCAAGAAAAAATAAAAGCATAGAACATTGAAGAACAATTTCAGAGCAGTGCGGACGTCAATAGCAGCACAGGGATTAAAAAATTCAGCTAAAAGCAAGAGTAAAGAAATAGGTCTTGAGCTGTGCTTTAAAGCTATCCACCGAGGCTGCCTGTCTTAGGTGTAGTGGAAGTTTATTCCAAGCTGTCGGTCCATAGAAGCAGAAAGCTGCTTCACCATATTTTGTTGGCGCCTCAAGTAGGTCTGCACTAGAGGACCTGAGTGGGCGGGTTGGAACGTATCTATGCAGGCAGTCATAGATGTACGAAGTTGCCAGACCATTAAGAGCTTTATAAACAATTAAAATAATTTTAAAATCAATCCTAAAAACAACCGGGAGCCAGTGTAGCGACGCTAAAACTGGAGTAATATGTTCTCTTATCTTAGTTTTTGTTAAAACTCTGGCTGCTGCATTTTGAACAAGTTGTAATCTGTCAGTTGTTTTCTTTGGCAGACCAGAGAGAAGTGCGTTGCAGTAATCAAGCCGAGAGAAAACAAAAGCGTGGATCAGCGTTTTTGCATCGTTCAGCGACAGATAGGCTCTAATTCGCGCAATATTTCTAAGGTGAAAGAAGGCAATCTTTGTGACATGATTAATGTGTGTATTAAAATTTTATTCAGCATCAATGATCACCCCCAGGTTCTTTACAGACGTGTTACTTTCTTTAGCCAGTTTACCAAGTCTATTTATTATTGATTCTCTCTGGGCAGTAGAACCTATTATGAGAACTTCTGTCTTGTCCTCATTTAGCTTGAGAAAGTTCTCACTCATCCAGCATGTTATGCTAGACACACACGTCAGCAATGGGTCTAGAGCACAGGGGTCATCCGGAGCCACCGAAAGGTACAACTGGGTGTCATCAGCATAGAAATGGAAATTCACACCGTGAGCGGAAATAAGTTCTCCCAGCGGCAGTATATAGAGGGAGAATAATAAAGGACCAAGAATCGAGCCCTGTGGAATACCAGAGCAGATGTTGTGTTTGTTTGACTCGAAGTCAGCTAGATTAACAGAGTAGCTTCTGCCTGTTAGGTAAGAGCAAAACCAGGACAGAGCTGTCCCTGACAGTCCTACCCAGTGTTCGAGACGTTGTATTAGAATTGTATGGTCAATTGTGTCAAAAGCCGCCGTTAGGTCCAGCAGTAGGAGAACGGACACATCTTTGTTGTCAGCAGCCACCCTAAGATCATTAATAACTTTTAAAAGTGCAGTTTCTGTGCTGTGTCCTTTCCTGAAGCTGGATTGGAATTTGTTGTGCACCTTATTGTTCCGCAGAAACACATCCAATTGATGAAAGATAATTTTTTCTAGGACCGTGCCCAGAAAAGGCAAATTAGAGATGGGTCTATAATTATCCAGCACGGACGGGTCAAGGTTGGCTTTTTTGAGTAAGGGCTTAACTACGGCCATTTTCAGTGAGTCTGGAAAGACACCTGATTGTATAGAGCTGTTTACTATTTTTAGGATATCTTCAATAACACAGTCTACAACCTCTTTAAGAAACGGCGTGGGTATTGCATCCAGCGAGCAAGAAGACAATGTCATTTGCGATATGGTTTTACGAAGTTCCTCTTCATCAATTGCACAAAATGATACTAGGCTCCCCCTAGGTTTATCGACGCTTTTACACATGGCACCATTAACCGCATTTGCATTTGTGACAGTATTATTCATAATACCAGCTCGAATGTTAACAATTTTGTTGTCAAAGAAGGATGCAAACTCATTACACTTTGCTTTAGAGGCAGGGAGTGACTGCTTATAGGACTGGGGGGGGGGGGGGGTTTAAAAGGCGTTCTCATTAATAATTCCGGAAAAATAGGCCTGCCTAGCCAGATGCATGGTTTTATTATAGGTGGCTGTTGACGACTTAAATATCTCTAGGTGGATAGTTAATTTATTTTTTCTCCAAACTCGCTCTGCTCTGCGGCATTGTTTTTTGAGTGAACGTATATGATCGTTTATCCAGGGTGTTAATTTGGAATTAGATTTCTTTTTAGTTTTCATGGGAGCCACTATATCCAGAGCTGACTCTAATTTAAGATTAAAACGTTGAACCATATCATTTACTGAGGGAATTTCAGGAAGGGGGGGTGCACATGCAAGAAGGCTAGCAAACTCTTCTGCTGCCGAAGAGCCGAAAAATCTATTTTTTATAGTATATTCTCTATTGTTTTTTTCTAGATCAGAGACAGTCATATTAAAACACAGTAAATAGTGGTCTGATAAGTCAGGTTTAGCGATAATCCTGTCCATAGAAATATTTAGCCCTTTAGAGATCACAAGATCAAGGGTGTGGCCTTGATTGTGGGTTGGCCCGGTAACATGCTGAACAAAATCAAGGGAATGCAGTAACTGTAATAAACTCATAGCTGTAAGATCTGTAACAGTGTCCACATGCAAGTTAGTATCACCAGCAATAAGGGTTCTCTCATAGTCCGTGGAACAGATAGATAGAAGTTCTGATATTTCTGTAAGAAATAAGGGTTTGCTACATTTTGGTGGGCGATATATCGTAATCATAAGAACAGAGGATTGACTCTCAAATAAGTTAGCTTGATATTCAAAGGATGAAAAACTTCCAAAGGACAGGGACTTAAATTTAAAAATGTCAGAGAAAATGTATGCCAAGCCTCCGCCTCTTTTTCCTTCGCGCACTGATTGAATAAAATGATAGTTTGGTGGACAGGCGATGCCAAGTGCAACAGCTCCATCTGTGCCCAGCCATGTCTCCGTTAAAAAAAATATATCTAATTTCTCTTCACAGATTATATCATTTACTGAGGAGGGCTTGTTTAAAAGTGACCTGATGTTAAAAAGTGCCAGGTTTATTTTATGACATTTTACTGTACTATAGCCCCTACAGGGAATGTAAGTTAAGTTAGCTAAATTAGCAGAGCCACTGCTTGTCCTGGACACTCTATTTGAAATTACAGAGGAAATGTTGTGAGCCTGCTTAATAAAAGCGCCTAGAGGAGCATCGGGTCCAGATACGTTAGTTGCTGGGAATAATATCGGACCCAGCTGACATCAACGGCTGAACGTATTGTCCAGCTGGGAGGCCCGGGTCTTCTGTCGTTGTGGTCGTGGAGGGATGGGTGGGGGCGAAAGCACCCAGGCCACAGATTTCTGGGGCACGGCGGGGTCAATTTCAGGCGTTTTCAAGGATGGTGATTGTGGAGCCGGGCGTTTGGCCGGTGGTGGTTGTGGTGCCGGGCGTCTGGCCGGGGTCATTTTAATCGCAGTGTTTATAAGTTCATTCATTCCATTCGTGAATTCTAGAAGAGGCATTGGAGATAGGGAGAAAGAGGAGGATTGGGGTGATCATTGGTTGACTCATGGTTCGGGCCAGCCATGGCTGAGTCCATGGCTGTAGACTCTCCATTGTCTGTTGCCAGTTCACTCTGTTCGGTTGTGCCAGCCCCCTCCTCTTCTTCTGTCAACTCTCCGTTGTCATTTGCCATTTCACTCTGCTCATGGTTCGGGCCATTTGCCATTTCACTCTGCTCATGGTTCGGGCCACCCACGGCTGAAGCAGAGAATCCATAAGACTCTTCTTCATTACTCTCCTCTTCAAACATTTCCCTGAGTAACCCCATCTCTGCATTCACTTTGGCAGAGATGGAGTCCATAATCAGTTCCTCGTCAGAGAGGGCAGGGACAACGGTAACTGTTGTTTTTAAATCTCCTCTGTTCGCCAAGGCCGTTCCCCCCTCGGCCGGGGGGGGGGCTCTTCAGTAACCATAACACCATCTCTTGTTATGGATTCTTCGTGGGTAGCAGATAAGAGTTGTTCATCACAATCTGTTGTTTTGGATTGTTGTGTTCTGGCCAAGGCCAGAGCATGGAAAACATTCTGCAAAAACAGCTTCGCACCTAGCTTATTTAGTTGCCGTTCATCAGCAAAGAGGTGTCTTCTTTCGAAGAAAAAACTGAAGTTGTCAATAAAATGCACATTTTTGTCGTTGCATGCAGCTAAAAGCCATTTGCTCAGAGAGAACAGTCTGCTGAAATTCTCGTCTGTGCCTCTCATAGGAGGTAGGGGGCCGCTGATGCATAGCTCTATGTCGCTGTTCAGGGAGCTCAATGTGTTGAATAGAGCCCTGAAATTCTCCTTTAAGATTTCTGACTGTTTTTCTTCTGTGTCACATGTGCCAGTGTGTAGAATCAGGGTTTTCACCGTTTGGTGTTTGTTGACAAGATCCAGAATTCTGTCTTTCATGTCAGAGACTGTGTCTTTGGGAAAACACATAACTTTTGCCTTCTTCTTGCTTATGCTTTTGACACCTTTTAAAGCAGCATCGCCCACAATCAAAATGTCAGGATCAGTCACTGAGGTGGTTCTTACCCTGCTGGGTGGGACGTTCTCTCTGTCAACAGGGGGACTTCGGGGGGCTTCTAGCAGCTGTTCTGTTAGCCAGCTCGGGGAGATGCTACCCCTGTCATCCTCGGCCAGTGGCATGAATCTGTTTGCCAGCTGCACACTCGGTGTGTGGAGATTGGGCTGCGTTTGTCTGTTTAGCAGTGTTTTTCCCCTTGGCAGTAGTCCATTTATGAAGGGGGGTCGAAGCAGCGCTGTGCCGGGGTAATGCCGGCCATTTGTCGGTGATAAGACGACTTTGGGAGGGTGTCCTGCCTGTCGTCCGTTCTTTCATCTTTGGCTTTTAGTCCATGGGCCAGACGAGATGTCGGTATCAAAAAGGTGGCAAAGGTTATCATGCATTTTATAAAAGCTCTATATCAGTAGATTATATTTTGGTATGATAACCCTTTCTTAGACCCAGCTAAATTGGTGTTATCAGCCGCTAGAGTTGGTGCCCCATTAACTTTACATTACAGGGGAAAAATCTAAAAAATAATCTGCTTTTAGTAGCATAAGAGGGGTCAAACTAGGGGTTTGTCATGATGCCGAATCCATTGCAAGCATTTGTTTTGCACAAAAAACATTCCTTGGGCTATAAATGGCCTCAGAAGACAATGCATGTATGGGTGTGCATTCATGTTAGTCAGAGGCCTTAGGGTTTTATTTCTCGTGCTAATCAGTCTAAAAGCGGCAAGTTTTGCACAGATGTAGCCCAGGGCATGCTCTAATGATTTAGCTTGGGTGCCCGAGTCGGTGACCTTCGGGGTCGCCACAGCTCCAGAAAAACAATGGTTTAGTGATGAAAAGTGATGAGTCATCACTTTTCAGAGTTTTGTGGATGTTTTCTGGAGCCCGAAGGTCACCGACTCGGGCGCCCTAGCTAAATCATTAGAGCATACCCTGGGCTACATATGTGCAAAATTTGGCGCTTTTAGACTGATTAGCATGAGAAATAAAACCCTAAGGCCTCCGACTAACATGAATGCACACCCATACATGCATCATCTTCTGAGGCCATTTATAGCCCAAGGAATGTTTTTTGTGCAAAACAGATGCTTGCAATGGATTCGGCATCATGAAAACCCCCAGATTTGACCCCTCTTATGCTACTAAAAGCAGATTAATTGTTTTACCTTTTTTCCTGTAATGTAATGTTAATGGGACACCAACTCTAGCGGCTGATAACACCAATTTAGCTGGGTCTAAGAAAGGGTTATCATACCAAAATATAATCTACTGATATAGAGCTTTTATAAAATGCATGATAACCTTTGCCACCTTTTTGATACCGACATCTCGTCTGGCCCATGGACTTCTTTTCACCAAGGGAATTCCAGGCGAGTGGTTTATCCAGTCTTCGGGTTTGTTTTAATTGGAATATTTCCGTTTCAAGCACTGCAATCCTCTGAAGCAGTTTCTGATAAACCCCTGTTGAAATGGTAGGTCCGGCCATCTTGCTAGTTAGCTAGATGCTACGTATCCAGTCACCAAGTGGCAAAAAATAGTATATTGCAGTACAGCAAAAAACAATCCCGGAGGTTTTATAAGTATCCAAGATCCATTTGTAGTTTCTCAAAGAAAAAAGAAAACATCAGTATCAGCAGAAGAATGTAAGCATAAGCGAGCGTAAGCGGGAGCAAGCAGCGACACGTCCACACTGTGGGAGAGCTGTAGCATTAATGTCATGACTCATCATCCAAGGTGTACAGTCCTAGTGTAATGTCATGATTCATCATACAGTCCTAGTGTAATGTCATGATTCATCATCCATGGTGTACAGTCCTAGTGTAATGTTATGATTCATCATACAGTCCTAGTGTAATGTCATGACTCATCATCCAAGGTGTACAGTCCTAGTGTAATGTCATGATTCATCATACAGTCCTAGTGTAATGTCATGATTCATCATCCATGGTGTACAGTCCTAGTGTAATGTCATGATTCATCATCCATGGTGTACAGTCCTAGTGTAATGTCATGATTCATCATTCATGGTGTACAGTCCTAGTGTAATGTCATGATTCATCATCCATGGTGTACAGTCCTAGTGTAATGTCATGATTCATCATACATGGTGTACAGTCCTAGTGTAATGTCATGATTCATCATCCATGGTGTACAGTCCTAGTGTAATGTCATGATTCATCATACATGGTGTACAGTCCTAGTGTAATGTCATGATTCATCATCCATGGTGTACAATCCTAGTGTAATGTCATGATTCATCATCCATGGTGTACAGTCCTATTCTCTGTTATGATGACACTCCTGCATGTATGGAGGGGAGAATTATTTCATGCTGCTAATGTTTATGTTTTAATGTTGTTCTTCTCATTCAGGTGGTTTGAGGCTGGTCGGTGATCCAACCTCCTGTTCAGGCAGAGTGGAGGTCTACTATAATGACAGTTGGGGGACGGTGTGTGATGATGAGTGGGATATGAGAGATGCTCAGGTTGTGTGTAGACAGTTAGACTGTGGAAAGGCTCTGTCAGCACCAGGTAGAGCACACTTTGGACAGGGTGGTGGAGACATCTGGTTGGATGATGTCAGATGTTCAGGCAGTGAATCACATCTAACACTCTGCAGACATGGAGGGTTTGGAAAACACAACTGTCATCACAGTAAAGATGCTGGTGTTGTTTGTGAAGGTAAAGGTGAATCTTATGTGCTTATTTTGTGTGTGTGTGTGTGTGTGTGTGTGTGTGTGTGTGTGTGTGTGTGTGTGTGTGTGTGTGTGTGTGTGTGTGTGTGTGTGTGTGTGTGTGTGTGTGTGTGTGTGTGTGTGTGTGTGTGTGTGGTGTGACCCTTTGCAATGTGCATGTTGATGATGAAACACATTAAAGCCTCTTCCTACTTCTCTCTGTGTGTGTGTGTGTGTGTGTGTGTGTGTGTGTGTGTGTGTGTGTGTGTGTGTGTGTGTGTGTGTGTGTGTGTGTGTGTGTGTGTGTGTGTGTGTGTGTGTGTGTGTGTATCTGTCTTTCTCTCTGTCTCTCTGTCTGTCTCTCTGTCTGTCTGTCTGTCTGTCTGTCTGTCTGTCTGTCTGTCTGTCTGTCTGTCTGTCTCTCTCTCTCTCTCTCTCTCTCTCTCTCTCTCTCTCTCTCTCTCTCTCTCTCTCTCTCTCTCCAGGGTCAGTGAGGTTGGTGAATGGGACTAGTGTGTGTTCAGGCAGAGTGGAGGTGAAGTCTGATCAGTCGTGGCTCTCAGTGTGTGAAGGTGACTTTGACCAGCAGGATGCACAGGTGGTCTGTAGGCAGCGTGGCTGTGGGCCTCCTTCAGTCCTCCAGGGGGCGCTCTATGGAGAAGTGAAGGCTCCAATGTGGACCAAAGAGTTCCAGTGTGAAGGCAGTGAGTCTGTTCTCCTGGACTGTAGAACCTCAGACTCAACTAGAAACACCTGCTCACCTGACAAGACTGTTGGACTCACCTGCTCAAGTAAAACACACACTACACTTTATGATTGATTATTCATTTAAAGGCGTCGTTCAGACCAAAACACATATAGGGTTAAATCTGCCTTTTATCATACCCCTTCATACCTGCTTTAGTCGATTTTTTTCATAGCTGCCCCTGTAGCTAGATTTCGGCTGTCCCTGTTGCTAGATTTCGTGGGCTCTCTCATAACTAACACAGTGGATTGTCCTTAGGCTGAAGTTGTCAATAAAATGCACATTTTTGTCGTTGCATGCAGCTAAAAGCCATTTGCTCAGAGAGAACAGTCTGCTGAAATTCTCGTCTGTGCCTCTCATAGGAGGTAGGGGGCCGCTGATGCATAGCTCTATGTCGCTGTTCAGGGAGCTCAATGTGTTGAATAGAGCCCTGAAATTCTCCTTTAAGATTTCTGACTGTTTTTCTTCTGTGTCACATTTGCCAGTGTGTAGAATCAGGGTTTTCACCGTTTGGTGTTTGTTGACAAGATCCAGAATTCTGTCTTTCATGTCAGAGACTGTGTCTTTGGGAAAACACATAACTTTTGCCTTCTTCTTGCTTATGCTTTTGACACCTTTTAAATCAGCATCGCCCACAATCAAAATGTCAGGATCAGTCACTGAGGTGGTTCTTACCCTGCTGGGTGGGACGTTCTCTCTGTCAACAGGGGGACTTCGGGGGGCTTCTAGCAGCTGTTCTGTTAGCCAGCTCGGGGAGATGCTACCCCTGTCATCCTCGGCCAGTGGCATGAATCTGTTTGCCAGCTGCACACTCGGTGTGTGTGGAGATTGGGCTGCGTTTGTCTGTTTAGCAGTGTTTTTTCCCCTTGGCAGTAGTCCATTTATGAAGGGGGGTCGAAGCAGCGCTGTGCCGGGGTAATGCCGGCCATTTGTCGGTGATAAGACGACTTTGGGAGGGTGTCCTGCCTGTCGTCCGTTCTTTCATCTTTGGCTTTTCACCAAGGGAATTCCAGGCGAGTGGTTTATCCAGTCTTCGGGTTTGTTTTAATTGGAATATTTCCGTTTCAAGCACTGCAATCCTCTGAAGCAGTTTCTGATAAACCCCTGTTGAAATGGTAGGTCCGGCCATCTTGCTAGTTAGCTAGATGCTACGTATCCAGTCACCAAGTGGCAAAAAATAGTATATTGCAGTACAGCAAAAAACAATCCCGGAGGTTTTATAAGTATCCAAGATCCATTTGTAGTTTCTCAAAGAAAAAAGAAAAACATCAGTATCAGCAGAAGAATGTAAGCATAAGCGAGCGTAAGCGGGAGCAAGCAGCGACACGTCCACACTGTGGGAGAGCTGTAGCATTAATGTCATGACTCATCATCCAAGGTGTACAGTCCTAGTGTAATGTCATGATTCATCATACAGTCCTAGTGTAATGTCATGATTCATCATCCATGGTGTACAGTCCTAGTGTAATGTCATGATTCATCATCCATGGTGTACAGTCCTAGTGTAATGTCATGATTCATCATACATGGTGTACAGTCCTAGTGTAATGTCATGATTCATCATACATGGTGTACAGTCCTAGTGTAATGTCATGATTCATCATTCATGGTGTACAGTCCTAGTGTAATGTCATGATTCATCATCCATGGTGTACAGTCCTATTCTCTGTTATGATGACACTCCTGCATGTATGGAGGGAAGAATTATTTCATGCTGATAATGTTTATGTTTTAATGTTTTTTCTTCTCATTCAGGTTTTCCAGTGAGGCTGGTCAGTGGTCCAACCTCCTGTTCAGGCAGAGTGGAGGTCTACTATAATGACAGTTGGGGGACGGTGTGTGATGATGAGTGGGATATGAGAGATGCTCAGGTTGTGTGTAGACAGTTAGACTGTGGAAAGGCTCTGTCAGCACCAGGTAGAGCACACTTTGGACAGGGTGGTGGAGACATCTGGTTGGATGATGTCAGCTGTTCAGGCAGTGAATCACATCTAACACTCTGCAGACATGGAGGGTTTGGAAAACACAACTGTGATCACAGTAAAGATGCTGGTGTTGTTTGTGAAGGTGTGAATGTGAATCTTATGTGCTTATTTTGTGTGTGTGTGTGTGTGTGTGTGTGTGTGTGTGTGTGTGTGTGTGTGTGTGTGTGTGTGTGTGTGTGTGTGTGTGTGTGTGTGTGTGTGTGTGTGTGTGTGTGTGTGTGTGTGTGGTGTGACCCTTTGCAATGTGCATGTTGATGATGAAACACATTAAAGCCTCTTCCTACTTCTCTCTCTGTGTCTGTCTGTCTGTCTGTCTGTCTGTCTGTCTGTCTGTCTGTCTGTCTGTCTGTCTGTCTGTCTGTCTGTCTGTCTGTCTGTCTGTCTGTCTGTCTGTCTGTCTGTCTGTCTGTCTGTCTGTCTGTCTGTCTCTCTCTCTCTCTCTCTCTCTCTCTCTCTCTCTCTCTCTCTCTCTCTCTCTCTCTCTCTCTCTCTCTCTCTCTCTCTCTCTCTCTCTCTCTCTCTCTCCCTCCCTAGGTGTGAGGTTAGTGAATGGGACTAGTGTGTGTTCAGGCAGAGTGGAGGTGAAGTCTGATCAGTCGTGGCTCTCAGTGTGTGAAGGTGACTTTGACCAGCAGGATGCACAGGTGGTCTGTAGGCAGCGTGGCTGTGGGCCTCCTTCAGTCCTCCAGGGGGCGCTCTATGGAGAAGTGAAGGCTCCAATGTGGACCAAAGAGTTCCAGTGTGAAGGCAGTGAGTCTGTTCTCCTGGACTGTAGAACCTCAGACTCAACTAGAAACACCTGCTCACCTGACAAGACTGTTGGACTCACCTGCTCAGGTAAAACACACACTACACTTTAGCATTGATTATTAATTAAGTCCATATCTATGATGCATTATAAACATATTTATTATATTTTAAAATCTTCTCACAACACTGACTGTTTAAGTATTATATTTACACTTATAAAGATCCAAGCTTTATAACATGTATCATAACACATATAGCCTAATCTTAATAAAACATTATACGTCAAGTATAACTGCACTGTAATCTGCAATACGTACAGTTTTGAGCACTAGTGATTACTCATAATGCAATGTTCTGCCCTAGCTGCTTTGGGCACAGGTAGGCAGACAGATAACTCCGGACAACAGTGTAGTGTTAACAGGTGCTTTACTGTATATCCCAGAATAAAACTGAAAAGAGATACAATTACAAAAATGACAATAATTGTGTTCAAACATAGCGTGAATAAACATTAACTCTACATACATTATCATAAACTTCACAAAAGATACTCACAGAAAATGGTTTGTCAAGCTAGAACTCAAAAGGACATCTCTCTGCCTCTCTCTTCCAAACAAAACTGAACAAAACTCTGGTGCTGCACTGCTAATTACACCCTAGCACACCTTGAGCAGGAGCATTGATTAGACATGTCAAACACCTGTCCCAAACAAGTCACCCTCCCAGTCAGTATTCAGGTAAAACAGTACCACCTACTGGCGGACATAAGTCTCAGCCAGCACACTCCCCGCCTTACATCACTAAGATGTCAGAGTTACATTTTCTTCCCATTGTCCTGGTCATTAATGTGTGGCAAGAGGAGTACAGTTATGGGTCTCAAGAAAGTCTCATCAAAGCTGGGGAAGGTTTTGGCCACAACACCCACAGGCCAGCAATTCTGCTTGGCCTTAATGTCCTTCAAGAGGACGGAGTCCCCTTCTTGTAGGTTAGGCCTCTCTGAGTGCCACTTCCTGCGGCCTTGTAGAGTAGAGAGGTAACGGTTCTTCCAACGAGGCCAGAAGACATTGGAGAGATTTTGCAAGTGCCTCCACTGGCGCTTTCTGACATCAAAATTGCCAGGAGGTATTGCTGGCACTCCAACCTTCTGGGTCAGGAGGGTAGTTGGTGTCGGAATGAGAGGGAAGTTTGAGTAGGTAGGTAAAGGAATGAGAGGTCGCTTCTTCAATGTGTGACAGACTGAGATGATGCGTTTACTGGTTTGCTGTTTGTTTTTGGGAAGGCTTGGTCTCGGGGAGCAGAAAGGCAGTGGAGCCAGCCAACCGTTTGTGGCATCCTGATAGACTTCCTTATTCATTATCTGCAGGAATGTTTGTTCTTCTATGGAGCAAACAGGTTTTTCATCTGCTCTTGTGCAATGGAAGACTGTTTCTTCCATGAACCTGTCTGGTTGACCAAGAACAGGAGAGTTAGTCTTGTGTTGACCTTGGCAGCTGAAACTTTCCTTCACCGGGGAGTTGTTTTGGGATGGAAAGAAGTAGCTTGGCCCATTCTCCAAGATGTTTGTCTTGAGAACGTTAACATGGCTAGGATTGAGAGCCCCGTCAGGACAGATGTCGCCCACAATAACCCACCCCAGAGCTAACTTGTGTGCGAATGGAGAATTTGGAGGCCCGTTCCGCAGATCGAGCACTTTGTGGGCCTCAATAACATCTCTCCCGAGTAACATCAGAATGTTTGCCTGAGGGTCGAGTGCTGGAATCTCTTCAGCAATGTTCTTGAGGTGAGGATGGTATTGGGCAGCTTCAGGGGTTGGAATTTCATTCCGATTGTCAGGGAGCATATCACATTCAATAAGCGTGGGCAAGTGCAGACTGGTTTGGCAATCACCTCATTCCACAATGAAATTGCTTGCTTTTCTCCCAGTCACCTCCAACACCCCTGCACAAGTCTTGTCAAGTCAAGTGTATGGTGAAGAGCTTTTGGAGATGCCAAAGATGTCAAACAAGGAAGACCTGGCCAGGGACTTATTGCTTTGATCATCTAGAATTGCGTAAACTCTTATTTTCTTCTCACGGTGCCCTTTTGGGTAGACATAGACAAGGGATATTTTGCTACATGAGTGACCACCAATCTCGTCCCCACAAACCTGTGTGCATGTGGCAGTGGCTATGGTTGAAGCTGACTCCGGCGTCTCCCCGCCGTGATCAGTGGCAGACTCTTTGTCATCTTGTATCATCCAAGGGGCGGGACCAGCATGGAGAGCAGCGATGTGTGAGTCACTGCCACATTCGGTACACTGAATTCCGACTTTACAGTCTTTAGCCTGATGTCTGGAAGATGCACAGCATCTGAAACATATCCAGGTCTGCTTCAAGTAGGCCTTACGTTCATCCAGAGTCTTCTCCCGGAATGCTCTAAATTTTTTGAGCGGATGGGGTTTTTGGTGGATGGGACACTCTTTGTTGGGGTCCTCGACTCTATTTTCAGGACCTTCCTGTTTTTCAGTATTCACAACTTCTGTTTTCTTAACTACAATTGGCATTCTTGTTTTGTCTTGCTTCCACAGACTTCTCCCTGTGTTGGCAAGTGGTGGCCCTGCTTTGGGGGTCACGTCGGGTGGTGGAGCTGAAGACCTGAAACTGGGGTCATTTCTCCTTTTGGCTTCGTTCTTAATAAAGGCGGCAAAAACAGAGAATGGAGGGAATGACACGAAATGTTCTTCTTTGTACTTTGTTCCATGTGTCATCCATTTCTCCTGCATGAAATATGGAAGTTTGTCCACTATAGGTTGGATGCCACGTGCCGTGTCGAGGTACAGTAACCCTGGTATCCAGCCTTCACTCTTGGCAGAGTCTATCTCTGAAAGAAAATCCCCAAGATCGCGAAGGAGAGGAACGTCTCTGTTTGCAATTCTGGAGAAACATTCCAACTTGTCAAACAGGGCCTTTTCCAAGGCCTCAGGAGAGCCATAACACTCTTCCAACCGCTCCCACACCTTGGCCAGTCCAGAGGAAGGGTGATTGATGTGCACTGCGTTTTGCATGGTGTGAGGATTCATCGCCCAACCACTTGGTCAGCAAGTCTAGTTCTTCACTAGCCGTTAAGTGTAGATCTTGAATGGCATTTTCAAATGAGGCTTTCCATGCCCAGTAGTCGCCTGGCTTGTCGGTAAACCTTTTAAGACCTCCACTGAGCAGATCACGTCTGGCAAGAAATCTAGTAAGGTCGTGGATATTCAAATTTTCCTGACAGGAAATCTGAGATCTAGGTGATGACTGTTTGTAGGCTATGTAGCCCTTGTATTGCTGGCTAGCACGGTCGTAGCCCTGCGATGGCCGGGGATCGCGCTGGTTGGATTGGAATGGCCAGGGAACACGCTTGTAGACCTGGGACTGCGGTGTGATTTCCTCACAGTCCTGGTGTCCCGGGATGTGTGGAGGACTCCCTCGTTGTCCCGGGATGTGTGGAGGACTCCCTCGTGGTCACAGGATGTGTGGGGGTACTCACGGGATGTGTGGGGGTACTCACGGGATGTGTGGGGGTACTCGCGGGATGTGTGGGGGTACTCACGGGATGTGTGGGGGACTCCCTCATGGTCACAGGATGTGTGGGGGTACTCACGGGATGTGTGGGGGTACTCACGGGATGTGTGGGGGACTCCCATGTAGTGCTGGGATTGCTGGAGAACTCCCTCGTTCTCAAAGGCACGTTGATTACATACAATATCATCTCTATGTCCAAGTTCAACCGTATCAACTTCTTGATGAAATGTTGTACCTGGTGGCACCTCATTAGACATGACACATTCATCTGGCATTAACTTGTCATTTTGTAAGGATTGGTCTTTCACATACTCACTGGTGCGTTGTATGGTGTCCAACACCTGAGAGAGGTTGCCACTGATGCACTCTTCTTCCAATTCTCTCGCTGCGGCCTCATACACTGCAGCTTCAGCATGGGCCGCCTCTGCGTCACGTTGTTGATGATGTGATGCTAAAGTGGCTTCCATTCTCTCTTCCTCCACTCTGAGCTCTGCTTGTCTGACTCTCATTTGGATTTCCGCTTCAGCAAATAATGCATAGTCGAGCTGCCTCTGCTTTTGCCCGTGCATTTACTGCCATCACGTTTACTGCAGAGGCTGTTGATGATTTAGACTTCTTAGATGAACTTGATTTGCGAGTGTGGACTGACCTGGCTCCATCCTCCTGTGAGTGAGGCATGTTCAGGTACTGGAGTGAGGCTGACGTGTGTATCCTTTTGAAAGTAGTTGCTGTAGACGTCTCTGTCTTTTTACTGTTCTGCCCTAGCTGCTTTGGGCACAGGTAGGCAGACAGATAACTCCGGACAACAGTGTAGTGTTAACAGGTGCTTTACTGTATATCCCAGAGTAAAACTGAAAAGAGATACAATTACAAAAATGTCAATAATTGTGTTCAAACATAGCGTAAATAAACATTAACTCGACATACAGTACATTATCATAAACTTCACAAAAGATACTCACAGACAATGGTTTACAGTCCTAGTGTAATGTCATGATTCATCATAGATATATTGTCCTAAATAAAACATAATAATCTGCTGTGGAGGACTGCTGTGTGTCTCACACTATCAATATTAATGTGTATTTCATGATTCATCATCCATGGTGTACAGTCCTAGTGTAATGTCATGATTCATCATTCATGGTGTACAGTCCTAGTGTAATGTCATGATTCATCATCCATGGTGTACAGTCCTAGTGTAATGTCATGATTCATCATTCATGGTGTACAGTCCTAGTGTAATGTCATGATTCATCATTCATGGTGTACAGTCCTAGTGTAATGTCATGATTCATCATCCATGGTGTACAGTCCTAGTGTAATGTCATGATTCATCATTCATGGTGTACAGTCCTAGTGGAATGTCATGATTCATCATACATGGTGTACAGTACAATTCTCTGTTATTATGACACTCCTGCATGTATGGAGGGAAGAATTACTTCATGCTGCTAATGTTTATGTTTTAATGTTTTTCTTCTCATTTAGTTTTGAGGCTGGTCGGTGGTCCAACCTCCTGTTCAGGCAGAGTGGAGGTCTACTATAAAGACAGTTGGGGGACGGTGTGTGATGATGAGTGGGATATAAAAGAGCTCAGGTTGTGTGTAGACAGTTAGACTGTGGAAAGGCTCTGTCAGCACCAGGTGAAGCACACTTTGGACAGGGTGATGGAAGCATCTGGTTGGATGATGTCAGCTGTTCAGGCAGTGAATCACATCTAACACACTGCAGACATAGAGGGTTTGGAAAACACAACTGTTATCACTATAAAGATGCTGGTGTTGTTTGTGAAGGTAAATATGAATTTTATATAATTATTAACTGCACTTAGGCCTATACTTCTTACACTTCTCACTATGTGGACAAACATGTACTCTTTCCACCACCACCCCATGTGCTTTTGTGTGTGTGTGTGTGTGTGTGTGTGTGTGTGTGTGTGTGTGTGTGTGTGTGTGTGTGTGTGTGTGTGTGTGTGTGTGTGTGTGTGTGTGTGTGTGTGCGTGTGTGTGTGTGTGTGTGTGTGTGTGTGTGTGTATCTGTCTTTCTCTCTGTCCATCTCACTGTCTGTCTGTCTGTCTGTCTGTCTGTCTGTCTGTCTGTCTGTCTGTCTGTCTCTCTCTCTCTCTCTCTCTCTCTCTCTCTCTCTCTCTCTCTCTCTCTCTCTCTCTCTCTCTCTCTCTCTCTCTCTCTCTCTCTCTCTCTCTCCAGGGTCAGTGAGGTTGGTGAATGGGACTAGTGTGTGTTCAGGCAGAGTGGAGGTGAAGTCTGATCAGTCGTTGGCTCTCAGTGTGTGAAGGTGACTTTGACCAGCAGGATGCACAGGTGGTCTGTAGGCAGCTTGGCTGTGGGCCTCCTTCAGTCCTCCAGGGGGGCGCTCTATGGAGAAGTGAAGGCTCCAATGTGGACCAAAGAGTTCCAGTGTGAAGGCAGTGAGTCTGTTCTCCTGGACTGTAGAACCTCAGACTCAACTAGAAACACCTGCTCACCTGACAAGACTGTTGGACTCACCTGCTCAGGTAAAACACACACTACAACTGCACTTTAGGTTTGGATTATTTTACAATAAAATTAATATTAGTTTTTATAGTGTTTATGCTATTGGTTTATGTACAGGGCCTGATGACATCAGGTTGGTGGGAGGAGCTAGTAACTGTACTGGTATACTGGAGATGAAACACCAGACAGAGGAGACCAGTGGGTGATTCTAACAGGAACATGAAGTCATCATCTGTAGTGTGTAGACAGCTGGACTGTGGCTCTGCTGTTTCAACACAAATGCGTTCTGGTTCTACATGGCAACCCTTATGGTGGATTAAATCTTCATGTGATGGATCTGAATCTATACTGAGGGAGTGTACAGGAACAATAGAGTCATATAATTCCTACATCAGACTGGAGGTGATCTGTTCAGGTAACAAACAATGAATTCAACAATGACAATCATATACACAGTCTCTTATTCTATGTGTGTGTGTGTGTGTGTGTGTGTGTGTGTGTGTGTGTGTGTGTGTGTGTGTGTGTGTGTGTGTGTGTGTGTGTGTGTGTGTGTGTGTGTGTGTGTGTGTGTGTGTGTGAGAGAGAGAGAGAGAGAATGGATATGAGAATGTGACCAGTTGTTCTGCATATTTTAATGAGTTGTGTAAATGTTGCATGTTTTATTTGGTTTAATTACCCAGACAAAAATCTGTTTATCAGTTTCTTGTAGAGTTCATTTAACACGTTTTTGTCTTTCTCCTTCTAATCTGCCACCTTATTTTGAAGGAGTTTCAGACACATCTGAACCTTCATAACGTTACACCAGCATAATGTCTGGATCCATTATGAACAATGTGCTCACCTGTGTTCCTTTAGGTAGAGGGATAGTCTGTGGTTTTGTCTTGATCAGTGAAATTACCACACATTGAATGGTTCTATACTTATTAACAAACATTTTTATGTCCAGACACCAAGTTTCGAGACGGTAGGCCTACCATGCTGAAAACTGGAGTTATGACTGTTTAAAGCCCAGCCAATAGGCATACACAGGGGACGGTGCTTCAACATTTACAGCGTGTCCCTATTCGTGGGACAAAGTCCCAAGTCGTGTGAGCGTTTTAACGTTGAAATCACATAGCTAGGCAAAGGTATGGCAGAGTAAGTGTGTGAGCAAAGTGTGACAGCAAAGTGTGACAGCCGCTGCGGGTTTAGTAGACAGAGGGGGTGGGCTTCAACAATTATTACAGCTCGTCCATATTGGTGGGACAAAGTGCCAAGTCGTGTGAGCATTTTAAAGTTGAAATCACGTAGCTAGGCAAAGGTATGGTAGAGTAAAGCCCTTTGCACACAGGACAGTTGCGTTTTTTTCGTTTGCTGCATGAATAAAACGCATTGGATTTGGTGTGCATGGCTGTGCGGAATCGGCGCTGTGGATCCAAAAAGGAGTCATAAAAGGAGTGATGAGTTTTTTACCGCATGCGACAAGACGCACAAATCGAACTGGGTTCGATCGAGAAAAAAACGCACGGCGGCAGCCACTCGTCGCACGGCTAATTCGGAGCCGGTGTGCATGAGGTCATAGAGAATCATTGTTTTCTTTTCAAAAAATTATATTGTCCGTTTTATCCGTAAGGTTAAACGCGCCTGTGTGCAAAGGGCTTAAGTGTGAGAGCCAAGTGTGACACTTTTTTATTTTGTAGGAGTTTCCCAAAGAGCTCAACCTTCACCACAGACAGACTCCGATAAAGAGAGAGAGGAGCATCCACTGACCACTGGTCCTAGTGCCCCTCCTGGTATGACAGCTCTTATATTGTTTTATGTGGTTTAATTGCCCAGACAAATATCTGTTCAGTCTCAAAGCATTGAATGGTTTGTCTTTTCTCTAGTGTAGTTTCTTGTAGAGTTAATTTAACACTTTGTCGTCTTTCTCCTTCTAATCTGACACCTTATTTTGAAGGAGTTCCAGACACACCTGAACCTCCACTGACCACTGGTCCTCCAGGTATAACACACACGCACGCACGCACGCACGCACGCACGCACGCACGCACGCACGCACACACACACACACACACACACACACACACACACACACACACACACACACACACCTGAATTGTCCATCAGTTGTCTCTGTCCTGTCTTGTTACAGGTGCCCTGTTGAAGCCAAACATCAGCCTCTCCACCTCCATCAACGGGGTTTCTGAGGCCCAGCAGCAGGGGCTGGGGGTGATGGAGGGTTCCAACTTCACCATCAGCTGCTCCATCCAGCCACAGTACCCTGGAGGCTCCTTCCACCTCAACTTCACTGGACCCAACACAACACACACCTACACCCTGACCGCTGTCAATCACTCTGCTGACTTCCTGTTTCCTGAAGCAAACCACACCCACCAGGGGAACTACAGCTGTGTTTATCACGTCAATGTTTCTAACCATAACCTCTCCTCTGAGAGTGAGGTGCTCTCTGTCACTGTCACAGGTAACCTGGATGAAATGATGTTTCTTTAATGAAAATAATGTGACATTTTCATTGAGGAAGGACAGTGTCTTAACCTGAACAGTGTGTCCTCACTGGACAGCTGATATCAGGTCTGTGTTTATGTCCAGTCAGTGTTCATTAAAGAGGTGGTGCCATGATTCCCCCCCCCCCCCCCCCCCCCCCTCTAAAACATGATTATCAGGTATTATGATTATACTAGGAGGAAGATTTTTTCCCAAAAAAGTATACAGAAAGAGTTAAAATTGGGGTTTTATGTGGCCACACCCCCAGTTCATTAAGTATGCATGGATGGCATGGTGGGTGGTGACCCAGCTGATATAGCCACACCCCACAGTGTTGGGTGAATGGCAATTGGAGAGGAGTTGATACTGTGACACACTTAGTATCTGTGTTTTTTAAACTGACACTTTTGACCACAAGGGGCAGCCTCCAAGAGAAAACAAACAAATACTAAGAGAATACATCATTTCTCAAAAAAAAAACACATCAGGGGGTCTAATGAAGTACTTTCAACCTCCTAGACACATGGAAAACAGAAAAAGTAAAAAACTATGGCACCACCTCTTTAAGTCAGAATGTTGTGAAGGATTTCCTCAGTTTAGACTCAGACACAATGTTCAGGTGGTCCGTCGTTGTAGCCTCGCAATAACCAGACAATATCACTGGGTGGATAACTGAGTCTGGTTCTTCTCAGTGGTATTTGTTATTTCCAAGGGGCGGTTACAAAAAGATTAAAACAGACACTATTGGTTAGACCTACAACCAATCAAAGTAGCGAAACGGTGATACACCTGACCCACATTTGCACACTGGCCCCCTGGTTGGTTCCTCACGACTTGTGCGCCGTGAAACATTTGAATAACTGAGCGGGGCCAGACCTAATCTGCCACGGCTATTTTTTTTTGCAATGGCAGATTGGTCTGGCTATGTGAGGTTACCCTCATTGAACTACTGTCTGTTCAGGACCAGATAGATTTATAATTGTGGATCAAAGCATGAACTCTGTCTTAATATTACACCTAGAGGGTTTAAAATACGCCCTGCTTTAGACCTGGATAATGAGTGTTAATTACACTCTAATAGGACCGGACTAAGAAGTGTAAATTAAACACTAATGGACCTGGACTATGAGGTGTAAATTAACCCTTACTGTGCCTATCCCGAACAAGTTCGGCTTTATTTCAATCCAATACAATATTTTATTTGCTATTTTACTTACCCCGAGCTGCTAGGAGCAACGTGGGTGGTCCCCGGCTCGTCCAGCGCTAGCCAATGAGAGACGCTAGATGGTCAGACGATTTATTCCATTGAAAATGGTTTAAAATAAAGTTTAGACCCCCCCCAATGTTCACCGAATGTTCACTGTAGGCGGCGCGACGTATTCCAGTGTGCCTATCCCGAACTAGTCCGGCTTTTTTAATAAAATGAATAAAATAATCCGAGGCCGCACCAAGCCTGGCTCTAAATTTAAAATCTAGGCGGCCGACCGAAAGCCCTTTCCCCCGGCCCGTAATCGGGCAACGCGGCCGCATCGCGCCGCCCACTCCAATGATAAATCACATCTTTAGACAGGATTTTCTCTGGATTGTGTTCCCAGACCCAAAGAAAAAGTTTTTTGCGACTGAAATAGCTTTAGATCGGGCTTCTAAATGGGTTAACATTTTGGCTACGTGTCAGCTAGCTTCCTCCTATCGTCACACATAGCATTGGCTGGAGTGAAATCCCAAGCCACTTGGGACAGTGTCGACGAAAGCTAGAGCGAAGGTCTATGGAGACATTTCTGGCACTCTAGCGCCCCTTGTGGCCGGCGGCACTGTATGAGTTAAATCCTGCTGTAGGCCTAATGGCCCCAGACCAATCACCTCTGTCTTCTTACAGATCTGCTGAATCCAAACATCACAATATTCTCCTCCTCCACAAACGGGACTTCTGAGGACCAGGAGGTGATGGAGGGTTCCAACTTCACCATCAGCTGCTCCATCCAGCCACAGTACCCTGGAGGCTCCTTCCACCTCAACTTCACTGGACCCAACACAACACACACCTACACCCTGACCGCTGTCAATCACTCTGCTGACTTCCTGTTTCCTGAAGCAAACCACACCCACCAGGGGAACTACAGCTGTGTTTATCACATCAATGTTTCTAACCATAACCTCTCCTCTGAGAGTGAGGTGCTCTCTGTCACTGTCACAGGTAACCCGAATGAAATGCACTCTGTCTGTCTGTCTGTCTGTCTGTCTGTCTGTCTGTCTGTCAGTCTGTTACATGTTTTAAACATTTAGTGAAATGTAATGTTTTCAGTCAGCAAGGACAGTATCTTCCTCTGAAGTGGGCGGTGCTCACTAGGGTTGGGACCCGAAACCGGTTCTTTTTAGGAACCGGTTCCATGATAGCGGGTCCAGAACCGGGTCAATCATTTTTGCCGGTCCGATTCTCTTAATGGGTCTCAGCGCGCATTAGCTGTGTGCATTCCATTGCAAGCAGCTGTCTGTGGTGAGTGGTGACGTCAGGCAGAGCACACGAGCGGAGTGGAGCGGGACAGACAGAAAGCAGCTCCGCGCTGACCAGGGGTCTATGGTACCGTTCACTCTTCGCTCATGTCGTCGTCCCCGCCGCTCCGCTCCCCCCCGCTCCGCCGCTCACCTTGATTTGCGTATCGCTCGCTCACCGCGCACTCCGCGCTCCGCTCAGGGTCGTCAAAAAGCAGCAATAAATAAAGAAATACGTTTCCTACCATGTCACTTTCTCCTTCGCCAGTGTGTTCCCAACACAAACGCCTGCGGTAATGTGAGCCTCGGCTTGATGGAGATCTGTCTAGGCAATCTAAGGCATTGGATTTTTAAGATGGGCAATATTAAATCCTGTTGGTTATTGTTGATTACCACAACCGAGAGAGGGAGGCGACTCGTGTCGTGTGCTTTTCATTCAGCCAAATCAGAAATCACTTGCATTTCAAATCGTATCCTTTGACTGGCTTAACTGACACAAGGTAGGCTACTTATTATAACATAGCCTAGCCTACTTGTGTGGATGATAGATACATTTTGTGAAATCTTGATAAAGGGAATTCTCTGTCTCCTCTCCTCTTCACGGTGCCGTCCGGACTAGCCGAGACAAACTGTTTGTTGGCAACATGTGGCACGCCCCAACAGGATCGGCTAGGAGCGGAGGAGGTCGGCGCTCAGACCCATTTGAAAAGTAGCTCGCTCACGCTCAGGTCAAAAACGGCCAGCTCCGCTCATAGAGTATATATATATATATATATATATATATATATATATATATATATATATATATATATATATATATATAAAATATATATGTATTTAAAAAAAAAAAACATGTTGGACTCAACTCATGCATACAGCCAGACTACCTAACTGAACAGTGTTCAAACCAAGTGAAATGGGTGCAGTCATTTAATAAAGCTCATTTTCCATGGTTTAAGTTGTGTTTATTATGTAATTGTATAATGGATGTCAGAAAATATGAAAAAATATATATATTGGAACCGTTAAGAGAACCGTTAGGAACCGGAATCGTTAAGAGGGAATCGCTAAGGACTCGGAATCGTTAAAATCCTAACGAGTCCCAACCCTAGTGCTCACCAGATAATTCTGTTCCTGAAGAACCTTTCCAAGTTCTCCCAGTGTTTTCCCATGGTGTCAAATACTGATATCCTATGATGTCATGCCATGTGTAGTTATAATCCCATGGTTATAACCCTAAATGTGCGTCAAAATGGGAGAACCATTGGATTTAAAAAATACAAAAACACAAAGCCACGTATTGGAGCGGTTAGCACCGTTCAAAAATAAGAGTGGAGACCACGATGTTCAGATGTGTTCTACTTCTAATGAGGCTCGATTGTATGTTGGGGTCATTCCTTCTTTTAGGTTAGTTTTGAGTTTAGTTACAAAGTGGAGATCTTTAATGACTTTTCGTAAGGCATTCCACTTTTTGTTGGCAGCATAGTAGAATGCATTTACATAATTGCTATTTCAGAATATCATCTCTGTCTTGTTACAGATGCACTGTTTAAGCCAAACATCACCATCTTCCCCTCCATTAACTGGGTTTCTGAGGACCAGCAACAGGAGCAGAAGGTGTTCAAGGGTTCCAGTTTCACGGTCAGCTGCTCCATCCAGCCACAGTACCCAGGAGGTTCCTTCCACCTCACCTTCACTGGACCCAAACACACCCAGCCAGATGTCAATCTACCTGATAACATCCTGTTACCTGAAGCAGACCTCACCCACCAAGAGGACGACAGCAGTTTCAACACAACACAGAACAACACCCAGCCCTCTGATAATAACTCTGACAACTCCCTGTCACCTGAAGCAGACCTCACCCACCAAGGGGACGACAGCAAGTTCAGCACAACACTGAGCTACACCCAGCCCTCTGATTATGACTCATCTGAAGCAGACTACACCCTTGAAGAGGATCAGAACAGTTCCAACACAACACAGAACCCCACCCTTCCATCTGCCAATGACTCTGACATCGTCCAGTTTACTGAGGCAAACCACAACCACCAAGAAAACAACAGCAGTTACAACACAACACACACCCTCATCCAGCCAGCTGTCCAGTCAGTCACCTGAACACAGGAGATAATTTTTCTGTGCAGAGGTTCATTGTGCAGTAGTTGCTGTGATTGACAGTTATTCCATGTTATTACTTGTGTTCAACTTCTATATAGCGGTTTTGCAACTATGCCCTAACCTAATTTAACACTAAACTCACAAAGCCTAAATATAAGCTAAATCCTAATATTAACCTCACAACCTTTAGCTGATCTTTAATCTAGCAACCACGTGGCAATTTATAACATTTGCAAAAAATAGATATTATTGTTTAATTTTATTTGGACACTGATGTGATTATTAGAGCGCAGACACTGACTCTTTCCCCTCCTAGCTTTGCTTTGGTTTGTCTCAAAGTTCCAACATTGTCAGTTTGCCAGTAGCTATCAGTTCCACATGCTCCGCTAGCCACATTCTTTTCTCTCTGACTCTCGACTTTATTTGGATTCATAAAAGTAACATCACTACAATATGAAACAAGAGGAATTTGACATCATAATTAAAACACTGATTATTTCCAAAGTACTATTTCGGAAGTGATCTTCAATGACCTTGTCCATAACCATGGTCTGGTTTAGGTTTGGACACACTATTCAGCTAATCTGTTATCTTAAGGCAACCAACTCATTTTCCAATATATTTAATTCTTATCAATATGTTCTATCTCTAATATCTAATGCTTCAGCCAATAACCTTTGTCTTTTTACAGATCCACTGTTTAAGCCAAACATCAGCCTCTTCCGCTCCATAAAGGTGGTTTCTGGGGGCCAGCAGCAGGGGCTGCCGGTGTTGGAGGGTTCCAAGTTCACCATCAGCTGTTACATCCAGCAACAGTACCCAGGAGGCACCTTCCACCTCACCTTCACTGGACCCAACACAACACACACCTACACCCTGCCAGATGTCAATCACTCCGACAACCACACCCACCAAGGGAATGACAGCAGTTTCAACTCAACACACGACCACACCCAGCCACCTGCCAATCACTCGGACAACTTCCTGTTTACATCAGCGAACCCCACCCACAACGGCAGCGAATCCAACACAACACCCACCCACACCCAGACAACTGTCAATAACTCTGAGAACACCCTGTTTCCTGAAGCAAATTACACCCCCCAAGGGAATGATAGCCGTTTCAACGAAACATACAACCACACCCAGCCAGCTGTCAATCACTCTGACAACGTTCTGTTTACTACAGCAGACCACACCCACCAAGAGAACGACAGCAATTTCGACACAACGCACAACCACGCCCAGCCAGCTGTCAATCACTCTGACGACGTCCTGTTTGCCGACTTCCTGTTTCCTGCAGCAAGCCACACCCACCAAGGGAACTACAGCTGTGTTTATCACGTCAATATATATTCTCAGAACTTCTCTACTGAGAGCGAGGTCGTCTTTATCACTGTCAAAGGTAACCTGAATGAAATTGACCTTTCGAGTTGCAATAGCACACTCAGTCAAACTTAATAATGAATTAAAGTTTAATTTAAAGCTGATCCAACATATTTCTCTCCCAGCCTCTCATCTCACCCCTAACATCACAGTGTTGCTGCTGCTGCTGTTGATTCTGCTGATCTGTGTGGTCTATCGTCTCTGGAGGGTAATTATAATTACTACAAGTCTTTATCTAATTATAACTAGACAGATACAATTCTTGTAAATTGTAAGTGTGGTTGTTTGTTTTGAAGGTGATTTAATTATACATCTTTATCTAATGAAAGACTGTAATGTAAATTAAGCAGATACACTGTTTGTATCGAAGAGAGCCACATCTTATCCAGTAAGAAATACATTTGGTCTCTGCCGCTGTGTTTCTCCAGGCCACCAGAAGGCAGAATGAAGACGAGGAATTTGTAGAAGCGGTTTATTATAATGTTGGAAGGGAGAACGTCGAGCTAGTTTATTATAACGTCGCCCGTTCTGATGCCGAAGCTGCCGGACCCGGGGAAGAGCCAGATTACCACCAGTATGAAGAGATAGACGTCCAAGTAGTTTCTGAACCTGGACCCAGTGAAGAGCCAGATCACCACCAGTATGAAGAGATCGATGTCCAAGTCGTTTCTGAACCTGGACCCAGTGGAGAGACACCACACCACGTGTATGAGGTGGAACTCTAAGGAGGTGCTGAAGCTGGACAGAGTGACGCCTCAGTCCAGCTTGGTTCACCTCGGTTGACACCTAATGTACCTCCAGAATATCACCTGCACACTGAGGTGGATCTCTGAGGAGGTCCTGGAGTCGCTCCAGCAGGGAAGGAACATCTAACATCAGCTCCCAAATACTCACAACAACACCTACCATCATCTCCCAGTACTCACAACAACACCTACCATCATCTCCCAGTGCTCACAACAACACCTACCATCATCTCCCAGTACTCACAACAACACCTACCATCATCTCCCAGTACTCACAACACAGGATATATTCATTGCAGTGATGGCCTCAAGGACTCTTCGACGCTAACTTTGCGGGAGCCCGGGATCGAACTGGGAACTCTTCAGGAACCCTCTGTGTTCTAAGACGGTAACTCTACCCCTGAGCCACTGCTGCCCCGTGAATCCATTGTGAATCCATTTCCTCACCCCGGAAAGCTGGGTGACCAATCAGGGCCCAGGATTGGTCTGGTCTAACCAACTGTGAACAGAGCTCTTTCTTTTTACCCGCCCCTTGGAGAAAAAAAAACTTCCATATAAAAGTACCAGGCTCATATTCACGCAGTGGTATAGTCTGGCAACACGAGACTATAGTCTATATATGCCTCGTTGTAATATATAGCAATGAGGCTTCATCATCATTTTAATGTCCATTTTTATGTATGCAACTGCATTGTGGTGTGACTTTTTGTGGTGTGTTTTTTTTTCTATACATTTTCATATTCGCTTTTGTAGGATCAGGATTTTGTAGGTTTTTATGAGATGCTTTAAAAGCTCTTAGCGTATAATATCAGTCAAGCAGCTCTAGTTTGTATGTACTGTATATATTGTTTTATTTGTATTTTGTTACTTATCTCTTTTGTTGGATGAACATCTTGTTATGTTTTGAACTTCAACTGAAAGTTGGTACGGTCCATTGGTTGAGCCAATAGGAACATGAACAGTTGGTACAGTCCATGAGAGGAACTTTGACTTCATGGTACAGTCCATTATGAGCCTATAGGAACATGAACAGTTGGTACAGTCCATTATGAGCCTATAGGAACATGAACAGTTGGTACAGTCCATTATGAGCCTATAGGAACATGAACATTGGTACAGTCCATTATGAGCCAATAGGAACATTGGTACCACAGATATAAAGATGTCTCATCCTCCGCTGCAGTTCATTGGAGCGACGTGCAACAACTGGATGCCGGAGACCACGCTGCCAGTCAAAGTGATACTGGCCAATCACAGTGCGTCTTTTCCGGGACTTATCGATTCAATTCTACAGAGCTTGTTCCGATGTTGCGCAGCGCAGCTGTTCTTAAGAGGATGCGTACGAAAAGTTCCACGCCCACTTGCCTCTGATTGGCCTACCAACTTCCGGTTTCTGTGACGCACGTGGAAGCGGGAAACGACCGGAAATTCCCGGAAACGACCGGTCTTCGAGTCCCGCCAGCATATGCCCCAGAGCCGAAGGAGGCGTCTACCTTTCTATGTCTATGATTGGTACGGTCCAATAGGAACATGGAACCGTTCCAAGAACATTGTGTGTTTTCTAAAGCTCATGGGAATTATAATGTTTGTTCATTCATGTAAAGTTGACTGTTTAGATGGACTCATTCCTATGACAACAGCGTTACACTGTTGAATTTATAAAATAATGTTTGTTTATTTTTTTATATCATTACAATTTAATAAAGGTTTACTGTAATACAGGAAGTTCTCATTGGTTAATGTTGGATACAAATACCCCTACGTTATCTCTGACACCATTTTTAGAGGTTACACACAGATATGTGTGTAAAAACATATAAACAATCTATATATTGTTGTATAAAACACAAATAGTTCATACTTTATACAGTACAGTATAGAGGAATCCACAGAGCGCTGCCCTGTAGTTGTGCACTCATTAGTTTGATCACATTCGTTTTATCTCTCCTATGGTACCAACATCAATAGAGGATGGAATTGTGGACAATATCTTATACAACGACTGCAAAATATAAGACGTGTTGGGTCTGATAGGCTTATCTTATCAAACGGTGATCCGTGGCTCAAATGCTGAATAAATGAATAAATAAGGGAACCTTGATATGAAAGGGGTTGAAAATATAGACTACTCGATTATGTTGCTGTCAGGCAGAAACCTTGTATCTCCATAAATGTTATACTTTTTACGTTATTTTATTTAATGTATTTTGTTTCGTCTGGTGTTGGCTCTGGTGAACGTCCTATGATTACTGGTGCTAGATTTCTTTCTCCTGATTTGTCTCTCTGAAGCCATTTAAGTGTCAGAATGTTGGGTAAATTGTGTGGCTTGTGGCTCCAGAATGCGAGGAGGAGATCTATCACAGGTTTGGGTAAAACGGTCTCGCCCCCAGTCACTGCTTCACCAACAGGCTGGCCATGCAGATGGAAGGCGATGGGAGAAACTTCAGTCAAGCCCGTCTCTGCAGGCAGCACGCATAGATTCAAGGCCCAAAAGCTCTATCTGCTTTAGTTTAAGTTTTGGTTGATCCCCATCAAGAAACTGTCTATTTTTTATATTGTGTAGATCAGAGGTCTTCAACGTTTTCAGGCCAAGGACCCCTTAGCTGAGAGAGAGATGAAGCAGGGACCCCCCAACTATATTATATTGTATAGAATTGTGAAGCAGAATAAAAAAACATAGATTCCAGCTTAGACTTGTTTGACAAGTTTGACCACACTATGATCAGTGCAGGTTGTTGGATTAATGTGTATTTTTTAGACATTGAACCTCAATATTTGGTCCCCCTCTGCACCAAACCTCTTTGCCAAGAATAGCAGATCTACAAGCTCACAATCCCTCGCTGCAAGGCATTGTGAGCTTGTAGATCAACTATTTTTGGCTAATGTTCCACGCAGAATCCCTATTCTGCATGGAACATTAGCCAAAAATAGTTGATTAGATTTGTAGGACCCCCTGTAGTAACCCCCTGTAGTAACTATTTTTGAACAGAGTATCAGTTGTTTCCAACCTGAAAAGTTGCATCACAATAAGCAAACATAAGATATCATTTATCTAAAGATTATCAGAAAACCTGGCAACCCGATACCTGGCAACCACATATAAGCCAACCAAAGATTGTGTTCCTTATGGCTGAGATGTGTCGGCCAATCACGTTCCATAAAGGAACAACCAGGAAGTGTCCGTCCTGAATGACTGGTGTAAAAAACACAAGGAGATCTATCACAACAACAAGTCCTGCAACGGTAATATTTGTTTTGTGATGATTGTTTACACTCTGATGAACAGACTATAGAATGGACTGTGTTGATGACGGCGCGTAAAGCATCGATATATCATTATAACGTTCATGAAATAATAGACATAAGATATATCAGGCAACAAGCAGCAGGATGGTTTGCAGCTATTATTAATTGCTCTGCTACACGTTGTCTCATTGTTTTATTGATTCCCAAAAACCATCTCGTATCCAGGGCTGGATTAGCCTTTGGGCCAGTGGGGCGGGGGCCCGGGGCCCTTGGGAGAACTGGGCAGCGTGCGTGGTCATTGACAATTTACTAAAATCAAATGTAAAAGTTAATCAAATATCACATGTGTGGGCCCCTCTGTTGTCTACAGGTGCTTTCTTGACCCACAGATGATGATCATAGCTTAAAATCTTAGCTGGGTAGTGCGTGTCGGGAGGGAGGGGTGTTATGGTGGGAAAATAAAGTAACCCTAACCCTTTGTATTTTGGTTTGTGTGCATGCTGTATCATTGTGCTGTCTAAATGGCACTGTGAGTTTCTGCCTGGGCTGTCTACAGTGGAAACCTGCTAGTGAATATGCTGCCCTGACAGATACATACTCTGTGCTCTTTATGACACAATGCTGTGTTATAGTAGCATACGTCTGTCAGAGTGGTAAAATGCTGAACATGTTTGTGTGAAGTCTTAATGTAGCTGGGCCACAGACAGACATAAGGACGTCCTGGCATGTCATCCATCAATGCCACAGTTTGCTGCTGTAATGTGTTGCTATTTAATATCTTAACTTTGAAGAAATCACTCTCAAAAAGTAAAAATCCCTCTGAAAGTAACTTTTGGTGCTATTTTTTACCATGCTCTACTGAAGCTATGCTTTTTGCTGCAGTTCAAGAACCACTTTTTAGTACAATGAATGTGCAGCTTTGTCTCGGCTCTTTAAATGTGCTCTTTATTGGTGAGGAGGAGACTGTAACAGTAATTCTCAATCAAAGATTCACATTGGTTTAGCACATATAGGTTTTTGGTCTATAAGTTTCAATTGTTATTAAAATGCAACTCAACCTGACATAGTTTTTTGGTCTATTAGTTTCATTTGTTATTAAAATGCAACTCAACCTGATCCATTGTGTGGACACTATCTGGACAGATGGCAGGACGAAGCAGAGAAGTCAGTAGCCACCATTGAAGGTACAATATGTTATTTAAATGTAATTCAGTGTTATTTTTGGTGAATTAGATGTTTGGGGGGGACGGTATTTGAATGACTTCACATGTGTTCGTCAAAGAAGGAAACCTATCACAGTACACATTCTCCACTGGGATTTAAATCTGGAAATACATCATCTCCTACCCTTATAAGGATAATGCCAAGATAGCCAATTTATCAACTCAAAACAAGACCGTGGCATTTAGGCCATGTTTGAGTTTGAGGGAGTGAAAAAGAAAAACACAGACACGGACAAAACAGTGTATATTTTCAAATACTTATTGTGTTTGCCAAAGAAAGACTACATTTCTGCTTACAACTCGTCAAACTCTTTGATGTCTACCGGTGCCGACGACACGTTTGACGTGTCGGTTACTGTTTTATATCAACCTGTAGCTTACTCTACGAGGCAGCCGCGGCTGAAGAGAAACACTCCAATTTCCAAAATACAACGGGAGATCATGTGACCAGGAAGCCTGGTTGCCCAATACAATCCAGTGTTATGAGATTCACAAACGTGGTTTCATCTCCTAATCTAACTCCAGATCACGTTCATGTTTAAAACAAGCTCCTCTCTACCGGCCGTTACAAAAGCACTGATGGCCACGATTGTTATTTTTCTGTTCCGAGTGAAAGAAAATACTATCGCAAGAAAAATAAGGAAATACTTTTTGCAAAATATTTACTCAGATTACTTTTACCTCGAGCCCCCAAAATAAGGAAAAAACAATAAAATAGCATGGCAGCGATTACATTATTGTTTAATCAAAGGCACTCAGTGTGTTAATTAAATAAAATAGTTACAGTAATTCATTGATGTGAAAAATAAGAACTTATTCTTACTTTTATTTTAACTTTGAAGGGTTGAAGGGATGCATACTTCCGCCACTTCCTCCCATAGCCCTCCGCTCTTATTTTGAAGGGCCGGGCGGAAATTGCGCTGATTTTTGGTCACTTTACTTTTTTCAACCTCGACCCGGAACTAGTTTGGAAGCTGGGTGTCAGAGCAACAAGCAGTAGAAAAGCCATCATGCGAGCCCTATTTTGCTGTGAAAAATGCCAGCCTTGGGATCAAAATGTATTTTTTCGAGAAAATGAGGCCACTGGACAGCCCAGACGTACAGTAAGTCAAAACACGTTTACTGTACTCAGAGTTTTTACCTTATTGACGGAGATCGCCGTCAATGGTGCTCTGTCAGTCTAACAGAAAGCTGTCGTCGACATGTGAAACTGTGCATATTCTAAGATAGATAGATAAGATAGATAGATAGATAGATAGATGTTTGTCACACAGCTTTAACTCTCTGTCAGTCTAACAGGAAGCTTAGATAGATAGATAGATAGATAGATAGATAGATAGATAGATAGATAGATAGATAGATAGATAGATAGACGGGTTTCTGGTCCACGTCACGTTTGATTCGGTACCAAAATTAGCCAATGAAACCAGCGCTCCCCAAAACAACAGGTTTGGGGATTGGACGGACTGATTACATGATACAGTCACCTGTGCATTTAGTCTCAATGTTTGTAAACAAGAAACCCGTCTATAGATAGATAGATAGATATACTATAGATAGATGGATGGATAGATAGATAGATACTGTAGATAGATAGATAGATAGATAGATAGATAGATAGATAGATGTTTGTCACACAGCTCTTAACTCTGTCAGTCTAACAGGAAGCTGTCATCAACACGTGACGCTGTGCTGCTTCTAAAATAGAAGGTGCCACAGGATGTGGCAGGTTGTTGTTCTGCTAGCGCTGGTGTTTACCTGCTATCCTGGTTCCTCTGTAGCACTAAACTGTTTTATCTGCACTTTACCTCCATGAACATTTATTTACCCTGGAGAGACTGTCACTGTAATACTGAACTAGTGAGATGCTCTGGATAAAGCCCTTTGCACACGTTTTACCGCACGGATAAAACGGACAATATAATTTTTTGAAAAGAAAACAATGATTCTCTATGACCTCATGCACACCAGCTCCGAATTAGCCGTGCGACGAGTGGCTGCCGTCGTGCGTTTTTTTCTCGATCGAACCCAGTTCGATTCGTGCATCTTGTCGCATGCGGTAAAAAACTCATCACTCCTTTTATGACTCCTTTTTGGATCCGCAGCGCCGATTCCGCACAGCCTTGCACACCAAATCCAATGCGTTTTATTCATGCCGCAAACGAAGAAAACGCAACTGTCCTGTGTGCAAAGGGCTTAAGAGTGTCAGCTGAATGTCTAAATTGTAAAACCTACTTAAATTATCTTCAGTTTTGTATAAATTAATCAATATTTCACACGTCACATTTTAATGCTTTATTTGAATTAAGGCTGGGCAATATATCGAAAATGTATCGATCAACATGTGAGGTATACATATACTGTAGATGAAGACGGCTTGAAATGAGGTATTGGTTTATGTGTTAAAGTAATTAACAGACACACTACTGTATACATGCACGTAGCACATCTGGAAAAAAAAACAGTCCATCTGTAACCAGGTGTGGCTATTTCAATAAAACCATTGTTGGAAAATGGAAATAAGGCATTTCATTTCTTTAGTCTTACTGTGCAGTGTGTGATCGAGATCGAGATATTCAACAACATTATCAAATATCGAAGGTTTTCCTAATATCGCCCAGCCTCAACTTGAATCCACAAATGAATATGAATTTACAAGGAAAAAAATATAACAAGTTTATACAGTTCACGGTAAACTAAGGATACATAATAGCGCCATCTCCTCTCACCTTTCACAACTGATTGCACAGGCTTCCATATATGAACACAAGCTGTTTACATTTGTAACCGAGCTGTATAATAGCATCCCTAAGATGTTGGTACTTAAGCACCTTGTTAAGGAATGCCTCTTCCAGACTGAGGTCAAATGTACGTGATGCCACTTCCAAAATGGTCACTTCTCTACTGTCCTCATGACAACATCTGGTGTATCAGCTGTGACATCTGAAAAGGCATCATTTTCATTATTGCACATGAACATGGTAGTTGAAACACAAGAGTGCTTATAGATTTTGGCAGAAGATGAAACATATGGACTTATGTCCTTAACTTTTAGGTCAACATGTACATTGTCTAGCAATGTACATTCCCTTGCTTGGCACAGTGGATGAGACATTTAGAATAAAAACTCACTGATTGATTCACTCTTATACCAACATGCATTCTAATTAATACATTAAATTAATTATTATTTGTTTTGTATTGAGTCCCAGCCCTAGTTAAAACGATAACAGCCTGCTGCTGCTTCCTGCAGTGCAGTCACACATCATGTCATGCAACCACCGCAGTGCTGCTGCACATAACAGCAACCATGACAGCCATGGCCAATATCTTTCTATAGTATATCAATATCTTTATACAGTATATCAATATCTTTCTACAGTATATCAATATCTTTATACAGTATATCAATATCTTTCTACAGTATATCAATATCTTTCTACAGTATATCAATATCTTTCTACAGTACATCAATATCTTTATACAGTATATCAATATCTTTCTACAGTATATCAATATCTTTCTACAGTATATCAATATCTTTATACAGTATATCAATATCTTTCTACAGTACATCAATATCTAAGCTATAACTACCAGTAAGACTCCCTAATCGGGAGATAAGCGACCGTTGGTCGCTTATCTCCACAAATATCACAACCTCCACCTCTCACGTCATACGGGTAGCCATAGTTACACCTGGAATGTTGAATCTCCATATATGGAGATAACCTACGCATCACACAAAGTCTGACCTCACCAGCCCATATCTCCATATACGGAGATGGCCATATATGGAGATACGATGACATCACAGAGTCCACAGCTGATGATGTGGCGTGATGTCATACAATACACAAACAAGCCCTATATAAAGGGGCAATTCTCACCAGGGAAGAGAGCATTGCCTGGAATGTTGAATCTCCATATATGGAGATAACCTACGCATCACACAAAGCCTGACCTCACCAGCCCATACTTGGGCATGGACGACTTATATCTCCATATACGGAGATGGCCATATATGGAGATACGATGACATCACAGAGTCCACAGCTGATGATGTGGCGTGATGTCATACAATAAACAAACAAGCCCTATATACTGATGCGATACGATGACATCACAGAGTCCACAGCTGATGATGTGGCGTGATGTCATACAATAAACAAACAAGCCCTATATACTGATGCGGAGATATGAGCAGGGCAAAGGTGTGACGTGTAACGTGTGACCGACCGACGGACGGACGGCCGGTGGAGGTTTTCATAGTAAACTGCTCCCTGACGGTCGCAATTATAGCATTGGCACAGCGGCCTGTTAGTTCTGTACATGAAGATTAGGCTACTTACTGTACTGTTGATTTCTTCTATTATCATAATTTCCAGTTGATAACATGGTCAATGAACAGCATCCTGTTTATCCATTGTTCCGAGTTTTTAATAGTTGTAATTTGTAAATTGAAAGCTCTGGCTAGACTTGCGTTGGTGATGTGAACCTACTGTTGTAAAGCCATGCAAACTTTAAATAACAACATTTGTCGACAAGCGATTTTTTGGGGGGCGAGCGGAGAGGATATTCCATTCCACAGGGTCTAAGCCATAGTCTTGTGGGACTGTTTTTAGCCCAAGGAATGTTTTTTGTGCAAATCAGATGCTTGCAATGGATTCAGAGACATGAAAAAACCCTAGTTTTAACCCTCATATGCTACTTAAAGCAGATTATTATTATTGTTTTTATTTATTTTTCCCTGTTTAGTAAAGGTAATGGGACACCGAATCTAGCGGCGTGTAACATCAATTTAACTGGGTCTCAGAAAGCGTTATCATGCCAAAATATAATCTACAGATAGGGCTTTTCAATAATAACCTTTGCCACCTTTCGGTGACCGACATCTCATATGGCCCATGGACTGGTGAGCAGACTGGTTGTGGGGGCAAGGAGGAGCTTAAGGCTTAAGGAGAGGTTCTTTAAAGCCCACTTTTAACCACACAGAATCGGCCACGATTGAAAAGCATCGGCTGCCGACAGGCTGCCGACAGGCTGCCGACAGGGAGCCATTGGGAGCGGCAAAAGTCGCTTGCCGTTGATAGGGAGATAGAGCTGGCGGAACCCGTCAATGAAAAACTGAACCTGCTCAGTCTTTTTGGTGGTCAATCCGGTCAAGTCCGACCTCTCAATATTCCGACCAGGTTAACATTCACCAGCCTCGGCAGGTTAGCATTTCACCAGGTTAGCATTCACCAGCGTTAGTTTTACTGAGGTTAGGGTTAGGGTTAAGGTTAGGTTTAGATGGTCGGGTCGGAAGAATGGGAGGTTGGAAAATGGGAGGTCGGAACTATGACATGGCACAGTAAATCCTCCATTGTAGATTGGACCTCTGTCTAGTCTGCTACAGTGCAGAACTTCCAGAAGCAAACCTAAACAAGAAAATATTGTTCCTTCGAAACAATTGTGGGCTCGCTTCAAGCCAAAAAACAATGGCTATAAAAATACAAAATGTCAAGATCGTAGGCAGTTCTCTCTTTGACGTTACTGACTTAAAATGGTAATCAAACTAAAATGCATACAAGCAGTGAACTTAACGGTATGGAAAATTAAATACAAATAAAAATATAGCTGCAAGCAGCGATAAAGTGGCCAAGCCAGGAAAAAGTAGGAAAGGTGTGCACTTCATAGGCATGTTAGACAAAGGTCCTTAGATTGCGTGTAGAATGTTTCATGCAAATTGCTAAAAAATCCCAGGATAAAAAGGGTTTAAGCGTTTTAAAAACTGCTCAAAATGATATAGCGCCCCCCCTTTGGCCAACATGGGGTAAGATTGGTTTCAGTGATATTTGGACTAACCCTCTACAGCTGGGGTGTGAACAGGCAAACACCAAAAAAAAAGCTAATGTTTAATTAATAGCAAGATAAATACAAAAATGAAAGTGCATAAAATACAAAAATGAAAGTGCATGCATTAAAAACTGAAAATGCATTATTAAAGCTCAGTTTGCTGCTCTATGATCCTCACCAATCACTGCTAAGTAAATCAAATCCACACAGAAGACGGTTTGCCCTTTACATCCGTGAACTTGTACTCTGCCTCCCACCTGGCTGGAAAACCCCTGTTTTCAGAGTTCACCTTTCGTTTAGACATTTTAGGGGGGAGGGGGAGCTGAAAGTTGACCACAGGCACTCCCACTGCTGATGAATAGTGAAGACGCAGGCTTGTGCTCGTGGGCCCTCGATGCATTGTGGGACTTGTAGTATTAAGGTGGTGCATGCAATATACCAGCGGGCCAGTAATTAAATATCATCCCGTGGGCCACAGATAATTCATTCACAGGCCTGATTTGGACCCCGGGCCTTGAGTTTGACACATATGCGCTACAGTATTTCATCATGAAAATGTGACTTTGCATGTATGTTTTAGAGGCAGAAGAATAATTTGTGTAAAACTGCAATATTCATTGAATTATTTAAAAAAAACAAGTATTTCACATACAAACTTCTCACCCCATAGCCTGAGTAGATATTGGTCCAAATTTCATGTGAAAAAAAAACTTCTGTGCACGTGATGCGGAAATCCCAGGAGGAGATATATTTACTGTTTTTCTTATAATTCAAAATGGTGGGAGATCTAAAGGTCAGGAGGAGGAGATGCATATGTGTGTGTCCAGGTTTCATGGCTGTATGTCAAACAGAGCATGAGCTATACTTGTTCAAATTTTGCACTTTCAAAGGCTTCCTACAGCGCCACCCTTTGGCCAATTGTTGTAAAAAGTAATAGCCCACGTCTCCACAGTAAGCTGAACACATTAAAGTTTGTATGGTGTTTTTCAGCGAGCCCACAACAATCCAGAGACATTTTCTCGTGGCACATTTCAACTAAATACCATCTCAACTCTTAATTCCTATACCAATCGAGTCCAAAGCAAAGTTAGTAATTGTGCTGTGCTTTGTTTTGGTGAGAGAAGAGAAACACCGCTGCACTGTGGTGGAAAACTCAGGATGCCAAATTCTGTGAGTGAAACAAGCGACCAGGTCTATGAAAACAAGCCCAAAGGTTTTACCACTTGAGCTCTATTACATTAGCTATTTTCTAAAAGAATGTTGAAAGCAAGGCCAAATAAGCAACTACACTTCAGAAACAAGCCCAAACAAAAGCAACCCGCAACTAGAGACTTTACAGGAAAACTAGACCAAAGTTGCTTATAATAAGCAGACTTGGCAACACACCAGGCTCATGTGCAGGCTACGGAGGTCTGATCTGAATGCAATGTTCCGTCGCCCAACCTTTAAATGCCCAGTTTGCCAACTAATGCCAGCAGACTACAACAAACTGGCAGTTTGGAGCCGTGGGAAGTAGGCTGTTTGGTGTGTGTGTGTGTGTGTGTGTGTGTGTGTGTGTGTGTGTGTGTGTGTGTGTGTGTGTGTGTGTGTGTGTGTGTGTGTGTGTGTGTGTGTGTGTGTGTGTGGGCGGGCGGGCGGGCGGGCGGGCGGGCGGGCGTGGGGGAGGAGGAGGGGGCATTAATGAGTGCTGACAGGAGCATCAACAACCAACCACATCCTGTGTTACGTGTTCTATTTTAGAAACACACCTGTCAGTCTGTGTGCGTGCGTGTGTGTGTGTGCGTGCTGCGTATGTGTGTGGGTGCCAGCTGTTATGACCTGATTTCACAATTAACATTTTCTTTTTTTTTGTCTCCGCCAGGCCGAAAGGCATGGCAGAGACTATGTTTAACAGACTACGTTTTGTCCGTCCGTGGTTCCGTCTGTTGACACCTAAACTCCGTTGATCACAGTGAAACTGTGCACACACTCCCTGGATGCCAGAGCAGAACATCTGACCCATATGTTTCTCATGGGCCATGAGGCTGATCTTTGCAAAACGATTGTTTTAATCAGGTTGTCAAACCTGATTCTATGAACAGAACAATTTCTAGTCACCACCATGGTTACCGGAGGCTCACTCACGTATTAGTTTGTATTGGCCAGTGCGCTCGGGGTGCCCAGTGCTATTTATTACTCATCCTTTTTTGGCTAGTTGGCTAGTTTCTCTTTGTCATCAGCTAGTCATTAGTCATCAGCAAGAACGAGGGCTTACAAATGGAAGCAAATTAAGCTGAACGGTGGCCATTGTTATTTCATCGCTGTATGGAAAATGAGGAAGTGGCCTCAACATAAAATGTATTTTAATTATAGTTATGATATAATATATGATATGATAGGATATAGCGCTTTATTGTCAGTTCACACTGAAACTTGTCTTGCAACACAGCAGCCATGTATGTGAAAACATACAAACATTTGACATAAACAACAAATGAACGAGACAGGATTACATACATGAGGATAATACAGATAAGAGCAATGTCCACCGCCTAGCCTACCTCTGGCCAAACTCCTGATTAAGCCTTAAAGTCGACTGATAGAATTCTGTGCATATAAAATACATGTACCCAATCGCATATCTTAGTTACATGGATGTCGTTCATGTGAACTATTTCATGTGAACTTATTAATTATAATGATCAAAACCGCTATGACAGCACAGCGCTAGAGGTGCTTTGCTGCGACCCGGAGCCGCTGTGCATGGAGGCTCGTAGCGGAGGTCATGACGCAAGAGGTGCTGAACCGCGGCTTGGAGTTTGTTATGCTAAAGAAAACGACAAGTGCAACCTGATTATATCATGACTTTTGTCATGTCTAGTTTTTTGTCAGTACTCCTACAGATGTTGTCCAGACATCACGCAAAACAGGTCTTTCAGATTTTCCATATTCCATCCTGATGGGCTAAGATTGTCTTTCAAAGTTTGCAGGAGTGCTTAGTTTTGAACACAATGTCTCAAATCATGAACACAACGTGCGATTTACCTGAAAATCCTCTCGGCAGAGGAAGAAATGCCACTTGAAATGTTTCAAATCAGCCTCATGCACACTACGTTGAGGAATAAATGTTGTGCATTAACCCTGTATAGCCTACTCTGTTCACCAGGGTACTTGGTTCTCTTTTTTACTTCTACAAACCTTTTTTACTGGACGATCTACAAGCTCAGTAGCTCACTACGTGTTTTTGCTACTATTCAATTCCATTAAATTTCATTCAAGTGTCAAATCACAACAAGTTGTCTCAAGACATTTTACATGTAGAACAGGGACCCGACAGTCCCCTCCTGAGCAAGACATTTTGTGACAGTAGCAATGAAAAACTCTCCTTAACTGGAAGAAACGTCAGGCTCTATACTATTGGACCTCTTTGTGGGCCGCAAAATGCCCACGAAATGGCAGTTTGACACCCCTGCTCTATAGGGTGTGCCAAATGTAGCCTGGGCTGGCTTCCAATTTCGGGCTTTTGATCCGGTCGGGAGCGGAAGAGCTCCTACGTTTTTCTGTAGTCCAAAACGGACTACACTTTGGCCGGAAACAACGACCGGAAACAGTTTTAACTCGTACTTGCGCATGCGCTAACTACTTGCGCATGCGCTAAACTGGGTTGAAACTGTTTCCGGTCGTTGTTTCCGGCCAAAGTGTAGTCCGTTTTGGACTACAGAAAAACGTAGGAGCTCTTCCGCTCCCGACCGGATCAAACGGCCCGTTTAGCAAACGAAGACCAGGCTTTCTCTCAGGGGAAAGCCTGGTGAGGCGAGGTTATGCCAAATGTAGTTCTTAGAGCGGCCATTTCTTGGGTCAACACAGCCTTACACAGGTGTTCTGATTGGAGTATAGAGCATTAGTTCTATGCAATCAAACAATTGAAACACCTGTGTTTTCACCCAAAATATGGCCGCTAAGGACAATTGTTTCACTGTTGGCACACACTATAGGGTGGGAGAGGCCACCAGAAGGTAAAGAGTCACAGAAAGAGGTGGAGAGACAGAGGAAAGATGCAAGCCAATACAAGCAGCAATAACAATTATTGTAAATACAATAGTGTATAATATAATATAATATAATATAATATAATATAATATAATATAATATATAATAATATACAGATGTGCCGTTTCACACTTCAGCATTTACTGCTCTTTTCCTGGCATTTTCCTGAAAAGGCATTTTTTCCCCACAGGTTTCTTTCCCTGTTTTGCAACTTTCTATGGAGAAAGAAACAAATTGCAAGAAACCGCTCCATTCCCACTGAAAAGCGCAGTCCCCCTTCATAGTAAATTTAAACTTTGAAGTCAGAGAAGGTAATAAAAATAGCAAAAATAGCTAATCTACAAGCGCAGTGTTCTGCAAATCCCCTGAAAATCGACTTTGCAGTGGCAGGACGTGTGAAGTTTTGAAATGGCACAGATAATATAGGTCAGTATTAATATAGATAATATACATAGTGGTAGAATATAAGAATGTTAAGATAATATACATGTAGGCTAGACCAGAGCCGTGGTGACATAGAGGACCAAGTCCAAGTGTGTGTGAGAGAGAGATAAATGCTCTCTGTAAGTTTTATAATGTAGACATTCAGCTAGTTCAGTATTACAGTGACAGTCTCTCCAGGGTAAATAAATGTTCATGGACGTAAAGTGCAGATAAAACAGTTTAGTGCTACAGAGGAACCAGGATAGCAGGTAAACACCAGCGCTAGCAGACACAACAACCTGCCACATCCTGTGGCACCTTCTATTTTAGAAGCAGCACAGCGTCACGTGTTGATGACAGCTTCCTGTTAGACTGGCAGAGAGTTGAGAGCTGCTTCACGGACGAGTCACTCGCTGATGATGAGAAGAGGACGGTTGAGCTGTTAAAACCTAAAGACATAGAAGACATTCCATCTAATGAAGAGAGCAGGACAGTTGAGCTGTTAAAAACTAAAGACATAGAAGACATATTCCATCATCACATCCATTGAACATTGAGTGGATTTCAGCATCTCATCCAGTTAACAGTGTGTGGATTCCAGTATCCACTGAACAGTGAGTGGATTTCAGTAGATTCCAGCATCACATACAGCAAACATTGAATGGATTCCGGCATCACATCACATTCCAGCATCACACCCAACAAACAGTGAGTAGATTCCAGTAGATTCCAGCATCACATTCAGTGAGTGGATCCAGTGAACAGTGAGTGACTACCAGTATGCAGTGAACAGTGGGTGGATTCCAACATTTAGTGAACAGTGAGTGGTTTCCAGCATCACATCTGGTGACCAGTGAGTGGATTACAGCATCACATCCAGTGAACAGTGAGTGGATTACAGCATCACATCCAGTGAACAGTGAGTGGATTACAGCATTTAGTGAACATTGAGTGGATTCCATCATCAAGTGAACAGTGAGTGGATTACAGCATTTAGTGAACATTGAGTGTATTACAGCATCACATCTAGTGAACATTGAGTGGATTACATCATCTAGTGAACATTGAGTGGATTACAGCATTTAGTGAACATTGAGTGGATTACATCATCTAGTGAACATTGAGTGGATTACAGCATTTAGTGAACATTGAGTGGATTACATCATCTAGTGAACATTGAGTGGATTACATCATCTAGTGAACATTGAGTGGATTACAGCATTTAGTGAACATTGAGTGGATTACATCATCTAGTGAACATTGAGTGGATTACAGCATTTAGTGAACATTGAGTGGATTACAGCATTTAGTGAACATTGAGTGGATTACATCATCTAGTGAACAGTGAGTGGATTACAGCATCTAATGAACATTGAGTGGATTACAGCATTTAGTGAACAGTGAGTGGATTACAGCATTTAGTGAACATTGAGTGGATTACAGCATTTAGTGAACATTGAGTGGATTACAGCATCTAATGAACATTGAGTGGATTACAGCATTTAGTGAACATTGAGTGGATTACATCATCTAGTGAACAGTGAGTGGATTACAGCATCTAATGAACATTGAGTGGATTACAGCATTTAGTGAACATTGAGTGGATTACATCATCTAGTGAACAGTGAGTGGATTACAGCATCTAATGAACATTGAGTGGATTACATCATCTAGTGAACATTCAGTGGATTACAGCATTTAGCGAACAGTGAGTGGTTTCCAGCATCACATCCAGTGAACAGTGAGTGGATTCAAGCGTCAGATCCAGTGAACATTGAGTGGATTCAATCATCACATCCAGTGCACAGTGAGTGGTTTACAGCATCTAGTGAACATTGAGTGGATTCTAGCATCACACCCGACGGACAGTGAGTGGATTCCGGTACATTCCAGCATCACATCTATTGAACAGTGAATGGATTTTCCAGCATCACATTCAGTGAGTGGATCCAGTGAACAGTGAGTGAATACCAGTATCCAGTGAAGAGTGGGTGGATTCAAACATCACATCCAGTGAACAGTGAGCGGATTCCAGCATCACATCCCATTCCAGCATCACATTCAGTGACAGTGATTGGATTCCAGTAGATTCCATCATCACTTCCAGTGAGCAGTGAGTGGATTACAGCATCACATCCAGTGAACAGTGGGTGGATTACAGCATCACATCTAGTGAACATTGAGTGGATTACAGCATCACATCCAGTGAGCAGTGAGTGGATTACAGCATCACATCCAGTGAACAGTGAGTGGATTACAGCATCACATCCAGTGAACAGTGGGTGGATTACAGCATCACATCTAGTGAACATTGAGTGGATTACAGCATCACATCCAGTGAGCAGTGAGTGGATTACAGCATCACATCCAGTGAACAGTGGGTGGATTACAGCATCACATCTAGTGAACATTGAGTGGATTACAGCATCACATCCAGTGAACAGTGAGTGGGTCTCAGCATCACATCCAGTGAACAGTGAGTGGTTCTCAGCATCACATCCAGTGAACAGTGCTGAATATCTGGAGACACAATGGATCCAACAGTGATGCTCTTCTTTCTGCTCTGGGCCTCAGGTAAAAGTTTATAAGTACATTACTCAAGTGCTGTAAGTAGAATGTAAATGTACTAAAATCTAAAATTCTAAATACCAGTAAGACACCCTAAGGGTGAGAAGTAACCTCACCCTAAAGGGCAAGGTCACGCACATGTGTGCTTGCACGCATATGCTTGGGTGACAGCAGACCTCTGGGCTAGCGCAATGTTATCAAATGCACAGACCTGGTTGGTTGTTTAAGTTGGACAAAATGTGGGCAAAAGTGTGGCCAAAGAGTGTGGCGTGACTGACGCACACACAGGATCTGCAGGTTTTCATAGTAAATTTCCCATATATGGAGATGACTCACGTCTGACATCATAGATGTCTGACTTCATAGACCACATGAGACTGACACAATATGTCCTTATATGAGCATTGCCAGACATTGGTTTAATATTGATGTCGGCCGGGTAGGGCGTAAAATGTATGCTAATTACTAAGGCCAGACGGGGCCCCTGCCTAGTCGGCCCAGTTAGGGCCCAGTTAGGACCAGGCCTTAATTTTCATGCCGGCTGAGAATGCTGAGCTGGTCTAGTCATCATTATGATGTCAGAACAGTTCAGCTATATCATTCTGCTGAGGTGGAAAAGTTATCATTGTGATGTCAGAACAGGTCGGTGCAAATTAATTCTGTCTTGGCCAGCGTGATAAGTATACACAGGAGCTGCAGGTTTACGTCAAAATAATTAAAGTAGTCGTAGTGTCAGGTAAAGTGGTCCATCAGGTAAATTGAGCCAAGTTCAGTTCTAATGGACTTTATTAGATATTTATTAGAGATTTATTGTTTAGCTAATAGAGTGCACCAGCAGAGCGTGCAAGTAGGGTGATGAGGGCTGTCTGTGCGTATGTGAGTATGTATGTAGCTGACAGTACAAAGGCTGGGCCTTTAACCAATGAGGGAGCAGCGTTCTGGGTGAGTATAGAAATAGTGGCCCTCTGGAGTGAGTGTGGAAATATAGTGGCCCTCTGGAGTGAGTGTGTAAATATAGTGGCCCTCTGGAGTGAGTGTGTAAATATAGTGGCCCTCTGGAGTGAGTGTGGAAATATAGTGGCCCTCTGGAGTGAGTGTGGAAATATAGTGGCACTCTGGAGTGAGTGTGGAAATATAGTGGCTCTCTGGAGTGAGTGTGGAAATATAGTGGCTCTCTGGAGTGAGTGTGGAAATATAGTGGCCCTCTGGAGTGAGTGTGGAAATAGAGTGGCCCTCTGAAGTGAGTGTGGAAATAGAGTGGCCCTCTGGAGCAATTTTAAAAGGGAAAATTAAAAAGGGAGGGGTTTATTTACTTTTCCATTCCATATAGCTATTCATTTCAAGGTGGGTTTGTCCATATTTGTTGAAATATAATGTCCTTGTATTTTCTAGATAATCACAGCATTTGCTTCCATTATAATATATTGTTGACACGTTTTACACAGATTTAATCTCTTTGCTAAATAGTTACAATATATATATATGGTCTGACCTCACAAGCCCCATATTTGGACCCGGACAACCTATAACTCTGTATATAGAGACATGGCTGCTGACATCAGTATGGGAGAGAAGGGGAGGCGACTATTAAAGAGCTACAGGAAGTCTTCTAACTTCACTCACTGCAACCTACGAAGTGTGGTTGATTACTGAGTGTGTGTGTGTGTGTGTGTGTGTGTGTGTGCGCGCGCGCGCGCGCGTGTCTGCCTGCCTGCCTGCCTGCCTGCCTGCCTGCCTGCCCGCCATGTGTGCACGTGTGTGCACATGTGAGCAATGCTTATGCATGATGTTACATGGTGCACTGCACATGGTGCCTAAAGCTAGCCTTACATCTAACAACTTTGGTAAGATTGTGGACAGATTTGGAAAGGATTTCTTAAAGACTACCCCTCACACTATAAGATTTGAAAAAGACTCCCCAAAGACTGTAGGATGATTTTTCAAAGATTTCAGTTGTTAGATGTGTATGCCTCTAAAGATTTTGTAAAGACTGGTTCAAGATTCCCTTTTATTTGCTGAAATATGCCTATTATATAGCCTTGTGTTCCTAAATAAATTATAATATTATTATAAAGCATTAGGCTAACCATAAATGAAAATAGCCGATCTACAAGCTCAGTCACAGCGCGTCGCATCAGAGTATTGCAGTATTGATACTTTTACTTGATTACTTTTTCACTGCACATGCCGCCCCAGCTCAGCTCTGTGCCTCTCCTCTCTAGTTTTCTCGTCTCAGCCGGCGCAGATCGATCCCATCAACTATTATCAACGACGTTGAATGTTTGGAATAATGGAAACGCGGAGAAATAACTAATAAAGGGCTGTCGTAGTAGTAGCCGCACCAACAACGACCAGGCTGGCAGCTCAGGCAGCGTCTTTTGGGGAATGAATGGCTTGGCTTTTGGCTTGTTCTGTTTTGGTTGTAGGCTATAGGCTACGTCATTGTATTCATTCACTCAGCCCCGATTTGTGAAAATATTAAACCAGTTTGATATTCTCGTAACATAATCTGGGTCTCAAATCGGGGTAAAAATCGAGTCGGACCACTACCTCACATTTAACGATTGAGTAACGAATGAGTCACGGGAGCGCGCCGCAAATAGCCCAGATTTTATTAAGATTGAGAAATCTTTACCAAGTCGTTAGATGTAAGAGGGCCTTTAAGCTAGCCTTACACCTAACAACTTTGGTAAGATTGTGGACAGATTTGGGAAAGATTTCTTAAAGACTACCCCTCACACTATAAGATTTGAAAAAGACTCCCCAAAGACTGTAGGATGATTTTTCAAAGATTTAAGTTGTTAGATGTGTATGCCTCCAAAGATTTTGTAAAGACTGGTTAAAGATTCCCTTTTATTTGCTGAAATATGACTATTATATAGCCTTGTGTTCCAAAATAAATTATAATATTATTATAAAGCATTAGGCTAACCATAAATGAAAATAGCTGATCTACAAGCTCAGTCACAGCGCGTCGCATCATAGTATTGCATTATTGATACTTTTACTTGATTACTTTTCTATCACGCACATGCAGTGCACACACACACACACACACACACACACACCAAGCTCCGCCTTCCTCCCTCAGCCCTCTGTGCCTCTCCTCTCTAGTTTTCTCCTCTCAGCCGGCGCAGATCGATCCTATCAACTATTATCAACGTTGAATGTTTGGAATAATGGAAACGCGGAGCAATAACTAATAAAGGGCTGCCGTAGTAGCCGCACCAACAATGACCAGGCTGGCAGCTCAGGCAGCGTCTTTTGGGGAATGAATGGCTTGGCTTTTGGCTTGTTCTGTTTTGGTTGTAGGCTAGGCTACGTCATTATATTCATTCAGACTCAGCCCCGATTTGTGAAAATATTAAACCAGTTTGATATTCTCGTAACATAATCTGGGTCTCAAATCGGGGTAAAAATCGAGTCGGTCCACTACCTCACATTTAACGATTGTGTAACGACTGAGTCACGGGAGCGCGCCGCAAATAGCCCCGATTTTATTACGATTGAGAAATCTTTTCAAAGTCGTTAGATGTAAGAGGGCCTTTATATTACGTCTATGAAAATAGACCTGTTGTGATGCAAGTCCAGGGTGCTGCAGAATACTTTGATAATATTTGGAATTTATCAGTTCAGTTTTCAGACCCCCTTTGCCAAAATTAGCTCATCTACAAACTTGTCGATCCAATATTTTAGGCAAATGTTTCCCTCTGAATAGGGGTGCTGGGGTTCAAGTGGTTGCATGTATTAACTATAATGTTATTTTTAATCTGTCCTAAATGGATATTCTCAAGTTTTCCTTGTGACATATTGTATCTTTTACGTCATGTAACATGACCAGGGCAGGAATTTCATGGAGGACATGAAGGCCATGGCCGCCGTTGCCCCTCAATTTGGCCTTTTGCCCCTCAAACCAATGGCATGTCCTGAGGCCACAGTGGCCTTAATGCCCCAGCTGACTGAACCACTTTCTGCTCTGTTTCTTTCTTGTCAATATGTAGACTGTAGACACCGGTGTCTCTTTCTGTTCATGTAGACACCAGTGTCTTTTGTTGAGATTCTGAAATCGTAACTCCCCGTAAGTCCCCATCTTGAAACCAATCCAGGGACTTTGATTGGTGCAGGGCTGAGCATGGATCTATTTCACTGCAGATTAGGTTATCATTCCTAACCCTTAAATTCAACACATTCTTTCAATGGACTAAAATCTTGTTTTATTTGATGGCCTTCCTGCCCTGGCATTTGGCCTTTGTGCCCTCAAAAAAAAAAAAAAAAAAAAAAAAAACAATACCAAAGGCCAAGTGGCCTTGCCCATAAAATGATGAAATTCTAGGCCTGAATATGACATAAATGTAACATACTGTAATATAAAGTAACAGTGTAATTCAGGGGTGCCGTGGATGAAAACGTTATTTACAGGGGTGACCTGAAACATCAGAGTTTCAGAACCACTCTCAACAGGGTTTAAACGGTTAAATACAGGTTCTTATACTGGTCACCCAAACAACCAGACAGAGACCAAAGTTCATGTTGAATAAAAGAACCGGTGGTTCCAGTCGTAGTCTAATGACTACACCAAGTTGTTTCTGTAGTCAGTGAACCAGGGCCGTTTTTCTGCACAGGCACACAAGGCACATGCCTATGTCCTGTCTGGAGTGACTGTGGAAATATAGTGGTCCTCTGGAGTGAGTGTGGAAATATAGTGGCCCTCTAGAGTTACTGTGGAAATATAGTGGCCCTCTGGAGTGAGTGTGGAAATTAGTGGCCCTCTGGAGTGAGTGTGTAAATATAGTGGTCCTCTGGAGTGACTGTGGAAATATAGTGGCCCTCTGGAGTGAGTGTGGAAATATAGTGGCCCTCTAGAGTTACTGTGGAAATATAGTGGCCCTCTGGAGTGAGTGTGGAAATTAGTGGCCCTCTGGAGTGAGTGTGTAAATATAGTGGCCCTCTGGAGTGAGTGTGGAAATTAGTGGCCCTCTCTGGATCTGTGCGTTCTGACTGATTTTAACAGCGGCAGCCCAAAGCTGCCCTGCGTCTACATATCTGCTTTGGTTACCGTGGTAACGACTTCGGCATCATGACGTTACGTTATGTTCAGGAAATGGGGCATAACAGACAAGCGACAACAACAAAAACAAACACACGTTACAATATTGTTTTTCCTCTTTTCTTTACTCTAATTGTGTTTCGCTCTTCTCTCTGGTTTTATCTATTTAGCTCACGTGTTTTCTCTCTCCTCTCTTTTTCCTCATGTGCTCAGCGCACTGTAATATGCGCTGTAATCATTGCAAGTGATGTGTCGTTCATGAGTGATTCGTTCATAAGAATCAAATCATTAGCATGACTGAAAATGGGTCGTTCACACTTTCGTTCACACCCCCGCCCCTCCCCCTAATAGCCCCAGCCGGCAGACAGGACTCGACGGCGGGCTGTACTCGCGATGTAATAAAAAACGCTCCAGCGATTGTGTTTTTTTTTTCACGGGACGATCGTGCTATGAACGAATCATTTGAACGAATCTTTTGAACAGATCATTACCGTGAACGTGAACGAAATGATCCATTCACGGCAATGCCGTTCACTGAAATGAACGGCATTGCCCATCATAACGCGCTCTGTAATGACGTTGGTGCTCCGCGCTAGGGTCGCGCAGCAAGTGACGCTTGGCCAGTTTGATGTGGCCTGCATGTGACTTGCATATAACTCTATGGGGTGGATGTGGTTGCTGCTTTCAGACTGAGTCAGATGTCCTCAGATGGATCGGATTTGAAACCACCTCTGGATGTGGTTTTTCAAAATCGGATTTCATGTGACTTGCATGTGACATGTTTGGATTTAGACTATTTAAAAAAAAATCGGATTCCACTTTTGAAGTGACTCAGATCTGATTCAGGCTAGATTTCAGTGGCAGTGTAAAGCCGGCCTTATTGATCCTGCTTATTGAGCCGGGCTTTTCTCAAGCCCACTATTGAGCATTTTCTAATATTTTGTGGAAAGATGTGAGACTATACATTTTAAACAGAACTGGTATCTTTTATTGGCCAGTTGTTATTACTGTGAGTTTGTTTGTAGCTGACCATCATCTATGAAGATGACATTTAACAAAAGTAAAATATATTTTGCCTATCATTATAACAACCATTCATTAATGTGCAATACCTGTTAAATGGCTTTATATTAGGAATTGTACTGTAATCATCTCTTGATCACCTCTAGATTGTTTAAACATGATGTCATGGGACGCTATAAGCTTGATAACAGGCTTGATAAGCCCAAAGCCTATTTATAAGCTTTGGGCTTATTCAATAAATGTGTTATCGAGTATGTAACAGGTTGTTGTTGCCCAGTTGGCCACCCCTGATAATAGAGCATTAAAAATATAAGAGAAAGTAGCAGTGCATAGTTATGGTTCACATAGGAAGATATTCTGCCAACGAAAAAACTCACAGGTAAAATAGATCTACAAGCTCACAATGGATCAACATGTATGTGAGTTTGTAGAGTTTGTACATCGTAGTATACATGGCTTACGTGGTTAAGAAAAGGTTTGTGTGTGTGTGTGTGTGTGTGTGTGTGTGTGTGTGTGTGTGTGTGTGTGTGTGTGAGAGGAGGGGGAGGTGACTTTAGAGAGAGAGAGAGCTACAGGAAGTCTTCTTACTTCTCTCACTGCAGTGGCATCAATTCAGCAAAAGCTACGGTATGGCAACATGTGTCTTGCACTCGCGCAATGTTGCCATACCTTAGCAACAGGCATGATGATTTTTTTTAAGATGTACATTTAATGTTTTCCCCCTGTAGCCAAGGCATGGCAGCTGCCATACCTTGCCTTACCCAATTGACGCCTCTGACTTGACTGAAACCTACGCAGTGTGGTTGTGGTTGGCGTGTGTGTGTGTGTGTGTGTGTGTGTGTGTGTGTGTGTGTGTGTGTGTGTGTGTGTGTGTGTGTGTGTGTGTGTGTGTGTGTGTGTGTGTGTGTGTGAGTGCGTGCGTGCGTGCGTGCGTGCGTGCGTGCGTGCGTGCGTGCGTGTGTGTGCCCTGCTGCCTGCCTGAGAAGGGTCCATATAGATTCTATTGGCCTGCCTACCTGCACGGAATTCATAATTTAAATGTTTAGACCCTCTATACTTGTACTTAGCCTGATTTCAGACTCAGCGCTGAGCTTGAGTCTGACATTGTCCCATTGACAAGAGATTTGTCAATGGGGGAGGGGATTTGAACTTTGAAATTTCCAATCACAAGAGATCTGGTGGGAGGGGTTGTGTTTGACTTGTGTGGCTACACAAAAACATTCCCCCCTCCCCTCTATGACAGGCATCAAACAGGTTGTTGTCTTTGATGTTAACGAGGTGTGCACAACCCCCATTTGAAGTTCAAAGGGAGCAATTAAGAGCTTTGGCTGAGCTCTCTCTCCCCCCCCCCCCCCCCCCCCCCCTCCACTGTTTCTGTTGATTTTCAAAAGTTAGACCCACCCCCTCCTTAGCCTCGCGTAGCCAGGCTTACTCATCTCCGAAGAGAAAAGCCTGGTGACAATAGAAGGCAGAAAGCGTTCAACTTCCGCCGAAGGAATTTCACCGGTAGCTGTATTTTTTTCCACTGTGCGGTGTTCCTGCAAACGTATTCCCTGCACGAAATTAGCTGGTCTAAGTCTCCTGCTCCGTCGGTTGCGCTCGCAATAAACAATATACAAATAAAAACATTGATTCAAGCAATGTTACACCTATTAAGAGTGAGTTAAGAGCTACAATCTATTTTAGTTTTTTCGCTGGGGAATGTAAACAGACCCGCACCGCATGACGTAACGTCCGTTAAACGCAGACTTCCGCTAGAAATCTTGGAACACACCGGAAGGCATATTGTCTACAGGGTGCCCCCTCCTCCGTCTTGTCATTGATTTCATTGGCTGGTACGCCAAGATACCATACAAGTTAAGCATCATATGACAACATCAGACCAAGAGAACCAGTCCGCTCAGAGAGTGGGCGGGTCTATGGGCTGGAGCCAGGCAATACTTGCACTCCCTGTACTCGGAACGTCCTGATTGGCCTTAGGGAGGGGCGTTACAATTCCCGGTGGCTTGCCATCTGATTGGCCTGCCAGAATGCAGGCAAGCACCACTGTCGAAGCAGCAGCATATCAGCTGCACTGTCAAACTGGAGGCACCTGTTAGTTGGTGTTATGTCTCACTGTAATCGAATGAATATTTAATTGAATGAGCTAGCAATGCCTTGATGACCAGAGATTGATTGCTCATTTCTTCAGACGGTGCATTATCTACAGTAAATCTCTTTGCTAAAATTAGCCGATCTACAAGCTTGTAGATGGAATATTTGGGAAAAATGTTCCTCTCTGAATACTAGTGATGCTGGGGTTAAAGTGGTTCCATGTATTAACTATTTTCAATCTGCCCTTCATGGATATTCTCCAGTTTTCCTTGTGACATAATATGTCAATATGTCTCAAGGATATTGTATCTTAGGGGGAGAGATCGACACTTTTATGTAATAGGCCTATGACATAAATGTAACATGCTATATATATATATATATATATATATATATATATATATATATATATATATATATATATATATATAATATATATATATATCGATGGCCAAAGCGCAAAACCTCCTATCTGCAAATTTCATGATTTTTTTTTTTCATGAAATGATTACTACAGGCTATGCTTCACATGGTCAGCCTGACTGCATGATTGTCCTGCCCCTCATTTTGTCAGAAATGTCATGTGAGTAAAACCTCCTATCTACTGCAGTTCCAGTCAGTGAGAAATCTCACAAGCGCAAACCCTCCTAACTGCAGCAGAGTAAAAGCAAAGCTTAAACTTGGAACTTATATGGTATGTAGACCATCTTATGTCTTTCAGTCTTGTAGTAATTAATTGTTTTATAAATAAAAAGTGTCTTCCACCCCTATAGTGAAGTATTATTTTTGGTACTCTGTAAGTTAATAGCATTTCCCTTGTTGATTGCTAATGATTAGCATGATTAGCACCAGGTAGTGACAGCTTTCACAAAACAAGAGAGTGAGTTGATAACTAAGTAACTACGTGCATTTACCTAAATACTGTAATTAAGTTATTGACTGCCTTGACAAGTTATATAAGTGTGACCATGCTGCCTATGACGAGTATGACGAGTTTTGGGCCGAATTTGCGTTTTTTTTATATATTATTATTATTATTATTCTTTTTTTTTTTAAATAAATAAATAAAGGTAGATGTTTTTCTTTGGGACTTCCTTCTATCTACTAGGCATGATCGTGATCGCGAAATTGCATGTTTGACCCCCATACCAACCCCTTGTTTCAAACATGACATCTATTTGTTTACATTGGAAAAAAAATCATGCTATCACATGAATGCCTGAAATGATTTCCAAGCAGTTTTTGTTTGAAAGCTGTGAACAAGGTGCACACAAGTTGTGCATGATCTGTGCATGGGCGAGCATGATCCGTGCACTATAGATTACATAGAAGTCTATGGAGAATTACAGAAAGTACACTTTTGAAGTATTTGTTGAGTGTTGGAGCCAGTTTTAGTTTTTGGGTTTTGTCCACTTGGATTCTAGTTTTCGTTTTCATAAATAGAAAATATGATTTTGAAAGATATGAAGTTATTGTAATTTGGTATTCTGTATAGCCCACCTCCTCCTCCAGATATGGAATAATGCTAAAGTCTGACATCTCAAAGTCTGTCATGTCAAATAAGTTAGCCCTTATGCAGTTCCCTTTCCCCTTCAAAGTAAAAGCTTCCTGGTTTACTTTATTTTGAAAGGTTGGACAGGAAGTAGGGGAGCTTGTTTAAGGCCACTTGTCATTATTGCTGGAAACAATGGAACAAAGAAAAGTTTGGTGGAGGTGAGGGAGGCATACAGTTTTTGACCCTTATTATTTATCGAATTGCTATTTTTGGACCTTTTCAGTTTAATTATTTACTTGGACATTTTTGGAAGACAATAAATATTTTTCAGTGCATTTCAACTTTCTCCTTTCTTCTTTTTATTGGAAAATAATGGAGTCAAGACACCCTAGGCCTTCACCAGTAGAGGTTTGGATTAAATGCCTCTACATCTAAGTCAAAAACTACTGCTTGGACATGGAAATTGGAACTTGGAAAGGAAAATGAAAGATGGAAATGGAAATGGAAAAGGAAAATGGAGGATGGAATCATGAAATCAAAGAATGGAAAATGGATCATGAAATCAAAGAATGGAAAATGGAAATGGGATCATGAAATTAAAGAATGGAACTAATGGAAAAAGGATGCAAATAATCAATTCCACAAGTAAAGGACTTGGACACTTTGGAAACTGAGCTTTCTCTGAAAACTAAAGTGTGAGTACAATGTGCTGAATAAAACTGTGTTGCATTGTGTGCTTGCTTTTGAACTTTGTATCTGTGCTTTAAGCCACAAAAGCCCAAGTGCAAGTTTTGGAAAATGAATTTCTATGGACAATGACATTTTAATTGTGCTGATATGGCTGACAGTGACATGGCAAAGCAAATGAAGGACAGTGATCTGCAAACGGTCACAGATGTACCTGAAGATAAGGCTGTTATGGCAAACCCTAATCCATCTAATGAAAATGAAATGATGCCCGATGGGGTTTCTGATAGAGGTCTTCACGGGTCCAATTTGAACTACCCGAACCCAAAAGGACCCGGGGGAAATGGACCCGGACCCATATGGCCCCGTCTATCATTTGGAATTTGAGAACCGTTACCCGATCAGCCCCGAGACGTGATGGATCCGATCCGAACGGCCCCGCCTGTTATTAGAAAAATTGGATCCGATACCCGAGCAGAACGAGAGATCCGAGACCCGAACCTGTCGCCCCGAAATGAAAGAATGCCAACGTTATTATATTAAGAGTTGTATCAGACATATTTCTTACCTAACGTCGCCACGGTGCTGCTGTTGCTGTCAGCGGCGCTGTGCCTCTCGCCAAAAGATGATCTTTTCCCAGACCAGTAAGTCAATGCAATACAAATAAATCCATGTTTTTATTCCTTCTTCTTTGGCTAGCCAATGCTAATGCTATCGTTTTCTGTCGCATGTGTTGTTCATTATATCTTTCTGCTTTGAGTGTCCATTTTGCTCTGCAGAGCATGACAACACGCAATGACAACTCCATTGTAAACCGTTAACCAAAACGTTACGTTAATATCTTTGATAATAATAACAATCCAACTGATACAGTCAGTGTTGTTGTGACTGAGTGAGTCTCAGTTCTCACAACCAATGCAACAGATTACATGCTGCATCTTTAGTGCCATCGTGTGGCGTTATCTATTTGGTGCAGTTGTTGCGTTCGCTTTCACTTCAATCTCGGCCTGGCTCGGCTCCACTCGGGTAACAGGAGATACCCGGGGAACCGGGGCAGACGGCCCCGGCCCGCCCCGCGGTATAAGCTCGAAAACGGCCCCGTTACCCGGCTCGGGGCGGTTCGGATCGCGGGTAATTTCGGATCTCGGGCAGGTCCGAAGACCTTTCTGAGGAACAGCTACATAAGCTGATTGGCTCAAGGAGAGCTAAACTTGGAATGGTGACACGAAAAAAGAATGAAATTGGAGTCCTGATGGAAAGTGGAACTGTGGAGGGTGTTTGCCATGCATTTGATGAGTTTCATAATGTATTGTCTGAATTTATGGAATTGCAAGTAAATGTACAAATGTCTCTGCCTATTGGAGAAAGAGATGCAGACCACATGAACTGGTATGAACCCAAGTTGCTTGCATTCAGAGACTTCATTAAGGAAACAGAAAAATGGTTAATAGCCAATATGAAGAATGCAAAACAGCCTTTTCATCACTCTACACAGATCGTGCAGCATGAGGTGAGCTTGGAATCTATTGATTGTGCATCTGTAACATCTAAAAAGAGCACAGCATCCAGTGCACGTGCACGAATAAATGCGGAAGCAGAACGTGCTGCACTATTGGCCAAAGCTTCATGTCTTGAGGGCCAATATGCTCTGGATCTGGAGGAGCTACAGCTTAAAGCAAGGAAGGAAAAGTTTGCTGTTGATTCTGAGTTGGCTGCTACAAATGCAAAATTGAATGTGCTATATGAATTGGAGGAGAATGCATCTCAATCGAAAGTGGTACCACAAGCACCTGCCAAATTGCATGTGCTGAAAGAAGTGGAGGAGTTTTCATCTCCCATCCCCAAGGGAGCACCACAAGCACATAGGACCATGGACCGTTTCAGTCCTCTGACAATGGACCAAACAACATTAGGAGAAGCTTCTTTGAATGCTGCTTATGAGCTGCAAGGCGCTAAACCTCGCCCACTTCCTGTCAGTTCTGCACAAGAAAATACTGCTCAGTTGCCTACTAAAGAACAAGCAAGTATGGAAAGGGGCAGAAGTGAGCAGCAGGCAGATCCTAGACGTGGTGGTGGTGATGAGGAGCAGCAGCATCCAGATGTCAGCTCATTAAGTCTCCACACCTCAGCAGTGCATACAGACCAGCATCGAGACTCCAGACCTGGGGATCCAGTGCAGCATCGAGACTCCAGACCTGGGGATCCAGTGCAGCATCGAGACTCCAGAACTGGGGATCCAGTGCAGCATCGAGCCTCCAGAACTGGGGATCCAGTGCAGCATCGAGACTCCAGAACTGGGGATCCAGTGCAGCATCGAGACTCCAGACGTGGTGGTCCAGCGCAGCATCCAGACTCCAGACTTGGTGGTGCAGCCCAGCATCCACCTCCCAGACATGGTGGTGCTGAGCAGCATCCACCTCCCAGACGTGTTGTTGCAGACCAGCATCATTATGCACCTCAGGGTACTATTGGTGCAAACCTGGCCAGACAGGACCTGGACAGTGGTCACCATGAAGGAGATAACTCTGAAACATTAACTCTTTCAAATATCCTCAGAAGACAAAATGACATCACTGAATATTTAGTTGGGCAACAGCAGCTCTCATTATTGCCCACTAGAGATATTCCAATATTTCATGGTGATGCACTCCACTACAGATCTTTCATCCAAGCTTTTCAACACAATATTGAAAGCAGGACCAGCAGTAATCAAGACAGACTCTATTTTCTAGAACAATACACTGCTGGACAGCCAAGGGATCTTGTGCGCAGCTGCTTGCATATGGACCCAAGAAGAGGATACATGGAGGCAAAAATGTTGCTTCAAAAGCACTTCGGACATGAAATGAAAATAGCAACTGCTTACCTAGATAAGGCTCTCAACTGGAATTCCATAAGAGCAGAAGATGGAAAAGCCCTGCATGCTTATATGGCATATTTCTGAGGGAATGCTACAATGTCATGCAGGACATTCAATTCTTAATGGAATTAGAAACCCCTTCGAACATGAGAGCCATTGTTGCGAAATTGCCCTTTAAGCTGCGTGATAAATGGAGGTCAACAGCTTGTGCTCTCCTGGAAAAAAAGAAAGAAAGAGCCAAGTTTATGGACCTTGTGGAGTTTGTCGAGAACCAAGCAAACATCGCTTTGGACCCAATATTTGGAGACCTTCAGGACCCAGCGTCCCAGAAAGTAGGTTCCAAGCCTAAAGTCACAGCCACACAAAGACCCCCCAGGGCGCAGCTGAGAGGAAGCAGTTTTGCCACCACAATAACACCAGCAGCTCCAGCAACACACAACACTCAGCCCAAGCCAGAGTTCACAGGCCAAGATGTCAAGCAGGTAAATGTTCCCTCTGCATTCCAACAGCCATGCATGTTTTGTAAAGGAGAACATACAATGCTGCTCTGCAAAAAGTTTAAAAACAAGCCTAATAAGGAGAAAGTCGATTTTCTCAAAACAAAAGGACTTTGCTTCGGATGTCTTGTAAAAGGACATATGAGTAAGAGCTGTGAAAAACGAATTACTTGTCAAACATGTCAACTAAAGCACCCCAGCATCCTACACATCGACAGGAAGTTCACCCCATCTGGTGCCACGAATGATGCTGAGGGTGAGCCAGCTGTCAATGCACTTGTATCTTTGGACACTAGTAGGCATACTGGGGCCGGAAATAGTGGCCGTGATTGCATGTTGGCTATTGTACCTGTACAAGTTAAAATGATCAAAGGAAATAGAACAGTGAACACTTGTGCCTTTTTGGATCCGGGCAGCTCCGCTACCTTTTGTACAGAAGCATTAATGGAGGAGCTTAATGCAAAAGGAAACAAAACTGACATACTTCTGACAACCTTGGGACAGAAGAGGCCAATTCACAGCTACAAAATTGCTGGAATGGAAGTGGCTGGGCTGGAAGAAAATACATTCCTTGAACTGCCTGATGTGTACACTCACAAGAGCATCCCAGTCACTCACAAAAATATTCCCTCTCAAGAAGACATACAAAAATGGCCTTACTTGAATAATGTTCATGTGAAACGCATTAATGCTGAAATAGGTCTTCTCATTGGAGTCAATGCTCCCAAAGCTCTGGAACCTTGGGAAATAGTTAACAGTGTAGGTAATGGGCCTTATGCTGTGAAAACTATGTTTGGATGGGTGGTCAATGGCCCACTCAATTGTAGCTCAATGGAGGAGCATGGCCAGCACTCCTTGAGTGTGAATAGGACTTCCATTGCCAGTGTGGAGGAAATGTTGATACAACAGTACAATCAAGACTTTACAGAGCATTGTTATGAGAAGAAAGAAATGTCTGCAGAGGACAAGCAGTTCATGAAAATCGCTTCAGACTCAGCAACATTAAAAGATGAACATTATTATCTCAAACTGCCTTTTCGTAATTTGGATGTGGTTCTGCCAAATAATCGACAGATAGCAGAGCAAAGAGTTCATCAACTTTTGAAAAAGTTCAAGAGGAACGAAAACTTTCACCAGGAGTACACCGCTTTTCTCAACGATGTCATCGAGAAAGGATATGCTGAGCCGGTGCCAAAAGGTGAACTTATGAGAAATGATGGGAGAGTGTGGTACCTACCACATCATGGGGTGTACCACCCACGAAAAGGGAAAATTCGTGTGGTTTTCGACTGTGGTGCCCCTTTCCATGGAACCTCCCTGAATAAAGAGCTCCTACAGGGGCCGGATTTGACAAATACCCTATTGGGTGTACTTATTAGATTCCGCCAGGGACCTGTTGCTTTAATGGCGGATATTGAAGCAATGTTCCACCAAGTACGGGTGGATAGCGAGGACAAAGACTTCTTGCGGTTTCTATGGTGGCCTAACGGAGACACAACTCAACCCCTTGCTGACTTCAGAATGACTGTACATCTCTTTGGTGCTGTCTCTTCGCCCAGCTGTGCAAGCTTCGCACTAAAACAGACAGCCAAAGACAACGAGGACAAATATTCTGAAGATGTCATCAGTACAGTCAACAAGAACTTTTATGTGGATGATTGCCTCAAGTCTGTTGACAGCGTGGAGCAGGCAATCTGTCTGTACAAAGACCTCAAAGACCTCTGTACAAGGGGAGGATTTGGCCTAACCAAATGGACCAGCAATAGTAGATCTGTTCTTGCATCCATCCCAGTGGAGGAAAGGGCCAAGGAACTGAAACAGCTGGACTTGGACAGAGAACATCTGCCCATCGAAAGGGCTCTTGGTGCTCAGTGGAACATTGAACAAGACACTTTCACTTTCAATCAGACTTTGAAAAGTCAACCAACCACTCGACGTGGAATACTGTCTATGGTGAGCTCAATTTATGACCCACTTGGTTTTCTCTCACCAGTTGTCCTAGTGGCGAAGAGGATACTGCAGGATCTCTGCAGAATCAAGTGTGGTTGGGATGATTGCATTCCAGATGCTTTGTCTATGCAGTGGCAAAAGTGGCTGGCTGAACTCCATCACCTCAGTAACTTTCAAGTCAGCAGGTGTGTCATTCCAGATGGATTTGGCAAGATTAAGTCAGCAGAGTTACATCACTTTTGTGACGCCAGTGAGAGTGGCTATGGGACAGTGTCATACATCCGTCTGGAAGATCACAATAACAACACACACGTGGCTTTCTTGATTGGAAAAGCAAGAGTGGCACCACTGAAGCACACAAGCATCCCCAGACTGGAGCTCGCAGCTGCTGTGTTAGCAGCACGCATGGACAGACTGTTAAAAGCAGAACTTCAAATCACAACTGAAGATTCTGTTTTCTGGACTGACAGCATGTCTGTCTTAAGGTACTTGGCCAATCGCAATCAAAGATTTCAAACCTTCGTGGCCAATCGGATCTTAACCATCCAAGCACTCACGAGCATCTCTCAGTGGCGACATATAACTACAAAGCTCAACCCAGCAGACGATGCTTCTCGTGGATTGAAAGCTGATGCCCTCCTGTCATCTAAAAGATGGATCAATGGACCTGCTTTCCTCACACTGCCTGAGGCCCAGTGGCCAAAGTCTGCAGCACTGGGGCCCATACCTGCTGGTGACCCAGAGGTGAGGAAAGACATCACCGTTTGCAGTACTGAGGTGAAAATGAATGACAATCCAACATGTCAGTTCATCCAGTACTTCTCTACATGGAGAAGATTAAAGACAGCAGTGGCATGGCTTCTCAAACTGAAAACTAAACTAAAAGAACTGAGTTTGGCCAGGAAAAAACCCTTGATCAAAACTCAGTCAAAAAGTGTCCCACATTTGTCAGTGGAGGACTTGGATCAAGCAGAAAAGGCAATTGTACGTTTTGTGCAAGACCAGTGCTTCTCGGAGGAAGTTGACATTCTGTCACAAAACAAAAGCCACATTGTAAAGAAAAGCAGGATTCACAAACTCAATCCAATAATGGTTGATGGCATCCTGCGTGTCGGAGGAAGACTGAGTCGAGCTGCTATGCCTGAGGAAACTAAACATCAGATGATCCTTCCCAAGAAACATCATGTGTCAGATTTAATTCTACGGCACGTCCATGAGCAGGTTGGACATAATGGGAGGAACCACACACTCTCAAAGCTCAGACGTCGCTATTGGATTCTACAGGCAAATGCAGCAGTTCGAAGGATGCTCAGAAAATGTGTGTTTTGCCAGCGGCAAAATGCAAAAGTTGGACAGCAACAGATGTCTGATCTCCCTAGAGATCGTGTGTCCGTGGATTTTCCACCATTCACGCACACTGGAGTCGATTACTTTGGGCCTATACTGGTCAAAAGAGGAAGGAGTACAGTGAAACGGTATGGGGTAATTTTTACCTGTCTCGCATGCCGTGCTGTGCACTTGGAAATGGCCTATTCTCTGGACACGGACTCATGCATTAATGCTCTGCGACGCTTCATCTGCAGGAGAGGAAAAGTGTCCGAGATGAGGTCAGATAATGGAACCAACCTTGTTGGTGCTAACCGGGAGCTGAAACAAGCTTTAAAGGAACTAGACAATGACAAAATTCACAAAACCTTGCTTAAAGATGAAATTAAATGGACATTCAACCCTCCTCTCGGCGCTCATCATGGAGGCGTTTGGGAACGATTAATCCAGTCCATTAAAAAGGTCCTCAGATCTGTTTTAAAGGAACAAACCATGGATGATGAGGGCCTGCAAACGGCGCTTTGTGAAGTGGAAGCAATACTCAATGATCGCCCACTTACTCCAATGTCTGATGATCCTGGTGATCTCGAAGCACTCACTCCAAACCATCTACTGCAACTGAAGTGCAAACCCTGGCTGCCGCCAGGGGTTTTCAAAAAGGAGGACTTGTACTGTAGGAGACGATGGAGACAGGTGCAGTACATCGCCGATTTATTCTGGAGGCGTTGGACAAAGGAGTATTTGCCACTTCTACAGGAAAGGCAAAAATGGAACAGAGTAAGAAGAAGTCTGGTACCTGGTGATCTTGTCCTCATTGTCGACGAGACTGCGCCCCGCAACTCCTGGCTGATGGGTCGTATCCTTCAGACTATGCCAGACTCCAAAGGCTTGGTTCGACAGGTCAGAGTGAAAACCAAGTCTAACACCCTGGACAGGCCGGTTACCAAGCTCTGTCTCCTTTTGGAGGCAGCTTCATAGAGCCAGCAGCAAAGGCCTCCATCAATGAAGTCATGTCCTGACTTCCAAAGACATGTATTCATGTGTGTATGTATGACTAAATCAATACACAATTTGCATTTAATTTATAGGAAAAAGCTGTGTGAGTGAGCCTAGTGCAGCCACTCTGATGCAGCCACTGATGCAGCCACACCCTGTTTTCTTTTTAAATAAAACTAGAAAATAAAATCTCTAAGAAATTGTAAGTGTGCCTGCAGCTCGCTAAGTGTGTGCAACCTTGTGTAGCGGTTGGTGTTAGCATTAGCATTATTAGCATTATTAGCATTAACATTAGCATTAGCATTAGCATTAGAATTTTTAACATTAGCATTTTTAGCATTAGCTTTTTCATTAGCATTAGCTTTAACATTCTTAGCATTATCATTTTTAACATTAGCATGTTGGGAAGTGGAGTTATTGATGTTTAAAGCCCAGCCAATAGGAAGGCAGAGGGGACAGGGCTTAAACAATTACAGATCATTCCTATTGGCTATGTAAGTACACCCACCAAATTCCAAGACAGTACAATGCTGCAAACTAGAGTTATGGGTGTTTAAAGCTCAGCCAATAGGAAGACAGGAGCGGGGCTTCAGCAATTACAGCTCATTCCTATTGGCTGTCTAAGTACACACAGCAAGTTTTGAGATGGTACCATGCTGCAAACTGGAGATATAGCTGTTTGAAGCTCAGCCAATAGGAAGATAGGGGAGCTCAGCCAATAGGAAGATAGGGGCGGGGCTTATAAGGGGCGGGGCTTAAGTAGTCATCATCATCATCATCATCAACTCTTTATTGACAGACACTAGGTCCAATAAGAAGACAAACAAAAACACAACATTAAAAACATCACACCATAAAAAAATAAATAAAAACAGAGCAATCAGAACACTAAAATAAGGTACTATACCAGTGTTTCCAGATGCAAGAGTGGTATTTCACATTACTGAACTGGGGTTTAGTCAGCAGCATGATAATCAAATTATTAGACACATTCAGACGACAGATAAACTTGAACGTCAAATTTCTCAAAAGAGCATGAAAAGTGCACACTCCTACTTCACAAAACAATTGACTGGCACTCGACCATCTTGGTTTTCTGAGTAGAATCCTCATACAATCATTGTAAGCAACCTGCAGCTTTTGGATGCTTGTCTGCTTATATTTTACCCACAAGGGGGCAGTATACAGAGGAGTGCAGTAGGCTCTGAACAAGTTTATCTTAACATCATTAGAACAAAAGTAGAACTTCTTCCTAAGCATGTTGGCTTGTGCATAGAGCATACGACGCTGCCTATATATGTCATCATCATCACTCAATTGGTCAGTAATGATGTGACCCAGATAGTTTGCTTTATCACACACAGTCAGAACCTGACCTGACAAATAGAATGAAGGAAAAGAAAGGTCCTTGTCCTCTCTTGTTCTACAGACCATGATGACACTCTTTTTAGCGTTATATTTCACATCACAGTAAGTCCCTATTGGCCATTTAAGTTCAGACACCAAGTTTGAAGACGGCACCATGCTGTGTACTGGACAGTACTATGTGTAATTATTTAGGTATGCAACAATGAACACTTAAGTGCAAAACCTCCTATCTGCAGAATTATCCAGGAAAAGTGGGTAAAAACATAATACATAATATTGTAATATAGTCCAGAAATCCAGAAATGGTGTATTATGTGATGGGTATCATTAACAAATAGCATTGTGCAAGAAAAAACACACAGCTTTTTAGTTTTCTTTTTCATTTTCCCAAAAAAGTGATTTTCGCAGATAGGAGGTTTTGCGCTTTGGCCATCGATATGTAGCATCGTAACATACTGTATAATATATGTGTGTGGTACACCAGCTGCACAGCAGCTCAGAGGTTAAAGATCCAGAGGGTCATAAATACAGCACAGAGAATCATTGGCTGCCCTCTCCCCACACTGGAAGAACTGCACAGGTCCCGCTGTCACAAAAAAAAGAGAACATTTTAAAAGACACGTCCCACCCCGGTCACCCCCTGTTTGATATGATGCTATCAGGCAGAAGGTACAGATCGATAAAGTCAGGTACAGCCAGGTTTAGAAACAGCTTCTATCCTGCAGCGGTAGTTACACTGAACGCTGCTAAGAAACGTTGATCTGATGAACATACATGTTTGATGCTGTTTGGGTTAAGTGCAATATGAGTTTGTGCAATAACAGCTGCTTTTATTTACATGTTTGTCTATGCTGTGCATGCTAAGTGCAATAGGGTTTGTGCAATGACGGGAAGTATGGTTCTGTGTTCTTTTGTTTAGATATATTTTTGAGTGATTTTAGTGATGCACTGATCGTTTGGCACTTTTAATTTCGTTGTACTTGTGACAATGACAATAAACATCTATTCTATTCTATTCTATTCTATTCTATTCTATAAATAAACAATGTATTTCAGGGGTGATGTGGATGAAAAGGTTATTTACAGGGGTTAAGGCCAAACAAATAGTAGGATAAGAAGTACAAATATAGTTTCATCAATTACACACCTGCCTGCATAGCTGATGGTAGTAAGGGGGTGGATGATAGGGTGTTTGGTTCTCCCCCTGGCTCCAGTGAGCTTGCAGATCAGTGATGGGTGGTGCTCCCCCTGGCTCCAGTAAGCTTGTAGATTAGTGATGGGTGGTGCTCCCCTTGGCTCCAGTAAGCTTGTAGATTAGTGATGGGTGGTGCTCCCCCTGGCTCCAGTGAGCTTGCAGATCAGTGATGGGTGGTGCTCCCCCTGGCTCCAGTAAGCTTGTAGATCAGTGATGGGTGGTGCGCCCCCTGGCTCCAGTAAGCTTGTAGATTAGTGATGGGTGGTGCTCCCCTTGGCTCCAGTAAGCTTGTAGATTAGTGATGGGTGGTGCTCCCCCTGGCTCCAGTGAGCTTGCAGATCAGTGATGGGTGGTGCTCCCCCCTGGCTCCATTGAGCTTGTAGATTAGTGATGGGTGGTGCCCCCCCCCCCCCCCCCCCCTGGCTCCAGTAAGCTTGTAGATTAGTGATGGGTGGTGCCCCCCCCCCCTGGCTCCAGTGAGCTTGTAGATCAGTGATGGGTGGTGCTCCCCCTGGCTCCAGTGAGCTTGCAGATCAGTGATGGGTGGTGCTCCCCCCTGGCTCCAGTGAGCTTGTAGATTAGTGATGGGTGGTGCCCCCCCCCCCCCCCTGGCTCCAGTAAACTTGTAGATTAGTGATGGGTGGTGCTTCCCTTGGCTCCAGTAAGCTTGTAGATTAGTGATGGGTGGTGCTCCCCCTGGCTCCAGTGAGCTTGCAGATCAGTGATGGGTGGTGCTCCCCCCTGGCTCCATTGAGCTTGTAGATTAGTGATGGGTGGTGCCCCCCCCCCCCCCCTGGCTCCAGTAAGCTTGTAGATTAGTGATGGGTGGTGCCCCCCCCCCCCCCCCCTGGCTCCAGTGAGCTTGTAGATCAGTGATGGGTGGTGCTCCCCCTGGCTCCAGTGAGCTTGCAGATCAGTGATGGGTGGTGCTCCCCCCTGGCTCCAGTGAGCTTGTAGATCAGTGATGGGTGGTGCTCCCCCTGGCTCCAGTGAGCTTGTAGATTAGTGATGGGTGGTGCTCCCCCTGGCTCCAGTAAGCTTGTAGATCAGTGATGGGTGGTGCTCCCCCTGGCTCCAGTGAGCTTGTAGATCAGTGATGGGTGGTGCTCCCCCTGGCTCCAGTAAGCTTGTAGATCAGTGATGGGTGGTGCTTCCCCTGGCTCCAGTGAGCTTGTAGATTAGTGATGGGTGGTGCTCCTCCCCTCTGGCTCCAGTGAGCTTGTAGATTAGTGATGGGTGGTGCTCCCCCTGACTCCAGTGAGCTTGTAGATTAGTGATGGGTGGTGCTCCCCCTGACTCCAGTGAGCTTGTAGATTAGTGATGGGTGGTGCTCCCCCTGACTCCAGTGAGCTTGTAGATCAGTGATGGGTGGTGCATTTCCACGCTGTAAGGCCAGTAAGGGACAAGATGACCACCGGCCAGTTTCATTATCACTGAATACACCTTTAAGTACCAAAGTAAAAGTACTCACATTTTTCAAAGAATGTCAGGCTTTTTTCCCACCAAAATAGTAGATCTACAAGCTCACAACGCATCACATTGTAGATCGGCTTTTTTAAAACAAAAGTATCAAGTGTGGGAGGTGGAGTATAGTGTGTGTGTATGGGGGGTGGGGGTGATTTTAGAGATATCATGAAGCTACAGGAAGTCTTTCAGCTTCACTCACTACAACCTATGCAGTGTGGTTGATTACTGTGTGTGTGTGTGTGTGTGTGTGTGTGTGTGTGTGTGTGTGTGTGTGTGTGTGTGTGTGTGTGTGTGTGTGTGTGTGTGTGTGTGTGTGTGTGTGTGTGAGAGAGAGAGAGAGAGCAGAAACAGCCCCTCCTTTACATCCCTCTGTCTCTGCTCTTCAACTCAAGTGTCACTAAAGAAACCTTGTACCAGGAAGACCTTGTATGTGTAAAGTGTTATATTAGCCTTCATTTACGGATGTTTGAGATCTCTTGATATCATCAAACAGCATAACAGTACTGTTGGCATTTATAGATTGAACGGACCTGTTTAAATTTAAGACCCATTATGGGAAATACAAAATCTACACACTCTTTCTGGAACACTTGTGTCAGGGCTGGCGCCCTGTTATTATTATTGTTATTATTATGAGTATTAATACTAGTAAGACACCCGAGGGTGATATGCGACCTCAGGGTGACATGCAACCTCGCCCTAAAGGGCGAGGTCGCGCCAATTCTTGACCATCTGGCCAACCACAGCGTTTCTCTGACGATTCTAGTTGTTGTCATTCTGGGGGGAGTTTGTTCATGTTTTTGTGAGGATATCAACCCTAGGAGACACAGGGAGAACACGCCAACCCAACCTAGGGTGTGAGCGATAGGGCCTTTCTGTGTGGAGTTTGCCTAAACATGGAGATGTGGTACAGAATGACTCATATATGGGCATAAAAAGTATGTCATGTGACATCACTTCCTGTACAGACAGTCAGACAGACAGACAGACAGCAATTGACTCCGGCCTAACAATGGCTACTGTCTATAACGATAGTCCCATATGACATGATGTACTGGACTATATCTCCATATATAGTGTTATCCACATCTCCATGTTTAGGCCAAACAAATTTCGCTCCATTTCTCCATGTATAGGTCCAAATGCCCAACGTTGAGCTTGACAACGAAATGTTCTTAACACAGACGCCCCCATATTTACATATATATAAAAAGTATGTCATGTGACATCACTTCCTGTACAGACAGTCAGACAGACAGCCATTGACTACGGCCTAACAATGGCTACTTTCTATGACGGTAGTCCCATATGACATGATGGACTGGACTATCTCCATATATAGTGTTATCCACATTTCGTGTAGCCGCCCTGTACAGGAAGTGATGTCACAACTCGCTGACCTCACGACATCACAGAGGATACGGAAGGAAGGAAGGTCACTCAAGCGACACGGTTCTTCAGAGTATATGCGACCTTCGGTCGCAACCAGTGGATGGAGGGGAGGCGGGTTAAGGGGCCTGCCAATCCGGGCAGCGACAGCAGAATTATGGGGAGATGAATGAGATGCTTTGGTTGGTTGGAGAGTGATGACGGTAGCGGAAGGGGAGACGCCATCGCCCACAACATTTAACAACATGTTGAACCAATGAGAACGCTTGGTTTCACAAGGAGGAAATTAACAACATGTTGAACCAATGAGAACCCTTGGTTTCACAAGGAGGAATTTAACAACATGTTGAACCAATGAGAACCCTTGGTTTCACAAGGAGGAATTTAACAATATGGTTTGAACCCCCTACAACCAACAAGATGCAGCACAATACAACACAACTAGATAATATTGAAGAAATAATGAGGGTTGGCTGGGGGCAGCCATAGCTGAGTGGTTAGTGAGCCTGCCTGGGGAGCCAGAGCCCCTGGTTGTCCCAGGTTAGAGTTCTCAACAGGCCTGAAAATGAAGGCCCGCTGGTGCTTCCGGTTCACGAAACAAGATGGCAGCTTGAGCGTGGAGCTCCGTGACGGTGATAAAGAAATAACCTCGTGAATATCTAAATAAAGTCAAAGGGTGTTTAATTCAAAGTGATGAGCAGCGGGGTATCTACTAGAAGGAGAACGTATGCTTCCGTGACCACAAATATGGATGAATGGCCAGAACTCGGCGACGGCCAGAACGGCGGCGGCGACACGGAGACCCAGCCGCATGAGGACGTGGTGGAGGAGGAGGAGGAAGACGGCCCAAGCCTCCTAGACATACTAAAAGAGCTTCGGGGCTTCAGAAAGGACAACAAGGCACAGCTTGCTGAAATAAAACAGGAGCTGAACAAGACCAACAAACGGATGGACGAGGCAGAGAGCCGGATAGACGAAGTTGAAACGGTACTACAGTCAACAACAGTACTGGTGAACCGGCTTCTGCAGCGACAGGCGGAGATGGAAGCTAAAATGGTCGACGCCGAGGGACGGGCAAGAAGGGGGAACATAAGACTTTATTGTGTTTCGGAAGAGGCAACAGCTGGCCTACAAGGCAACGAAATGGGGTCTTTTGTTGAAACCATGTTGAAATTAACATTAGACTTCCCAGCTGAAACAGACCTGGGGATTGAACGTTGCCACAGAGCCTTGGGACCGGCGCCCACAGACCCCGAGGCTAAACCGCGCTCTATCATCGCCAAGTTTGCAAGCTACAAAATGAAGGAAGAGGTGATTCGCCGAGCGTGGCAGAAAAAGCAGGTCTTCTACCTTGACAAGCGTTTTTTCGTCGACCATGACTACCCACCTGCTGTCCTCAAAGAGAGGGCAAAATACTCTGGAGCAAAGAAAGAATTAAAAAATCAAAAAATAAAATTCCAAACCCCCTACCCATTCAGAATGAGGGTATTCTACAGCGACGGGACCGTTCTGTACCAGAACGCAGCAGAGGCGACGGAGGACATGGCCGTGAGGGGTTTCCAGATCGACATCATCCCAGCTGCAACCAACCCAGACCAGCGTGAACTTCAGCGTCTCTCAGACTGGAAAGTGGCAGAGAAGAGGAGGAACCGATCGGCGCCCCAGTCTTCATCCAACGCAAAGAAACCCAACGTTGCCATACAAAAGCTGCAGCAGTACAAACGACGTCCTACTGGTGCAAGAAGATAAGGGTTTGCAGATAAGTTTGTGATAAAGTTCTTGTTTTGTTTTTGAAGGGGTTTTTATTTGTTGTTTTTTTCATGAGGGATTTGTTGTCCTGTAATAATAATGGCCATTGATTTGATTTAATTTAGAAAGTATTGGAAGCCATAAGTCTCCTTTTATTTAGATTTTATTTTTATTTTCTATCAAAGTGTAAAGGTCACAATGTTTCAACACCAAGACCACACACGTTTATGCAGTCACTTCAAAGGGCCCTACTTTTAACCTTAGTCAGGAGCAGGCCATCCCTTTCAGGGGAGTTAGTCATCTTAAATCCCTCAAAGGCTCAAATAGACAGAGCCTCTTTTTTGGAAGATAACGAAAAATGTAAAATGAATCTATTCATTTCTTTTTCTTTTTTTTTCTCTTTTCCGTTTTGTGATGTTTGTAAGAGGTACAGGGAAGCATATTGTTTTGAGTTTTGTTTTTGTTATGGGGAGATATACAGAAAATCTAACACTTAAAGGGAACCATGGCTAATAATCAGGACTTGAAAATAGTCTCATTTAATGTAAATGGAATTTTAAGCCCGGCCAAGAGAAGTAAGATCCTGAGTAAAATGAAAAAGGAGAACGCACAAATTGTATTTTTGCAAGAGACTCATCTTAACTCGACTGAACATGAAAAGTTGAAAAGAATGGGTTTCTCCAAGGTGTATTACTCATACTATAGGACGGGGCACAGGAGAGGAGTAGCTATTTTATTTTCTCAAAAAATTCCCTTTGAATTAATTTCCGAAATAAAAGATAAAGAAGGAAGATACATACTAATCTCTGGCAAGATAGTGTATGCCCCCCCCAGGCAGTGATTTTAGTTTTTACAGGAAAATGCTAGATTTAATGACGGACACCACAGGCCTTGTTATAGCTGGGGGAGATTGGAATATTAGGCTTCAAAGGTCAGACACATCAAAACAATTTACTCAAACCTCCCTGCATAGGAAATTAAAGGTACTTATGACAGAGCTCGGAGTTATAGATCTTTGGAGAGACTTCTACCCTACGGGACGTGACTATACTCACTACTCCCATCCCCACACCCTATACTCTAGAATAGATTACTTTTTTATTTTCAAAAAAGATAGGCACAGGGTTCGAAACTGTGAAATAGGAAATATAGATTTGTCAGATCATGCCCCTCTTTCTCTCTCACTGCAACTGTCGGGTTGCCCCAGAAATACACTTTGGAGGTTAAACTCAAGCATTCTCAATAATTTAATTTTCAAAACCCAGATAAGGGAAGAAATAAAAAGGTTTCTAGAAGAAAATGATAACGGTGAGGTCGGGCCTGAAATTATTTGGGACACGCTTAAAGCGGTGTTTCGCGGGAAGATCATTTCATATTGTGCATCTAAAAAGAAGGCAAGACAATTGAGGCTAATTGAATTAAACAGAAAATTGAAGGAGCTTGAAACAAAACATAAGGAGGAGCAAACTCAGGAACTCATCTCAAAATTGAAAGAAACTAGGACTCAAATAAACATTTGTTACACACAAGAATTAGAAAAAAAGATGATATTCACAAAACAAAGGTATTATGAATGTGGTTCTAAATTCTCTAAACTCCTGGCAAGAAAATTGAAACAACAACAGGCGGATAATACAATTTACAAAATCAGAGACCCTGACTCCAAAAACATTGTATATAAACAAAGTGACATACAGCTAGCCTTTCAAAAGTTTTACAAAAAGTTATACATACAGCCACCTTTAAAAGAAGGGCAGGAAATTGAACAGTTTTTGGACTCACTTGATCTACCTACCCTAACTGAAGGTCAAAGTAATGAAATGGTATCCAGAATAACTGAAGAGGAGGTAAATGCCGCCATCTCCAGGTTGAAAGCGAATAAGGCACCTGGACCCCCGATGGGTATAATTCCGACTGGTTCAAAACCTTCAAACCAGAGCTAACCCAAAGTCTAGTTAAGGTTTTTAATGAGGCTTTAATAAAAGGTAAAATTCCTCCATCATGGAGGGAGGCAACTATATCAGTAATACCTAAGGAGGGTAAGGATAGATTGGACTGTGGTGCATATAGACCTATTTCGGTCCTTAACACTGATTATAAATTGTATACGTCTATTCTTGCCAGGAGGGTTGAGGCAGTGATTTCCTCACTCTGCCAGACATGCCAGACAGGTTTTATCCCTTTAAGAACTACACACGACAATATCAGACGCTCGCTACACATACTCAGCCACATACAGGAGCATAAAATACCGGCGGCTCTGGTCAGTCTAGACTGCGAGAAGGCGTTCGATTCTGTGTCGTGGAGCTTCTTATTTAAGGTTCTGGAGAAGATGGGGTTCCATGAGGTGTTCATTAAAGGAATTATTAACACATTATATGACAACTCTGTAGCCCGAGTCAAGGTAAATGGTTACCTATCGGATAAAATTGAGCTAAAACGTGGGACAAAACAGGGATGTGGGCTGAGTCCGGGACTCTTCGCGATTTTCATAGAACCATTGGCCCAATGGATTAGACAGTCGGATAACATCAAAGGCATTTCTATTAAAGGGGAACAACACAAATCGGCGTTATTCGCAGACGATGTGTTGATATATCTAAGTCAACCATCAGAGTCACTGCCTGAACTGTTTAAACTTTTGGACAATTTTGGAACATACGGCTATAAATTAAACGTTCAGAAGACTCAGATTCTGACCCTAAACTATGCTCCAACAAAACAATTACAAGACAAACTCAATTTGAAATGGGGACAAAACACATTAAAATATTTGGGCATATTGCTACCCAAAGAAATGTCCACATTGGAAAAAATAAATTATGGTCCCCTGCTGGCGAAAATAAAATCCGATATTCAGAGGTGGAACTCCAATCCTTATATGAGCCTTACGCAAAGAGTTGAAACTGTTAAAATGAACATCCTCCCAAGATTCCTGTTTTTGTTTCAGGCTCTTCCAGTTGAAATCTCAACAAAACAATTCTCTGAATGGGATAAAATGATGTCACGCTTCATCTGGCAGGGTAAAAAACCTAGGGTTAGGTTCAAAACTTTACAATTAGCAAAAGATGAGGGTGGAATGGCGGTACCATGCCTCAAAGATTACTACTACTCTTCCCAAATTAGACCATTGATTAATCTATGTAACCCAGGGTACCATGCCAGATGGAAGGATATAGAGGTGTCACTAATCAAGGATCCCCCAATTAAAGCAATGCTTGGCAATAATGATCTATCTAAATTCATAGATAAAGAGAAAGATCCCTGGATAAAATTCAAATAAAGGTCTGGAAGTCTGTTAGAGATGAATATGGTTTATGGAGTATACTCAAAATAATCAGATGGTGTGCATATGATCCTGATTTTAAACCCAATCAATTAGATTGTAGATTTAAACACTGGCAGTCTAAAGGAATAACAACATATTATTCAATAATTGAAAAAGGTCAACTAAGAGATTTCCAGACACTAAAAAGAAAACACAATTTGGAAAAGGAGGATTTTTACAGGTATCTGCAATTACGAGATTACTTTAACCAAAAGGTTAAGCCATCATTAGATTTGGAGGATCCTATTCTGAGAGTAATTATTGACGCTCACTCCTCAGGTCCCAACAGAGGTATCATTTCCAGATTGTATAGTGGACTTATGTCTAAAAAGGGTTATTCAACAGAATATGTGAAAAACAAGTGGGAAAGTGAAGGTAACTTTGAGATATCAAATGAGGAATGGGGTGGTTGTTTTGATTCCCAATGGAAATGTACCAACTCCCATTCGTGGAGGGAATTTGGTTGGAAATGTCATATATTCTGGGACTGCCCGGTAATAAGACCTTTCTGGACAGAAATACACAAGGCACTGGAGGACGTGTTTAAGGTGAAAATACTGTTTCAATTTGACATCTTCATACTTGGGAAAACTGACTTCCACAATGGTCATCTCAACACCTACCTGTTTCATATTTTGCTAATTGCCTGCAAAAAAAACATCACCAGACACTGGTTACTTCCCGACCCTCTTAAAAAAGAGGATTGGGCGGATATAGTGAATGACATATACATAATGGAGAAAATCACCTTCTCACTCCGCCTGCAAATGGAAAAATTCCTAAAACTATGGTCGGACTGGGCTAGTTATGCAATAAGGACTGGGTCTGGCTTTAATATAACATGGTGAAACTGAATGATGTTCTTTTTATGCAGGTATTTACTTTCAAATGTAGATCTTTTGCATGGGATTTTTCTCCCCCTAACACAAAGACATAGCTGGTAAAAAGCCACAATGTTCTCTTTGGTTTTTCTGACGTTTCATTTTCATGTCTGCTTCCCTGACCTCAATGTAAATAGTTCATGCTTTTATTTTATTTTCCTTTTATGTTTGTGTGAATTGGTTTAAAAAAAAAAAAAAAAATGGATGGTATTTAGGAAGAGTTTTATTCAGAAACAAAATCATCCTCTACCAATGTTATACATGTGTATATATTTATATATAGATGGAATTTTGTGACAGGATGTAATTATTTTTCCCTAAATAAAGAATTGCAAAAAAAAGAAAATGAAGGCCCAGTCCTAACTGGACCCTAACTGAGCCAGCCGAGGCCTTAACCAGCCTGACTAATTAGCATACATTTTAGGCCCTATATACCCGGCCCGAAAACTTCAGTTCGGGTCAGGTATGATCGGGGTTGGGCATAATTTGAGAACTCCATCCCAGGTACGATTCCCGTCCAGGTCAGCAATGTGTCGATGTGTCCCTGAGCAAGACTCTTAACCCCTAATTGCTCCCCGAGCGCCGTAGAATCCAATGGCTGCTCACTGCTCCTAGTTGTTATAGGATGGGTTGAATGCAGAGGACACATTTCACACATATGTGCAAATGGAACGTGACAGAAACACCCCAAGGCCAAGGCGTGGGGCAAGTATCGTAATATATTCTAGCTAAAAATAGGATAAAAAGTACAAATGCAGTTTCAATGCAGGTGTGTAACTGACACACTGCCTGCATAGCTGATGGTAGGGGGTAGAGGGGGCAGCGTGATGGGTGTTTGGTGCTTCCCCTGGCTCCAGTGAGCTTGTAGATTAGTGATGGGTGGTGCTCCCCCCTGGCTCCAGTGAGCGTGTAGATCAGTGATGGGTGGTGCTCCCCCCTGGCTCCAGTGAGCTTGTAGATCAGTGATGGGTGGTGCTCCCCCTGGCTCCAGTGAGCTTGTAGATCAGTGATGGGTGGTGCTCCCCCCTGGCTCCAGTAAGCTTGTAGATCAGTGATGGGTGGTGCTCCCCCCTGGCTCCAGTGAGCTTGTAGATCAGTGATGGGTGGTGCTCCCCCCTGGCTCCAGTGAGCTTGTAGATCAGTGATGGGTGGTGCTCCCCCCTGGCTCCAGTGAGCTTGTAGATCAGTGATGGGTGGTGCTCCCCCCTGGCTCCAGTGAGCTTGTAGATCAGTGATGGCCCCTGGCTCCAGTGAGCTTGTAGATTAGTGATGGGTGGTGCTCCCCCCTGGCTCCAGCGATCTTGTAGATCAGCTATTTCCGATGGCTTACAACAGTGGTTCTCAAAGTGGATTCCAGGGACTCTGGGTTCCGTTAAGGGGGTCTATATTGAAGTCTGTAACTGAGTCTGTAACTCTGACAGTTTACAAATGGAACCAAATTAACCCGTTAGGGTTCATTTGGTTCCATTTGTACACTGTCAGAGTTAAGGGTCCATTTGGTTCCATTTGTACACTTTCAGAGTTACGGGTCCATTTGGTTATATTTGTACACTTTCAGAGTTACGGGTCCATTTGGTTCCATTTGTACACTTTCAGAGTTATGGGCCCTTTTTGTTATATTTGTACACTTTCAGAGTTACGGGTCCATTTGGTTCCATTTGTACACTTTCAGAGTTACGGGTCCATTTGGTTCCATTTGTACACTTTCAGAGTTACGGGTCCATTTGGTTCCATTTGAGTTACGGAGAGACCTTGACATTTGAAAGTTTTAGAAACACTGGTTTACAGTGCGTTGTGTGGGGTTATGTTGACCAATACACACCACTAGTGGAAATTGGAGATTGAAATGTACAAAAGTATTGCCATCAAAAATATAAAAGTAAAAGTACACACATTTTTCAAAGATTGTCAAGCTTTTCCCAATAGGCCTAAAGCAGATCTACAAGCTCACAATGCATCACATTGTAGATCTGCATTTTTCAGAGTATGAAGTGTGTGTGTGTGTGTGTGTGTGTGTGTGTGTGTGTGTGTGTGTGTGTGTGTGTGTGTGTGTGTGTGTGTGTGTGTGTGTGTGTGTGTGTGTGTGTGTGTTAGAGATATCATGAAGCTACAGGAAGTCTTTTAGCTTCACTCACTACAACCTACGCAGTGTGGTTGATTACTGTGTGTGTGTGTGTGTGTGTGTGTGTGTGTGTGTGTGTGTGTGTGTGTGTGTGTGTGTGTGTGTGTGTGTGTGTGTGTGTGTGTGTGTGTGTGTGTGTGTGTGTGTGTGTGAGAGAGAGAGAGCAGAAACAGCCCCTCCTTTACATCCCTCTGTCTCTGCTCTTCAACTCAAGTGTCACTAAAGAAACCTCGTACCAGGAAGACCTTGTATGTGTAAAGTGTTATATTAGCCTTCATTTACGGTTGTTTGAGATATCTTGATTTCATCAAACAGCATAACAGTACTGTTGGCATTTATAGATTGAACGGACCGGTTTAAATTTAGCATTCAGGCGACTAGGGCCTGCTTTGAACACTCTATTGTTTCAAAGTAAACACTTCAGTCCGGACCCTCAGCTTCAGCTAAGAGCATTGAGTGGGTGTCAGAAGGCAGGGGCTGGGACAGACGGTGGCTCACCTGGCGACGGACCGTCAGCTCAGAGCTTTTTAACTGCAGCAACTTTAAGATACACGAAAATAGCAGACCTCCAAGCTCACGGTGTGTCACACTGCGAGGCGTTGTGAGCTTGGAGGTTGGCTATTTTCCGTGCTTGATACCACACTAATCTAAGCATAATCAAGTGGATATGGAGATGGCAATTCTTTCAACATAAGATGCTGCGTTCAAGTTCAGGAGAGTTTGGACAAGGCAATTCTGAAGGTATGGTATGGAAAGAGGGCATTTGCATTTCTTTCACCATATTAAAAACTGCATTCATGGTCTGGAGAGGGCACTTTTTACAGACAGATAGACGGATGTCTATGTGTGCACGTGCCTGGTTCATACTTTTTACAGAGTTGAGAATGACTTGTGTAATGGGGTTGAGTGCGACTGGGGAACGAGCTATATCATCTGATTTTAATAATTAATCTTCTATCTATTAAAAAAAAGTAAACATGCCCAGCAATAGAGTATAATCAATCAGTGATTGAGTGATTGAGACCCATGCACTCAGGATCCACCCTGGGTATTTATAACACTTTAACTCTTTTACTGCTACGGACGTTCCCGTTCGCCCCATTTTTGACTGCGGCGCGAAGCCAATACGGCGCTCGTTCTTTTACCTTGTTTGATGTCCGTAAGCTGATGAGGGGTCGCGCCGCCGTGTACAGTAAAAACATCTCCCGTACCGCTGCTCTCAAAAATCCACTACACGTTGGCATCAATGGAGTAACAAATCACTTGCTTGTTATTTTCTCTGCATCTATTGCTCTGAAGCGATTCAGTGGTCTGAATGGATGGCAGCTGAGCGCGGCCAATTCACATTAATTCTTGCATGAGGCTGCCCTCTGCTGCCAGTATGGCCCAAGTACATATGAATAAGCTATTTGCTGGCACCAGACCCAATAAATAAATAATAACATCTGGCAGTAGTACAGTTAAAGGTGCTGGTGGTCCAGTGAGGTCCATGCACTAAGGATCCACCCTGGGTATTTATAACACTTTAAAGGTGCTGGTGGTCCAGTGAGACCCATGCACTCAGGAGTGTGTGTGTGTGTGTGTGTGTGTGTGTGTGTGTGTGTGTGTGTGTGTGTGTGTGTGTGTGTGTGTGTGTGTGTGTGTGTGTGTGTGCGCGCGTTCATGCGTGTGTGTGTGTGTGTGTGTGTGCGTGCGTGCGTGTGTGTGTGTGTGTGTGTGTGTGTGTGTGTGTGTGTGTGTGTGTGTGTGTGTGTGTGTGTGTGTGTGTGTGTGTGTGTGTGTGTGTGTGTGTTCTATTGTAATATTGTGTCTACCTCAAGCAAACATCAAACACATTTCCAATCAGTACTTTATTGAAATGGTAATAGATGATTGAAAGTTCAATGTTCAATAAATACTTTGTGTGAGAAAATCACCCTTCAATCTGTACATACTGTATAGAGTAGTGTTGGGGATATAATGGACAACCCATCCATTTATATAATGATGTTGTTATTTTAAGGCCCATTTTATGATCCCTTGTCTGTCCTCTCTCTACAGCTGCTGTGCGTTTAAGAGCAGCACAACTGATTCGTGTGACCGGATACCAAAGGAGTAGAGTTAGAATCCTCTGTCCCTACCAAGAGGGCTATGGGTCTGACTACCAGAATTACCTGTGTAGAGGAAGCTGTGGCGATGCTGACGTTCTTATTGAGAGCAGAATCGGTGGTTCTGGTGAGATCAAGGTGGGCAGATACTCTATTCGTGATGATGCTGAGAACAGAGTATTTCCCATCACCATCTCTGACCTTCAGCTCAGTGATGCAGGACAATACTGGTGTGGAGTGAGTAAGGCAGGGACAGACCTCTACACTGAAGTACAGCTGGAAGTAGTAAGAGGTAAGAGTCATACCGTTTTACCATGATTGTTGTTGGCTTCAATAAAGACATTAAACTGAACAGTTTATAAACTGATTTAATTGTTTTTTATACAATAAAGCACATTAAAAACATACAGCCTTGTGGTCCTCAAAGAAAACAAAATGAACCCCCAAAAATCTAAAACTTAAAAGGAAGTGGTGCTTTGGTCTTTTCTTTTCAGGGGGGGACGGTCATTTTTTACATCACGTGCACGCGTGTGCGCATAGGGGGCGCGCATACATGTGCGCATGGGCACAGAACAGCTGATACAGTATAACGAGTTCACCCCTAAGACAACCAAATCTTATTTTAATGTTGTTTGTGAGACAATAAACATACTCCTGGGGTTCAAAATGTGTCTTTAGAAATCTTAGTATTTCATGACATCTGTGTTTGACTAAGTCAACCCCAACTCCCAGAATGCTTTGCATATCACCATTCTTCGACTCCTCCTAAAATTCCCTCCCATAGGAGGTCCTTCCCTCTAGACTCTGCCCACACAAAAAATAAACAAACACACATGTAGTAGTCACATGGTGTCCATGTGTGTTGTTATGGATTGCAAAGTTGCAAAGTATTCACCTCAAACCTTTTGCTAGTTTTACAACTGAGATATATGTAAACGTATGTTTTTCATGCCAATAAAGCCCATTGAATTGAATTGATATGTATGCCTTGTTGTGTTAAAATAGGCCATTGTTTGCTCTGATGTAAATTCATTTCACTGACGACTCTGAAGATTAAACATGAGGATGCTCCAGTCCTTTGTGAAGCCTTTGTCTGTTGTGGGATGGCCAGTCTGGGTCCTGCATTGGAATTCCATCATGAGCACATCAGCACAGCAAAATGTATATTGTATATATGTATATATTTCAGCTACAACCAAAACATGCTTTATTATACAGTATAGACAGACTATGCATATGTGTTCTAAACATAATTGAATAATATTCAGGTAAATTATTACCAGTTGAATACACAGGGAATATGCAAGTAGAACTATATATATAGTTATAAAAAAACATGGAATTATACTGAGGTGGGAAAAGTACTAACATGTCTTACTTGAGTGAAAGTATCAATACTGCAATATAGCAATACTCTGTTAGGGTGCCCTAACACCAAAATACCTTGGGTAGAACCCGCCAATATGGTTATGGCTAAGTTGCAGTGACACTACTTGGCTCATTTTGGACCAGAGCCTTCCTTTTCAGGTTGTTTCTGCACGAATGACTCAACTCTCTTAAGCCCTGTGTGCTCAATGTGAAGTTGTTGGGTTGGACGGTACTCGAGATAACGTGAACTACATCTATCTATCAAGGTTATTATAGTAAACGAAAACTAGAAAACTAGAATGGAAAAACATTTTAGTTAACTGAAATAAAAATAAAAACTAAGCTTTTTAAAAAAACGAAAACTAACTGAAACGATATTGTGTGTTCACAAAACTAACTAAAATAAACTAAAATTATAGAGAAAATCTCCTTAGTTTTCGTCTTTTGTCTTTTGTGAAAATAAAAAAATAAAAAAACACCAGTTGGTGAGGTCAAAGAGAGAAGTTGTATGTCTCAACATTCCTGCCACACTCAACAATATGATGTTTTGTTGATTTTCTTTATTAGACAATACTTTTTCCGTAGCTTTTTTAATCTCACCCCTGACAAATACCCCATATTACGTAAAAGACTAAAACTAACACTAAAACTAATAAAAACTAAACTAAAACTAAGCATTTTCAAAAAATAAAAACGAAACGAAACTAGCAACCTCACTTTAAAAACAAATTAAAACTAAACTGTAATTGAAAACAAACCTCAAAACTAATAAAAATAAAAACTAATGGAGAAATCCAAAACTATTATAACCTTGCTATCTATCTATCTATCTATCTATCTATCTATCTATCTATCTATCTATCTATCTATCTATATAATGTCATGATTCATCATATATGGTGTACAGTCCTAGTATGATGACACTCCTGCATGTATGGAGGGAAGAATTATTTCATGCTGCTAATGTTTATGTTTTAATGTTTTTCTTCTCATTCAGGTTTTCCAGTGAGGCTGGTTGGTCCAACCTCCTGTTCAGGCAGAGTGGAGGTCTACTATAAAGACAGTTGGGGGACGGTGTGTGATGATGGGTGGGATATGGAAGATGCTCAGGTTGTGTGTAGACAGTTAGACTGTGGAAAGGCTCTGTCAGCACCAGGTGGAGCACACTTTGGACAGGGTGGTGGAGACATCTGGTTGGATGAAGTCAGCTGTTCAAGCAGTGAATCATATCTAACACACTGCAGACATGGAGGGTTTGGAAATCACAACTGTAAACACTATCAAGATGCTGGTGTTGTTTGTGAAGGTAAATATGAATTTTATATCATTATTACTGCACTTATCTCTTACACTTCTCACTATGTGTACAAACATTTACTACCTATTACCACCACCACCCCACATGCTTCGTGTGTGTGTGTGTGTGTGTGTGTGTGTGTGTGTGTGTGTGTGTGTGTGTGTGTGTGTGTGTGGCGGAGAGAGTCGCAGCCCCAGCCTGAAGCCTCAAAAGTCTAGTATCTGCTCTCGTTCCATAGGGATAGCCTGAAGCCTCAAAAGTCTAGTATCTGCTCTCGTTCCATAGGGATATCCCTATGGAACGAGAGCAGATACTAGACTTTTGAGGCTTCAGGCTGGGGCTGCGACTCTCTCCGCCACACTCACCCCCCTTTGACCTCCTCCTACGGGGAAGCCCGGATCCGGGTCACGACACCAATGTAACGGAGGTGATCCGAACCTCCCCACCCGGCTTCGAACCCGGGTCTCCCACGTGAAAGTCCAATATCTTAACCATCGTTCCATAGGGATATCCCTTTGGAGTGATGGTTAAGATATTGGACTTTCACGTGGGAGACCCGGGTTCGAAGCCGGGTGGGGAGGTTCGGATCACCTCCGTTACATGTGTGTGTGTGTGTGTGTGTGTGTGTGTGTGTGTGTGTGTGTGTGTGTGTGTGTGTGTGTGTGTGTGTGTGTGTGTGTGTGTGTGTGTGTGTGTGTGTGTGTGTGTGTGTGTGTGTGTGTGTGTATGATAAAACACATTAAAGTTATACTATGTAACTTTTTTTATAAAACATATCTTAAAATTGTCCTAACTATTAAATCGCTAAAGTTTTAGAACCCCCACTCCGTTCATTTCAGCCCCAAAACCTTTTCTTTATATGTTTTCTACTTAGCTGTGACAGGGGCGGGATTTCCCGGCAAAATTACGTCATCTGCATCATCCGTATACGTTGTGTATACGATGGCCAATCACATTGCGGATCATACACACATGATACACTACCGGCCAATCACAGCGTGCTTGCCGTCTCTTCAGGAAGTAGCCTCCCTCAGCAACAAGTGTTTACGATGGTGAAGGATTCTTAACCTCTTACTCCCCAAATCCTGGTGAGAAAATTCCGTTCTACCCCTCTACGGATTCGTTATCGGTCGCGGTGGTTTGCGGCCCCGCTCCGGTGGTCCGCGGCGACTCCGGGCGAAAAACGGACGAAAAAAGCAATACCGCTACTGACCACTTGTTGAGCAACTTACACAGTATAGCTTTAAAGGCTATTCTAACTCTCTCTCTCTCTCTCTCTCTCTCTCTCTCTCTCTCTCTCTCTCTCTCTCTCTCTCTCTCTCTCTCTCTCTCTCTCTCTCTCTCTCCAGGGTCAGTGAGGTTGGTGAATGGGACTAGTGTGTGTTCAGGCAGAGTGGAGGTGAAGTCTGATCAGTCGTGGCTCTCAGTGTGTGAAGGTGACTTTGACCAGCAGGATGCACAGGTGGTCTGTAGGCAGCTTGGCTGTGGGCCTCCTTCAGTCCTCCAGGGGGTGCTCTATGGAGAAGTGAAGGCTCCAATGTGGACCAAAGAGTTCCAGTGTGAAGGCAGTGAGTCTGTTCTCCTGGACTGTAGAACCTCAGACTCAACTAGAAACACCTGCTCACCTGACAAGACTGTTGGACTCTCCTGCTCAGGTAAAACACACACTACACTTTAGGAATGAATATTAATTTAAGTCCATATCTATGATGTATTATAAGCATACTTATTATGCATTACAATCTGCTCTCAACACTGTATAATTATTATATTTATTAATACTCATAAATATCCATGCATCATAACCATTAACATATTATGAAGACTTTTATGAATTACATTACTTCAGGTCTAAATTAAAGTAACAGTAGTAGTAAACGCATCATAATCTGCTTATAATACTTTGCAAGTAGAGTTATAAACACTTCTCATAATGCAATAATAAGCATTGTGTTATAAAATAAAACACATATAAAACATTATATTTTATCAAAAGCTATGAGTTATTTGTAATGCTGATTTGCTCTAAAGGACTGGTGTGTGTTTTACCTCATTGGTTCAAGTATCACACTATTAATATTAGTGCGTATCTCATTATTCATCATACATGGTGTACAGTCCTATTCTCTGTTATGATGACACTCCTGCATGTATGGAGGGAAGAATTATTTCATGCTGCTAATGTTTATGTTTTAATGTTTTTCTTCTCATTCAGGTGGTTTGAGGCTGGTCGGTGGTCCAACCTCCTGTTCAGGCAGAGTGGAGGTCTACTATAAAGACAGTTGGGGGACGGTGTGTCATAGAAGGTGGGATATGGAAGATGCTCAGGTTGTGTGTAGACAGTTAAACTGTGGAAAGGCTCTGTCAGCACCAGGTAAAGCACACTTTGGACAGGGTGATGGAGACATCTGGTTGAATTATGTCAGTTGTTCAGGCAGTGAATCACATCTAACACACTGCAGACATGGAGGGTTTGGAAAACACAACTGTAGACACAATGAAGATGCTGGTGTTGTTTGTGAAGGTAAATATGCATTTTATATCATGTTAACTGCACTTACCTCTTACACTACTCACAATGTATACAAACATTTAATACATTTACCCCCCCCCCCCCCCCCAACACACACACACACACACACACACACACACACACACACACACACACACACACACACACACACACACACACACACACACACACACACACACACACACACACACACACACACTCTCTCTCTCTCTCTCTCTCCATGAATGTGTGCTAGTGTGTTTGCATGTGTGCGTGTGTGTAGTGCGACCGTGTGCGTGTTGATGATGAAACACATTAAAGGTAGCCTGACACTCAGCCTGAATTGACATTTCGTTTCGAACGGGTCCCCTTCCGGAATCAATGGGGGTAAATTTACTTTAATCAAATTTTTGTCTTAGGAATGTGACAAAAAACTAAAAATAATATTGAACTCTACTCTCCATGGCATGAGTAATCAATAGAAAAAAAGTCATTTTGGGGGTGAACTACTCCTTTAAAGCCTCTTCCTATTTCTCTGTGTTTGTATCTGTCCTTCTCTCTGTCCATCTCAATATGTCTGTCTGTCTGTCTGTCTGTCTGTCTGTCTGTCTGTCTGTCTGTCTGTCTGTCTGTCTGTCTGTCTGTCTGTCTCTCTCTCTCTCTCGCTCTCTCTCTCTCTCTCTCTCTCTCTCTCTCTCTCTCTCTCTCTCTCTCTCTCTCTCTCTCTCTCTCTCTCCAGGGTCAGTGAGGTTGGTGAATGGGACTAGTGTGTGTTCAGGCAGAGTGGAGGTGCAGTCTGATCAGTCGTGGCTCTCAGTGTGTGAAGGTGACTTTGACCAGCAGGATGCACAGGTGGTCTGTAGGCAGCGTGGCTGTGGGCCTCCTTCAGTCCTCCAGGGGGCGCTCTATGGAGAAGTGAAGGCTCCAATGTGGACCAAAGAGTTCCAGTGTGAAGGCAGTGAGTCTGTTCTCCTGGACTGTAGAACCTCAGACTCAACTAGAAACACCTGCTCACCTGACAAGACTGTTGGACTCTCCTGCTCAGGTAAAACACACTACACTTTAGCATTGATTATTAATTAAGTCCATATCTATGATGCATTATAAACATATTTATTATATTTTAAAATCTTCTCACAACACTGACTGTTTAAGTATTATATTTACACTCATAAATATCCAAGCTTTATAACATTTATCATAACACATATAGCCTAATCTTAATAAAACATACGTCAAGTATAACTGCACTGTAATCTGCAATACGTACAGTTATGAGCACTAGTGATTACTCATAATGCAATAATAATCATAATACATAAAAACATATAAATTACCTCATGATGATAGTTATCAATTCAATTCAAGAAATACATAAAAAAATAAACCAAGACAGGATAATACAATTATTAAAAAGGCATAACACATAGCCTAACAATGAATAATTAACAACATGAATAATGTCATGAAGGCAGCGTTTCTCTCCACGTGGTTAAAAAAAACTAAAACATAATCTGCTGTGGAGGACTGCTGTGTGTCTCACACTATCAATATTAATGTGTATTTCATGATTCATCATCCATGGTGTACAGTCCTAGTGTAATGTCATGATTCATCATACATGGTGTACAGTCCTAGTGTAATGTCATGATTCATCATCCATGGTGTACAGTCCTAGTGTAATGTCATGATTCATCATACATGGTGTACAGTCCTAGTGTAATGTCATGATTCATCATACATGGTGTACAGTCCTAGTGTAATGTCATGATTCATCATACATGGTGTACAGTCCTAGTGTAATGTCATGATTCATCATTCCATGGTGTACAGTACAATTCTCTGTTATGATGACACTCCTGCATGTATGAAGGGAAGAATTATTTCATGCTGCTAATGTTTATGTTTTTCTTCTCATTCAGGTTTTCCAGTGAGGCTGGTTGGTGGTCCAACCTCCTGTTCAGGCAGAGTGGAGGTCTACTATAAAGACAGATGGGGGACGGTGTGTGATGATGGGTGGGATATGGAAGATGCTCAGGTTGTGTGTAGACAGTTAGACTGTGGAAAGGCTCTGTCAGCACCAGGTAGAGCACGCTTTGGACAGGGTGGTGGAGACATCTGGTTGAATGATGTCAGCTGTTCAGGCAGTGAATCACATCTAACACATTGCAGACATAGAGGGTTTGGAAAAGACAACTGTTATCACTATCAAGATGCTGGTGTTGTTTGTGAAGGTAAATATGAATTTTATATCATTATTATCAACTGAACTTAGGCCTACCTCTTACTGTGTGTGTGTGTGTGTGTGTGTGTGTGTGTGTGTGTGTGTGTGTGTGTGTGTGTGTGTGTGTGTGTGTGTGTGTGTGTGTGTGTGTGTGTGTGTGTGTGTGTGTGTGTGTGTTTTGGGTTGGGTTGGGTTGGGGTGTGTGTGTGTGTGTGTGTGCGTGCGTGCGTGCGTGCGTGCGTGTGTGTGCCCGCGTGCGTGTATGCGTGTGCCCGCGTGTGTATGCTTGTGTGCGTGTGTGTAGTGCGACCCTGTGCATGTTGATGATGAAACACATTAAAGCCTCTTCTATTTCTGTGGTGTGTGTATCTGTCTGTCTGTCTGTCTGTCTGTCTGTCTGTCTGTCTGTCTGTCTGTCTCTCTCTCTCTCTCTCTCTCTCTCTCTCTCTCTCTCTCTCTCTCTCTCTCTCTCTCTCTCTCTCTCTCTCTCCAGGGTCAGTGAGGTTGGTGAATGGGACTAGTGTGTGTTCAGGCAGAGTGGAGGTGAAGTCTGATCAGTCGTGGCTCTCAGTGTGTGAAGGTGACTTTGACCAGCAGGATGCACAGGTGGTCTGTAGGCAGCTTGACTGTGGGCCTCCTTCAGTCCTCCAGGGGGCGCTCTATGGAGAAGTGAAGGCTCCAATGTGGACCAAAGACTTCCAGTGTGAAGGCAGTGAGTCTGTTCTCCTGGACTGTAGAACCTCAGACTCAACTAGAAACACCTGCTCACCTGACAAGACTGTTGGACTCTCCTGCTCAGGTAAAACACACTACACTTTTTAGCATTGATTATTCATTTAAGTTCATATCTATAATGCATTATAAGCATGCTTATTATGCATCACAATCTTCTCCCAACACTGTATAATTATCATATTTATTAACACCCACATGTCCATGCTTAATAACAATTATCATAATATATTATATACAGTAGATGTTTATGAATTATATTAAATCAAGTAACTGCATCATAATCTGCTTATAATACTACGGTTATAAGCACTTAGAAGTAGTCATAATGCAATAATAATCATAAAGTACATATCAATTATTTTATGATGATAGTTTTCAGTTCAATGCAACCTTTATTAGTGGACCATTAGTGGAAATGCATAAGAATGCATAATAAAAATCATTAGAAATATTCAATACATGACAATTATTAATTAACAGGCAGAATTGTATCCTGACTGAATTAACGTTATGTTTCACGTGTTGTGAAAGAAAGAAAGGTTGTATTGTCCTAAATACAATGAAGCATATATAGCATAATACAGCTATGAGTTGTTTTTAGTGTTGATTATCTCTATAGGACTGGTGTGTGTTTTACCTTGGTTCAAGTCTCACACTATAAATATTACTGTGTATATTGTCATGATTCATCATACATGGTGTACAGTCCTAGTGTAATGTCATGATTCATCCTACATGGTGTAAAGTCCTAGTGTAATGTCATGATTCATCATACATGGTGTACAGTCCTAATGTCATGATTCATCCTACATGGTGTACAGTCCTATTGTAATGTAATGATTCATCCTACACGGTGTACAGTCCTAATGTCATGATTCATCCTACATGGTGTACAGTCCTAGTGTAATGTCATGATTCATCATCCATGGTGTACAGTCCTAGTGTAATGTCATGATTCATCATCCATGGTGTACAGTACAATTCTCTGTTATGATGACACTCCTGCATGTATGGAGGGAAGAATTATTTCATGCTGCTAATGTTTATGTTTTAATGTTTTTCTTCTCATTCAGTTTTGAGGCTGGTCGGTCCAACCTCCTGTTCAGGCAGAGTGGAGGTCTACTATAAAGACAGATGGGGGACGGTGTGTGATGATAGGTGGGATATGGAAGATGCTCAGGTTGTGTGTAGACAGTTAGACTGTGGAAAGGCTCTGTCAGCACCAGGTGAAGCACACTTTGGACAGGGTGGTGGAGACATCTGGTTGAATGATGTCAGCTGTTCAGGCAGTGAATCACATCTAACACACTGCAGACATGGAGGGTTTGGAAAACACAACTGTTATCACTATAAAGATGCTGGTGTTGTTTGTGAAGGTAAATATGAATTTTATATAATTATGATCAACTGAACCTACCTCTTACTGTGTGTGTGTGTGTGTGTGTGTGTGTGTGTGTGTGTGTGTGTGTGTGTGTGTGTGTGTGTGCGTGCGTGCGTGCGTGCGTGCGTGCGTGCGTGCGTGCGTGCGTGCGTGCGTGCGTGCGTGCGTGTGTGTGTGTGTGTGTGTGCCCGCGTGTGTATGCTTGTGTGCGTGTGTGTAGTGCGACCCTGTGCATGTTGATGATGAAACACATTAAAGCCTCTTCAATTTCTGTGGTGTGTGTATCTGTCTGTCTGTCTGTCTGTCTGTCTGTCTGTCTGTCTGTCTGTCTGTCTCTCTCTCTCTCTCTCTCTCTCTCTCTCTCTCTCTCTCTCTCTCTCTCTCTCTCTTTCTCTCTCTCCAGGGTCAGTGAGGTTGGTGAATGGGACTAGTGTGTGTTCAGGCAGAGTGGAGGTGAAGTCTGATCAGTCGTGGCTCTCAGTGTGTGAAGGTGACTTTGACCAGCAGGATGCACAGGTGGTCTGTAGGCAGCGTGGCTGTGGGCCTCCTTCAGTCCTCCAGGGGGCGCTCTATGGAGAAGTGAAGGCTCCAATGTGGACCAAAGAGTTCCAGTGTGAAGGCAGTGAGTCTGCTCTCCTGGACTGTAGAACCTCAGACTCAACTAGAAACACCTGCTCACCTGACAAGACTGTTGGACTCTCCTGCTCAGGTAAAACACACTACACTTTTTAGCATTGATTATTCATTTAAGTTCATATCTATAATGCATTATAAGCATGCTTATTATGCATCACAATCTTCTCCCAACACTGTATAATTATCATATGTATTAACACCCACATGTCCATGCTTAACTCATTCTGTGCCTATCCCGAACATGTTCGGCTTTATTTCAATCCAATACAATTTTCTTTTTATTAATTGACTTACCCTGAGCTGCTTGTAGAGTCGTGGGTGGTCCTGGCTCGTCCTACGCTAGCCAGTTAGCCATTTTACATGGTCCGACGATATATTCCATTAAAAATGGTTTAAAATACATTTTTGAGTCCCCCAATGTTCACTGAATGTTCAGCGCCGCTTCCGGAACGTAGTCCAGTGTGCCTATCCCGAACATGTTCGGCTTTTTTAATTAAATGAATAAAATGATCCGAGGCCTTCTGAAGCCTGGGCCAAAATTTTCAAGCCAGTGATCGAAATTCGGGAGACCCCCGGCCGGCCGTTATCCGCGAACGTTGCCGCAAATCGCCGCCGAATCCAATGAAAAACCACATCTTTGAAGGCCCATATCTCTGGATTGTGTTTTTAGGGATGTGACGCGAGGTTTATTTACGGCGAAATCGCCTAAAAATGATCTTTTAAATGACAAAATGCTAATAGCTATTCTGTAGCCATTTTCATCCGGGACCTTTTCATGACGTGCACGAACGTGAGCACGCGCGTCACTGCAACGTGAGTCCCCGGATGCTAATACGCTCGCCTATGGGACAAACCCTGGCATTCTTTGGCGCCCTCTAGGGGCTGGCACTAAAACTGTTTTTAATAACAATTATCATAATATATTATATACAGTAGATGTTTATGAATTATATTAAATCAAGTAACTGCATCATAATCTGCTTATAATATTACGGTTATAAGCACTTAGAAGTACTCATAATGCAATAATAATCATAAAGTACATATCAATTATTTTATGATGATAGTTTTCAGTTCAATGCAACCTTTATTAGTGGACCATTAGTGGAAATGCATAAGAATGCATAATAAAAAATCATTAGAAATATTCAATACATGACAATTATTAATTAACAGGCAGAACTGTATCCTGACTGAATTAACGTTATGTTTCACGTGTTGTGAAAGATAGAAAGGTTGTATTGTCCTAAATACAATGAAGCATATATAGCATAATACAGCGATGAGTTGTTTTTAGTGTTGATTATCTCTATAGGACTGGTGTGTGTTTTACCTTGGTTCAAGTCTCACACTATAAATATTACTGTGTATATTGTCATGATTCATCATACATGGTGTACAGTCCTAGTGTAATGTCATGATTCATCCTACATGGTGTAAAGTCCTGGGCTGCGTCCGAAATCCACCCTATACTCTAATGTAGTGTACTAAAAGGGGGCTCCGCCATTTTGAACTAGTGTCCGAATGTATAGTGAGCATTTTTGTACCCTAATATAGTGTACTGAAGTATCCCACAATGCATTTGGATTTGTAGTGAGCATTCGATGGTCACTATTCAAGCGCTATTCAAGCCCTGCCGCCCCACAATGCACTGCGCTGCGGCCGCTGTCTCGCGCTTTGAGCACGCACATGCACATGCAGTGTGCGCGTCGTCTCTGCGTCTCAGCCACCTGTTGCTGAGCAAACGCAACAGAGCCGTCCGTAGCAGAACCACCGGCTAAAGAAAACACAGCATTGTCACCAGAGAACAAAATTAGCTTTTCATCATTTAATGATGAAAACAGCTCTAAAGTTGTTTATGAAGAGAATATACGAGAATAGACGCTGGAGGCTTTTGTTTTTCGATCTTTCTTCCCAACCTTCCACAGCTGATAATAATCATGATAAAATAATGTTATTTAAATTAGCAAGAATAATTTTATCACAAACATGGGTGTATGTCTGCATGTGAGACAAATGAATGTGGCATAAACATTATTCATTCATTGATTCACCAATGAATGAATACAATTTAAAAAATATATATAGGCCTATATATTTTTTAACATTATTTTATTGAATTGTGATGAATAAAAACATAATTATATTTGGCCTATTTCTCATAATAACAACGCAACATGTTGGTATGTTATTTACAATCCACAACCATTGGGGAGTTGATGTACAAGCTCACACTTCGCCCCCTGTTGAGAGCTTGTAGATCGGCTATTATTTATTGCTCCAAAAGCCAGCGCTAGAGTGTTTTAACTGTGCGACAGCGATGACGCAACCAGATGGCGACGGGGTAGTGTCCGAAATGCGCTGATTTGTTCGCTACTGTAGTACACTACATCTGGATCCCTCATTTAGGGTTAGGGAGTAGGGAACGTGTTCCGCATTTCGGACACAGCCCTGGTGTAATGTCATGATTCATCATACATGGTGTACAGTCCTAATGTCATGATTCATCCTACATGGTGTAAAGTCCTAGTGTAATGTCATGATTCATCATCCATGGTGTACAGTCCTAGTGTAATGTCATGATTCATCCTACATGGTGTAAAGTCCTAGTGTAATGTCATGATTCATCATACATGGTGTACAGTCCTAGTGTAATGTCATGATTCATCCTACATGGTGTACAGTCCTAGTGTATTGACTTTGACCTCTTAGGAACAATTGCTGTATTGACTTTTGACCTCTAAGGACCTTCCAGGAAGAGTGCTCATGTGCGCCTTGTGGTGTCACGCTTCCTAGTTTCTTCTTTTTTTCGCACTGATTTTTGACACTGCACTATTAGGTTGTTAGTGTTGGTAGTTTCTGAGTATTTTTTGCTTTGTTTAACATTGACAGTGAGATACTTGTTTGCACTAACTAGCATTGACTGCTATGGTCTCTTTTGCAAGACACTTTATGTATATATTCTTATATATTATTCGCCCCCTCTATTGATGCACCTTCTCCTTATTGGTACTGTACTGCTCTTGTCTTTGTTTTGTTTTTCTCCCTCTTATCTATCTTTCTTACGTCTCTGTAACTTTGTAAATAACTGTATACTGCTGTGCTACTACTGGACAACTAAATGTCCCCCTTGGGATAATAAAGGTATCTATCTATCTATCTACATGGTGTAAAGTCCTAGTGTAATGTCATGATTCATCATACATGGTGTACAGTCCTAGTGTAATGTCATGATTCATCCTACATGGTGTACAGTCCTAGTGTAATGTCATGATTCATCCTACATGGTGTACAGTCCTATTGTAATGTCATGATTCATCATACATGGTGTACAGTCCTAGTGTAATGTCATGATTCATCATACATGGTGTACAGTCCTATTGTAATGTCATGATTCATCATACATGGTGTACAGTCCTAGTGTAATGTCATTGTAGCTCCCTTCACAACAAACACAGGTCGGCGTCGGTTCTTTATGAAAACGGGCAGTTTTATTTCTCCTCCTCTCTTCTCCTCCAAACATGCCGTGAGAACTAGGTTCACACAAATAATAAACAATAATCAACAACTTGTACAGTAATCACAAATTGACCAGTATACATGAAATAAAAATACAATCAACAAGAAATGCGCGATGCGCAGTGAAGTGTCCATCAAACAGCGTCCACATCAAAGACAAATCTACACATAAAATACCTCGGTGGCCGCTATTGTGAACGGAGGTTCTTCTTCTTGAGTTGCTCAGTCCTTTAGTCTTTCTTTTCACCGTCTTTCTTTGACTTTTATACGTCTTTTATGACTTAAAAATGAACTTTAGAGGTGCATCCCATAAGAGCAGTTGGACGCAGAGCTCAGCTTGTGCTCTAGGCAGAGTGCAGGTCTGTTTGTTACTAGAGATGCAACGTTCGCGAACGAATCGAATCTTTTGAACGGCTCTTTGAAGTGAACGATGGGATCCGGTTCACGGAGTAGGGAGCCGTTCATTTGGCTGAATTGGCTCGCGACGCGGTGCGGCGCCGCCGGCGCCGCGATGCGTGGTGCGGCGCGGCAATGTGCAGCTATCTAGGAAGCAAATTAAGACACTACAGTTTGATTTGATCATAGCGTAGACAATTATTAAGCGATTTCTATAATTAAAACGTCTCCATATTGCTTGGGAAGTCCACTTCCATGACAAATGACTGTATCATGTCCCTGTAAATATTTAAATGTTTGCTATTTTAAAATAGCCGATGTACAAGCTCACAATGTGCCAGGCCTAGCCAGTTGGTAAATCCTGGCTATATATAGGGAGGAGCGAGTTCATTGTTGCCTGCTTGGTTTTTTTAAGGTGTTGCATGAATAACATTAGTCAAGGTAGCTTAATTTACACACACATGTTTTATAAAAAGGGTAAATACAAAATTGTGATCTCAACTGTCAGCAGAGGAATGTGGTGCCAGACCGTGCCACCTTGTGGATTCATGTTTCAACGAAAATATTTTAAATATGCAATGAGCCAAATGAGCCAGTCTTTTGAACGGCTCTTTTAAGTGAGCCAGAGCCATGGCTCTGGCTCACTTCAAAGAGCCATAAATTGCATCTCTATTTGTTACACCTGTGAGCAATGACATGTAATCAAGCCTACATCAAAGTGGTCCCGTGTGCAGCTAATAGACAGGCAGTGAATCATTGTTCATCCCATAATGTTTTAACCACATATCTTAATATTATGCATTTTTAACCTTACATGAAATCACTTATGAACCCAATTATTTATTTATACCATGAACTTATAAGATTATTTATGCCTTATGAATTTATGACCATTAATTATTGTATTTTAGCAATTTTAGTATTTTTTATAGTTTTTATCTAGTGACAGCACTTACAGTCATGATTCATCATACATGGTGTACAGTCCTAGTGTAATGTCATGATTCATCATACATGGTGTACAGTACAATGCTCTGTTATGATGACACTCCTGCATGTATGGAGGGAAGAATTATTTCATGCTGCTAATGTTTATGTTTTAATGTTTTTCTTCTCATTCAGTTTTGAGGCTGGTTGGTGGTTCAACCTCCTGTTCAGGCAGAGTGGAGGTCTACTATAAAGACAGTTGGGGGACGGTGTGTGATGATTACTGGGATATGGAAGATGCTAAGGTTGTGTGTAGACAGTTAGACTGTGGAAAGGCTCTGTCAGCACCAGGTAGAGCACACTTTGGACAGGGTGGTGGAGACATCTGGTTGGATGATGTCAGCTGTTCAGGCAGTGAATCACATCTAACACTCTGCAGACATCGAGGGTTTGGAAAACACAACTGTGATCACTTTAGAGATGCTGGTGTTGTTTGTGAAGGTAAATATGAATCTCATGAATCTAACTGCACTTACCTCTGTGTGTGTGTGTGTGTGTGTGTGTGTGTGTGTGTGTGTGTGTGTGTGTGCGTGCGTGCGTGCGTGCGTGCGTGCGTGTGTGTGTGCGTGTGTGCGTGTGTGTGTTTGTGTGCGTGTGCGTGCGTGCGTGTATAAAACACATTAAAGCCTTTCCATCTCTCTCTCTCTCCCTCTCTCTCTCTCTCTCTCTCTTCTCTCTCTCTCCCTCTCTCTCTCCCTCTCTCTCTCTCTCTCTCTCTCTCTCTCTCTCTCTCTCTCTCTCTCCAGGGTCAGTGAGGTTGGTGAATGGGACTAGTGTGTGTTCAGGCAGAGTGGAGGTGAAGTCTGATCAGTCGTGGCTCTCAGTGTGTGAAGGTGACTTTGACCAGCAGGATGCACAGGTGGTCTGTAGGCAGCATGGCTGTGGGACTCCTTCAGTCCTCCAGGGGGCGCTCTATGGAGAAGTGAAGGCTCCAATGTGGACCAAAGAGTTCCAGTGTGAAGGCAGTGAGTCTGTTCTCCTGGACTGTAGAACCTCAGACTCAACTAGAAACACCTGCTCACCTGACAAGACTGTTGGACTCTCCTGCTCGGGTAAAACGCACTAGGATTGACTATTAATTAAGTCCATATCTATGATACATTATAAGCATACATATTATGTTTTGCAATCTTCTCACAACACTGAATAAGTATTATATTTACACTCATTAATATCCATGCTTCATAACGTTTATCGTAACACATAGAATCTTAATAAAACATTACGTCAAGTATGTAACTGCACCGTAATCTGCAATATACCACAGTACAGATATAAGCACTAACTAGTACTCATAATGCAATAATAATCATAGTACATAATAGCATAGATATAAATTACCTCATGATAGTTATCGATTCAATTCAAGAAATAAATAAAAAACAAACCAAGGCAGGATAATAAAATAATTAAAAAGGTACAACACATAGCCTAACAATTAATAATTAACAGGCAGAACCGCATGAATTATGTCATGAAGGCAGCTTTGCTTTCTACGTGGTTAAAACGTAATATTGTCCTAAATAAAACATAATAATCTGCTGTGGAAGGACTGCTGTGTGTGTCACAATTCCAATGTTAGTGTATTTCATGATTCATCATCCATGGTGTACAGTCCTAGTGTAATGTCATGATTCATCATACATGGTGTACAGTCCTAGTGTAATGTCATGATTCATCATACATGGTGTACAGTCCTAGTGTAATGTAATGATTCATCATCCATGGTGTACAGTCCTAGTGTAATGTCATGATTCATCATACATGGTGTACAGTCCTAGTGTAATGTCATGATTCATCATACATGGTGTACAGTCCTATTCTCTGTTATGACACTCCTGCATGTATGGAGGGAAGAATTATTTCATGCTGCTAATGTTTATGTTTTAATGTTTTTCTTCTCATTCAGGTTTTCCAGTGAGGCTGGTTGGTGGTCCAACCTCCTGTTCAGGCAGAGTGGAGGTCTACTATAAAGACAGTTGGGGGACGGTGTGTGATTGGGGTTGGGATATTAAAGATGCTCAGGTTGTGTGTAGACAGTTAGACTGTGGAAAGGCTCTGTCAGCACCACGTGGAGCACACTTTGGACTGGGTGATGGAAGGATCTGGTTGAATGATGTCAACTGTTCAGGCAGTGAATCACATCTAACACACTGCAGACATGGAGGGTTTAGAAAACACAACTGTGATCACAGTAAAGATGCTGGTGTTGTTTGTGACGGTAAATATGAATCTTATGTACTTATTATTAACTGCAATTACCTTGTGTGTGTGTGTGTGTGTGTGTGTGTGTGTGTGTGTGTGTGTGTGTGTGTGTGTGTGTGTGTGTGTGTGTGTGCGTGCGCTCGTGCGTGCATGTGTCTTTCTCTCTGTCATCTCACTATGTATGTCTGCCTCTCCCTTTGCCCCCCCCCTACTCTCTCTCTCTCTCTCTCTCTCTCTCTCTCTCTCTCTCTCTCTCTCTAGGGGTGAGGTCGGTGAGGTTGGTGAATGGGACTAGTGTGTGTTCAGGCAGAGTGGAGGTGAAGTCTGATCAGTCGTGGCTCTCAGTGTGTGAAGGTGACTTTGACCAGCAGGATGCACAGGTGGTCTGTAGGCAGCTTGAATGTGGGCCTCCTTCAGTCCTCCAGGGGGCGCTCTATGGAGAAGTGAAGGCTCCAATGTGGACCAAAGAGTTCCAGTGTGAAGGCAGTGAGTCTGTTCTCCTGGACTGTAGAACCTCAGACTCAACTAGAAACACCTGCTCACCTGACAAGACTGTTGGACTCTCCTGCTCGGGTAAAACGCACTAGGATTGACTATTAATTAAGTCCATATCTATGATACATTATAAGCATACATATTATGTTTTGCAATCTTCTCACAACACTGAATAAGTATTATATTTACACTCATTAATATCCATGCTTCATAACGTTTATCGTAACACATAGAATCTTAATAAAACATTACGTCAAGTATGTAACTGCACCGTAATCTGCAATATACCACAGTACAGATATAAGCACTAACTAGTACTCATAATGCAATAATAATCATAGTACATAATAGCATAGATATAAATTACCTCATGATAGTTATCGATTCAATTCAAGAAATAAATAAAAAACAAACCAAGGCAGGATAATAAAATAATTAAAAAGGTACAACACATAGCCTAACAATTAATAATTAACAGGCAGAACCGCATGAATTATGTCATGAAGGCAGCTTTGCTTTCTACGTGGTTAAAACGTAATATTGTCCTAAATAAAACATAATAATCTGCTGTGGAAGGACTGCTGTGTGTGTCACAATTCCAATGTTAGTGTATTTCATGATTCATCATCCATGGTGTACAGTCCTAGTGTAATGTCATGATTCATCATACATGGTGTACAGTCCTAGTGTAATGTCATGATTCATCATACATGGTGTACAGTCCTAGTGTAATGTAATGATTCATCATCCATGGTGTACAGTCCTAGTGTAATGTCATGATTCATCATACATGGTGTACAGTCCTAGTGTAATGTCATGATTCATCATACATGGTGTACAGTCCTATTCTCTGTTATGACACTCCTGCATGTATGGAGGGAAGAATTATTTCATGCTGCTAATGTTTATGTTTTAATGTTTTTCTTCTCATTCAGGTTTTCCAGTGAGGCTGGTTGGTGGTCCAACCTCCTGTTCAGGCAGAGTGGAGGTCTACTATAAAGACAGTTGGGGGACGGTGTGTGATTGGGGTTGGGATATTAAAGATGCTCAGGTTGTGTGTAGACAGTTAGACTGTGGAAAGGCTCTGTCAGCACCACGTGGAGCACACTTTGGACTGGGTGATGGAAGGATCTGGTTGAATGATGTCAACTGTTCAGGCAGTGAATCACATCTAACACACTGCAGACATGGAGGGTTTAGAAAACACAACTGTGATCACAGTAAAGATGCTGGTGTTGTTTGTGACGGTAAATATGAATCTTATGTACTTATTATTAACTGCAATTACCTTGTGTGTGTGTGTGTGTGTGTGTGTGTGTGTGTGTGTGTGTGTGTGTGTGTGTGTGTGTGTGTGTGTGTGTGTGTGTGTGTGTGTGTGTGTGTGTGTGTGTGTGCGTGCGCTCGTGCGTGCATGTGTCTTTCTCTCTGTCATCTCACTATGTATGTCTGCCTCTCCCTTTGCCCCCCCCCTACTCTCTCTCTCTCTCTCTCTCTCCCTCTCTCTCTCTCTCTCTCTCTCTCTCTCTCTCTCTCTCTCTCTCTCTCTCTCTCTCCAGGGTCAGTGAGGTTGGTGAATGGGACTAGTGTGTGTTCAGGCAGAGTGGAGGTGAAGTCTGATCAGTCGTGGCTCTCAGTGTGTGAAGGTGACTTTGACCAGCAGGATGCACAGGTGGTCTGTAGGCAGCATGGCTGTGGGACTCCTTCAGTCCTCCAGGGGGCGCTCTATGGAGAAGTGAAGGCTCCAATGTGGACCAAAGAGTTCCAGTGTGAAGGCAGTGAGTCTGTTCTCCTGGACTGTAGAACCTCAGACTCAACTAGAAACACCTGCTCACCTGACAAGACTGTTGGACTCTCCTGCTCGGGTAAAACGCACTAGGATTGACTATTAATTAAGTCCATATCTATGATACATTATAAGCATACATATTATGTTTTGCAATCTTCTCACGACACTGAATAAGTATTATATTTACACTCATTAATATCCATGCTTCATAACGTTTATCGTAACACATAGAATCTTAATAAAACATTACGTCAAGTATGTAACTGCACCGTAATCTGCAATATACCACAGTACAGATTTAAGCACTAACTAGTACTCATAATGCAATAATAATCATAGTACATAATAGCATAGATATAAATTACCTCATGATAGTTATCGATTCAATTCAAGAAATAAATAAAAAACAAACCAAGGCAGGATAATAAAATAATTAAAAAGGTACAACACATAGCCTAACAATTAATAATTAACAGGCAGAACCGCATGAATTATGTCATGAAGGCAGCTTTGCTTTCTACGTGGTTAAAACGTAATATTGTCCTAAATAAAACATAATAATCTGCTGTGGAAGGACTGCTGTGTGTGTCACAATTCCAATGTTAGTGTATTTCATGATTCATCATCCATGGTGTACAGTCCTAGTGTAATGTCATGATTCATCATACATGGTGTACAGTCCTAGTGTAATGTCATGATTCATCATACATGGTGTACAGTCCTAGTGTAATGTAATGATTCATCATCCATGGTGTACAGTCCTAGTGTAATGTCATGATTCATCATACATGGTGTACAGTCCTAGTGTAATGTCATGATTCATCATACATGGTGTACAGTCCTATTCTCTGTTATGACACTCCTGCATGTATGGAGGGAAGAATTATTTCATGCTGCTAATGTTTATGTTTTAATGTTTTTCTTCTCATTCAGGTTTTCCAGTGAGGCTGGTTGGTGGTCCAACCTCCTGTTCAGGCAGAGTGGAGGTCTACTATAAAGACAGTTGGGGGACGGTGTGTGATTGGGGTTGGGATATTAAAGATGCTCAGGTTGTGTGTAGACAGTTAGACTGTGGAAAGGCTCTGTCAGCACCACGTGGAGCACACTTTGGACAGGGTGATGGAAGGATCTGGTTGAATGATGTCAACTGTTCAGGCAGTGAATCACATCTAACACACTGCAGACATGGAGGGTTTAGAAAACACAACTGTGATCACAGTAAAGATGCTGGTGTTGTTTGTGACGGTAAATATGAATCTTATGTACTTATTATTAACTGCAATTACCTTGTGTGTGTGTGTGTGTGTGTGTGTGTGTGTGTGTGTGTGTGTGTGTGTGTGTGTGTGTGTGCGTGCGTGCGTGCGTGCGTGCGTGCGTGTGTGTGTGTGTGTGTGTGTGTGTGTGTGTGTGTGCGCTCGTGCGTGCATGTGTCTTTCTCTCTGTCATCTCACTATGTATGTCTGCCTCTCCCTTTGCCCCCCCCCTACTCTCTCTCTCTCTCTCTCTCTCTCTCTCTCTCTCTCTCTCTCTCTCTCTCTCTCTCTCTCTAGGGGTGAGGTCGGTGAGGTTGGTGAATGGGACTAGTGTGTGTTCAGGCAGAGTGGAGGTTAAGTCTGATCAGTCGTGGCTCTCAGTGTGTGAAGGTGACTTTGACCAGCAGGATGCACAGGTGGTCTGTAGGCAGCTTGAATGTGGGCCTCCTTCAGTCCTCCAGGGGGCGCTCTATGGAGAAGTGAAGGCTCCAATGTGGACCAAAGAGTTCCAGTGTGAAGGCAGTGAGTCTGTTCTCCTGGACTGTAGAACCTCAGACTCAACTAGAAACACCTGCTCACCTGACAAGACTGTTGGACTCTCCTGCTCAAGTAAAACACACACACTACAACTACACTTTGGTTTGGATTATTTTACAATAAAAGTAATATTATTTCTAATAGTCTTTACTATTGTTTATGTACAGAGCCTGGTGACATCAGGTTGGTGGGAGGAGCTAGTCACTGTACTGGTATACTCGAGATGAAACACCAGACAGAGTGGAGACCAGTGTATGATTCTAACAGGAACATGAAGTCATCATCTGTAGTGTGTAGACAGCTGGACTGTGGCTCTGCTGTTTCAAGACAAATGAGTTATGGTTATACAGTTCAACCTGTATGGTGGATTAGACCTTCATGTGATGGATCTGAATCTATACTGAAGGAGTGTAGAGGAACAACAAGGTCTCGTTTTCTTCCCTCCAGACTGGAGGTGATCTGTTCAGGTAACAAACAATGACTTCAACAATGACACTAATCTGCAGTCTCTTATTCTATCTGGTGTCATCATGTTGGCGGTGGTTCGAATCTACTTGATTTTCTGAAATGATTTCCACCCCTTTTTTAATCCCAAAAGCTTTCCTGTGGCATTTTCGTGCCGACGTCTTTATTAGTATCAATAAAAATCCAATCCAAATGTTTTATAACCACAATTGTGACGTGGTTATTCCTCTGGATGATTCCCGCACCGCCCCACGGCCTGTGGGCCACGGGATCAATAAAGGAATCTATCTACCAATCAGTCAAGTCTGTACAACACGGCTTTTTAATGTACCTTTCTTTTTTTTTTTTTTTCGTTTTCGTACGTGTCAGCCTGTATTATGACATTCCAATTCAATTTTAAACATGTTAGATAGTGTAGTGGTCAGTGCTGGTGGCTCAAAGGGTTTTTGCCTCTTACCAAATGCAAATGGTAAGGCAGGTTCGAATCCGGGAGAGGAAAGAGGTGGTCATTTAATGATTTGACTGCAGCGTCTCTGCATTGGCTTTTTTTTTGCTTAAAAGTACATTTGATATAACTAATATGTATAAATAATGTAAATATAAATAGATAATTGCGACCGTAGGTCGCATTTACTACCAAAACCTCCACTGGCTGTCCGTCTGTCTGTCTGTGAGTCAGTCACACTTTTGCCCTGCTCATATCTCCACAACCGTTGCCCCCATCCATGCCAAATTTTGCACACACACTCCTTACCTGCCAAACTACAACCTCCAAGGACCCCCGGAGCTCCAGGGACCCCCAGGTCCCTGGGGGACCCCCAGGTGTAAAAGAATGTCCGTCCGTGAGGCACACGTCACACGTCACACTTTTGCCCTGCTCATATCTCCACAACCGTTGCCCCCATCCATGCCACATTTTGCACACACACTCCTTACCTGCCAAACTACAACCTCCAATGACCCCCGGAGCTTCAGGGACCCCCAGGTCCCTGGGGGACCCCCAGGTGTAAAAAATTACCAAATGTGCAAAAATGACCAAATGACCACCCCAACGGGGCTGCTCACGGGGAATTCCTGGGGACCACCCACTCCTGCTGCTCCAGAACGGATGCAAAAGTGGTGACGCCCCCAGTGGAGGACCCCCTCAACTGCAGCTCACATAAAATGCCGTAACTCGGCCTAGGAGCGTCCGGGAGAGCCGGGGCCGGTAACTATTCGTCCGCCAATGCAACGCGGAGACCCCACCCCTCATTTCTCACATGGCCCTCTTCTAGCGCCACCTTCAGGCCGATTTTTAAAACACATTTTTGGCCACTGCTCCTACAGTTTTGGCCCTAAAATCACACAAATTGCTACACAGTATGTCTACACTCATCCCATCAACATGAATCTCTCCCATATAGCGCCACCTTCAGGCCGATTTTTAATAACACATTTTTGGACACTGCTACTACAGATTTTGCCCTAAAATCACGAAAATCACTACACAGTATGTCTACACTCATGTCATCAACATGGATCAGGAAGATTTTGGAAAAACACATTTTTGCCCTATTTGTGGAGATAAGTGACCTACGGTCGCTTATCTCCCGATTAGGGAGTCTTACTGGTTAGATATAAATGCAAGCAAGCTGTGACCCTTGTTTGGAATATTATGTGTCTGTCATTCAATATGAGTTTTTATAAGAGGCTTAATAACTTTTATTCTCAATTTACCATATTGTTAAATGGTGCATTGATCTACTAAGACTACTATTATAAGTGAGCTTGTAGATCAGCTATTTTTGGCAAATAGATTTGGTAGAGAGTGAAAAAAGTATCAAGTACGTATATTATTGCGACCGTCAGGTCGCAGTTACTATCAAAACCTCCACCGGCTGTCTGTCCGTCCGTCAGTCCGTCCACCAGTCTTTCATGTCACGTCACGTCACGTCACGTCACGTCACGTCACACTTTTGCCCTACTCATATCTCCGCCATCGTTGCCCCTATCCATGTGAAATTTTACACACACACACTCCTTGCCTGCCAAACCACAACCTTCAGGACCCCCGGACCTCCTCGGACCCCCAGGGACCCCCAGGGACCCCCAGGGACCCCCTGCCACCGCCGCCAAATAGTGCAAACATGACCAAATCGATCAACGATACAGAGAATATTAGAGAAGACGATGAGAACCATGTAGAGTCAATTGTTGTGACCGTCAGGTCACAGTTACTATCAAAACCTCCATCGCCTGTCTGTCCGTCCGTCTGTCCGTCCGTCCGTCCGTCTGTCTGTCTCTCTCTCTCACGTCTCTCTCTCAATTTTTGGGCTAAAATTGGAACGATACAGAGAATATTAGTGAACCACGATGAGAACCATGTAGAGCCAATTTTAGCACCACTTTACCACTAAGGCTGATAGAGACGTACCACATATCAAATGAAAGGTAATGAGGAGCTATGAATATAGGACTTGGTTGCAAATGGCTCCGCCCCTTCCTGTGGACGCGACACCCCTAAAAAGGTGCGCTGAATCTGAATATACAGGTTTTATTTCAATCGAGTAACAGGAAGTGCCTCAAATAGCCACTTCCTGGTGTGTTTTAGGTAGTTCCGGGTCACTAGGTGTTCCGATATATTTTTTATCCAAAACTACATGTAATTTTAAGCCTCAGGTCGACACTCAGTAAAGCAATATTTCTATTGTGATTTTCTAGTAATTAAAAGAAGGCTAAACCTAGCGTCGCACCGGGAATGTTGCACAGAAACGAAAAACATATCCACGCGTGCATCTCAATGCGCTCTACAACATACTAAAAGTTGAGCCCATGAGATGCATCGGTTCGTGAACCAACGCCAACCCTAGTTAAGCTAGGGTTAGCCTTTTAGCCTTAACAACTCAAAGACGATAAGACGTCAGAACTCGGTTCTGAGATATGTTGTAGTGCTCTCCGAGACGAACGTTTTGATGTCTCACATGTTCCTCTACAACCTTCTTTACCCTGGGATCTCCAATTTAACAAGGCTCATAGAGTCTATAGCCCTTAGAGGGCTTTGGCCAGCACGCCAAAGATATCAATCTCCTCACAGGAGTGTATGTGTGCGAGGAGAGTTATATAGGCGCGTTCATCTTTGCGAGACGAACACGCTGACGTGTGTGTCATCTCCCTACGATATTCCTGTACGGAGTGAACGCTAACCCTAGTTGGAATTAGAGTTATCTCCCTAGGGTTCGCTCAGAATGAAACACACATCAGCGCGTTCGTCTCGGTGAGCGGATCAAGAATCTGTTTGCCTTTTGTCTCTACGCCCTCTAGAACCCGCGCTAGCCCTTCTAGGAGTGTTAGAAACGGACCGAAAGATTTTCACACAACGGGACCAGCACCAACGGACTTGGCGTCAAAAAGTAAGTCGGAATAAGTGTTTTTTATCCCAAAAAATGTGTCATCGTGTTCGTGGCGCGCAAATTTCGTGTCTTTTTCGCAAACGGAAAGGGTTTAAAGTGTCGGAGAGACACGAAACCAATTCCGTTGGATCGGGCATCCTTCAAACATGAAAAGTGTGCCCTGCCTGAAACAGAAGGATTTTTTTTTTAATTTTCTATTGATTTTAAGGACAGAGGGCCCGTTTTGAAGCCTAGATTGACCTTTCCTTGACCTTTGGTGTTAGGAGCGTCGTAGAGACACGAGACCGGGTTAGTTGGATTCAGCGTCAAAAGGCGAGTCAGAATAAAGTGTAACTTGCACCGAACTTTGATACTTTAATTTACAGCCCCCCCGGACAGACAGGCGATGGAGGTTTTGATAGTAACTGCGACCTGACGGTCGCAATAATATACGTACTTGATACTTTTTTCACTCTCTACCAAATCTATTTGCCAAAAATAGCTGATATACAAGCTCACTTATAATAGTAGTCTTAGTAGATCAATGCACCATTTAACAATATGATAAATTGAGAATAAAAGTTATTAAGCCTCTTATAAAAACTCATATTGAATGACAGACACATAACATTCCAAACAAGGGTGACAGCTTGCTTGCATTTATATCTAACCAGTAAGACTCCCTAATCGGGAGATAAGCGACCGTAGGTCACTTATCTCCACAAATAGGGCAAAAATGTGTTTTTCCAAAATCTTCCTGATCCATGTTGATGACATGAGTGTAGACATACTGTGTAGTGATTTTCGTGATTTTAGGGCAAAATCTAAAAATCGGCCTGAAGGTGGCGCTATATGGGAGAGATTCATGTTGATGGGATGAGTGTAGACATACTGTGTAGCAATTTGTGTGATTTTAGGGCCAAAACTGTAGGAGCAGTGGCCAAAAATGTGTTTTAAAAATCGGCCTGAAGGTGGCGCTAGAAGAGGGCCATGTGAGAAATGAGGGGTGGGGTCTCCGCGTTGCCTTGGCGGACGAATAGGTACCGGCCCCGGCTCTCCCGGACGCTCCTAGGCCGAGTTACGGCATTTTATGTGAGCTGCAGTGGAGGGGGTCCTCCACTGGGGGCGTCACCACTTTTGCATCCGTTCTGGAGCAGCAGGAGTGGGTGGTCCCCAGGAATTCCCCGTGAGCAGCCCCGTTGGGGTGGTCATTTGGTCATTTTTGCACATTTGGTCATTTTTTACACCTGGGGGTCCCCCAGGGACCTGGGGGTCCCTGAAGCTCCGGGGGTCCTTGGAGGTTGTAGTTTGGCAGGTAAGGAGTGTGTGTGCAAAATGTGGCATGGATGGGGGCAACGGTTGTGGAGATATGAGCAGGGCAAAAGTGTGACGTGTGACGTGTGCCTCACGGACGGACATTCTTTTACACCTGGGGGTCCCCCAGGGACCTGGGGGTCCCTGGAGCTCCGGGGGTCCTTGGAGGTTGTAGTTTGGCAGGTAAGGAGTGTATGTGCAAAATTTGGCATGGATGGGGGCAACGGTTGTGGAGATATGAGCAGGGCAAAAGTGTGACTGACTCACAGACAGACAGACGGACAGCCGGTGGAGGTTTTGGTAGTAAATGCGACCTACGGTCGCAATTATCTATTTATATTTACATTATTTATACATATTAGTTATATCAAATGTACTTTTAAGCAAACAAAAAGCCAATGCAGAGACGCTGCAGTCAAATCATTAAATGACCACCTCTTTCCTCTCCCGGATTCGAACCTGCTTTACCATTTGCATTTGGTAAGAGGCAAAAATCCTTAGAGCTACCTGCGCTGACCACTACACTATCTAACATGTTAAAATTTAAAATGGAATGTCATAATACAGGCTGACACGTACGAAAACGATAAAAAAAAAAAAAGTACATTAAAAAGCTGTGTTGTACAGACTTGACTGATTGGTAGATAGATTCCTTTATTGATCCCGTGGCCCACAGGCCGTGGGGCGGTGCAGGAATCAGCCAGAGGAATAACCACGTCACAATTGTGGTTATAAAACATTTGGATTGGATTTTTATTGATACTAATAAAGACGTCGGCATGAAAATGCCACAGGAAAGCTTTTGGGATTAAAAAAGGGGTGGAAATCATTTCAGAAAATCAAGTAGATTCGAATCACCGCCAACATGATGACATCGGTCACGTGACCGAGTTGCCCATAATGAAGGCTGATCTGGCCCCAAACAGCACATTCTATCAGCGTTAGGAAAGGCTAATAAACGACCCAAAGCCCCAACTAACTGGGGCGATTGGGCCCAAACCGGCCATAGCTATGGGATAATGTGCTGCTGATTTCATCCCAATCTATGGGATGATAACTTGGGGATCGGTGTGAGAGAGAGAGAGAGAGAGAGAGAGGATATGAGAATGTGACCAGTTGTTCTGTATATTTTAATGAGTTGTGTAAATTGTGCATGTTTTATGTGGTTTAATTACCCAGACAAAAATCTGTTCAGCCTCAAAGCATTGAATGGTTTCTCTTTTCTCTTGTAGAGTGCATTTAACATTGTTGTCTTTCTCACACACACACACACACACACACACACACACACACACACACACACACACACACACACACACACACACACACACACACACACACACACACACTTGAATTGTCCATCAGTTGTGTCTGTCTTGTCTTTTTACAGATCCCCTGTTGAAGCCAAACATCAGCCTCTCCACCTCCATCAACGGGGTTTCTGAGGCCCAGCAGCAGGGGCTGGGGGTGATGGAGGGTTCCAACTTCACCATCAGCTGCTCCATCCAGCCACAGTACCCTGGAGGCTCCTTCCACCTCAACTTCACTGGACCCAACACAACACACACCTACACCCTGACCGCTGTCAATCACTCTGCTGACTTCCTGTTTCCTGAAGCAAACCACACCCACCAGGGGAACTACAGCTGTGTTTATCACATCAATGTTTCTAATCATAACCTCTCCTCTGAGAGTGAGGTGCTCTCTGTCACTGTCACAGGTAACCTGGATGAAATTCACTGTCTATCTGTTTAAACGTTTAGTGGAAATAATGTTATCATGACATTTTCAGTGAGGACAGTGTCTTAACCTGAACAGTGTGTCCTCACTGGACAGCTGGTCTCAGGTCTGTTTTTATGTCCAGTCAGTGTTCATTAAGTCAGAATATTGTGAAGGATTTCCTCAGTTTAGAATCAGACACAATGTTCAGGTGGTCCGTCGTTGTAGCCTCGCAATAACCAGACAATATCACTGGGTGGATAATAGTCTGGTTCTTCTCAGTGGTATTTGTTTTTTCCAAGGGGCGGTTACAAAAAAATTAAAACAGACACTATTGGTTAGACCTACAACCAATCAAAGTAGCGAAACGGTGATACACCTGACCCACATTTGCATACTGGCCCCCTGGTTGGTTCCTCACGACTTGTGAGCCGTGAATCATTTGAATAACTGAGCGGCGCCAGAACTAATCTGCCAAGGGCAATTTTCCTTTGCAATGGCAGATTGGTCTGGCTACGTGAGGCTACCATCATTGTACACTGTCTGTTCAGGACCAAATCGGTTTCTAATTGTGGATCAAAGCAGAACTCTGCCTCAATATTACACCCAGGGGGTCTAAAACATACCCTGCTGTGGCCCTAATAGACCTGGACTATGAGGTGTAAATTACCTCATAGAAATAGTGATTGCTCACAAGCTGGTCCAGCTGAATCTCATTGACTCCACCAAACGTCCGGATCCGGTTTGCCTCCCGATAGCGCATGCCTGGCTCATGGCCTGACTGTACCTTCATCTAGAAATTACCTTGGTAAATTACACCCTAATGGACCAGGACTATGAGGTGTAAATTACACCCTAATAGACCAGGACTATGAGGTGTAAAGTACACCCTAATAGACCAGGGCTATGAGGTGTAAATTAAACACTAATGGACCTGGACTATGAGGTGTAAATTACACCCTAATGGACTTAGACTGAGGTGTAAATTACACCCTGCCGTAGGCCTAATGGACCTGGACCAATCACCTCTGTATTTCTACAGATCTGCTGAATCCAAACATCACAATATTCTCCTCCTCCACAAACGGGACTTCTGAGGACCAGGAGGTGATGGAGGGTTCCAACTTCACCATCAGCTGCTCCATCCAGCCACAGTACCCTGGAGGCTCCTTCCACCTCAACTTCACTGGACCCAACACAACACACACCTACACCCTGACCGCTGTCAATCACTCTGCTGACTTCCTGTTTCCTGAAGCAAACCACACCCACCAGGGGAACTACAGCTGTGTTTATCACATCAATGTTTCTAACCATAACCTCTCCTCTGAGAGTGAGGTGCTCTCTGTCACTGTCACAGGTAACCTGGATGAAATGCACTCTGTTTGTCTGTCTGTCTGTCTGTCTGTCTGTCTGTCTGTCTGTCTGTCTGTCTGTCTGTGGCATTTAGTGAAATGTAATGTTTTCAGTCAGGAAGGACAGTGTCTTCACCTGAAGTGGGCGGTGCTCACTTAAGGTGAAGCTACTTCATACCAGAAAATACTGTTCCTGAAGAACTTTTCCAAATTTTCCAAGTGTTCCCCCATGGTGTCAATTCCCCATTACGTCATGTCATGTGTAGTTATAACCCCATGGGAAAACCCTTGGAAAGCTTACGCCAAGCTTACGTCCGTGGATAAAGTCGAGATCTTTAATGGCTTTTGGTGAGGCGTTCCACCTTTTGGTGGCAGAAATAGTAAAATGCAGCTACATAATTGCTATTTCATAAAATCATCTCTGTCTTGTTACAGATGCACTGTTTAAGCCAAACATCACCATCTTCCCCTCCATTAAGTGGGTTTCGGAGGACCAGCGACAGGAGCAGAAGGTGTTCAAGGGTTCCAGTTTCACTGTCAGCTGCTCCATCCAGCCACAGTACCCAGGAGGTTCCTTCCACCTCACCTTCACTGGACCCAAACACACCCAGCCAGATGTCAATCTACCTGACAACATCCTGTTACCTGAAGCAGACCTCACCCACCAAGAGGACGACAGCAGTTTCAACACAACACAGAACGACACCCAGCCCTCTGATAATAACTCTGACAACTCCCTGTCACCTGAAGCAGACCTCACCCACCAAGAGGACGACAGCAGTGTCAGCACAACACTGAGCTACACCCAGCCCTCTGATTATGACTCATCTGAAGCAGACTACACCCATGAAGAGGATCAGAGCAGTTCCAACACAACGCAGAACCCCACCCTTCCATCTGCCAATGACTCTGACATCGTCCAGTTTACTGAGGCAAACCACAACCACCAAGAAAACAACAGCAGTTACAACACAACACGCACCCTCATCCAGCCGGCTGTCAATCACGCTGCCAACTTCCTGTTTCCTGTGGCAGACCACACCCACCAAGGGAACTACAGTTGTGTTTATCACATCAATGTTTCTAAACAAAACCTCTCCTCTGAGAGTGAGCTCCTATCTCTCGATGTCATAGGTAGCCTGAATTACCTTTTTAAGTCTATACTTATATTTTTTTAATATTTTGTTTATGTGCCCTTTTCAGTCAACTGAACACAGTGTATCCTCACTGAACGTAAGATATTTTTCTGTGCAGAGGTTCAGCGAGGACCGGCTGTTATTGTGCAGTTGTCGCTGTGATTGACAGTTCTTCCTTGTGTTCAACAGAACTTCTACATAGAGATTTTGCAACTATGCCTAACCCTAACCTCGCAAAGCTATGTCTAAACCTAAGCTAAATCCTAATCTTAACCAACCTTTTCACAACCTTTAGATGATTAATCTAGCAACCACATGGCATTTTACAACATTTCCAAAAAGAAAGATTATTGTTTAACTTTATGTGGACGCCGATGTGATACTAGAGGGCAGACACTGACTGTACTCCTGGATCGCTGCCCTGCAATCCCTCCTATCCTGCATCAGGGTCTTGAGCTCTGCAGTGTTGTTAGCTCCGCTGTGACCCTGCACTGTGTAGCACCACTGAGGTGCACCTCCTACCCCCTCCATGGAATGTTTTTTGTGCAATGGATTCTGCATCATGACAAACCCCTAGTTAGACCCCTCACATCCTACTTAAATACACGAAAGAAAATGTCTCATAGAAAGTCGATGGGAGCCCAACTTGATTTGGCGGCTGTGGCGACCCCGAAGGTCACTGACTCTGGCGCCCTAGCTAAACCATTAGAGCATGCCCTGGGATACATCTGTGCAGAATTCGGACCTTTTAGACTGATTAGCACGAAAAATCCCTAAGGCCTCCGACTATTCAGCTAATCTGTCATTGTGTCTCTTAATGACCAAATATGTTTCGAAAGTATATCATTCTTATCAAAATGTTTGCTATCTCTAACATCATCTGCTACATTTAGATATCTAATGCTTCAGCCAATAACCTTTGTCTTTTTACAGATCCACTGTTTAAGCCAAACATCAGCCTCTTCCGCTCCATAAAGGTGGTTTCTGGGGGCCAGCAGCAGGGGCTGCCGGTGTTGGAGGGTTCCAAGTTCACCATCAGCTGTTCCATCCAGCAACAGTACCCAGGAGGCACCTTCCACCTCACCTTCACTGGACCCAACACAACACACACCTACACCCTGCCAGATGTCAATCACTCTGACAACCACAACCACCAAGGGAATGACAGCAGTTTCAACTCAACACACGACCACAGCCAGCCAGCTGTCAATCACTCTGACAACTTCCTGTTTACATTAGCGAACCCCACCCACCAAGAGAACGGCAGCGAATCCAACACAACACCCACCCACACCCAGACAACTGTCAATAACTCTGAGAACTTCCTGTTTCCTGAAGCAAATTACACCCACCAAGGGAATGACAGCAGTTTCAACCAAACATACAACCACACCCAGCCAGCTGTCAATCACTCTGACAACGTCCTGTTTACTACAGCAGACCCCACCCACCAAGAGAACGACAGCAGTTTCGACACAACACACAACCACACCCAGCCAGCTGTCAATCACTCTGACGACGTCCTGTTTGCCCACTTCCTGTTTCCTGCAGCAAGCCACACCCACCAAGGGAACTACAGCTGTGTTTATCACGTCAATATATATTCTCAGAACTTCTCTTCTGAGAGCGAGGTCGTCTTTATCACTGTCAAAGGTAACCTGAATGAAATTTACCTTTCAAGTTGCAATAGCACACGCAGTCAAATTTAAAGCTGATTCATATGATTACTGATGATGTTCTTATCCAACATATTTCTCTCCCAGCCTCTCATCTCACCCCTAACATCACAGTGTTGCTGCTGCTGCTGTTGATTCTGCTGATCTGTGTGGTCTATCGTCTCTGGAGGGTAATTATAATTACTATAAATCTTTATCTAATTATAACTAGACGGATGCAATTCTGAGAAATTTCAAGTGTGGTTGCCATTTTTACATTTTCCTACAGTATATAAGTCAATGGGGAAAATGTATCCACTAATAAATAACAACGTATCAAAACGCAAGCACACGATTCCCGATGAAGCCAGTCGATTTGACATATAACTCAAGTGTGTGCCGGCAAACTTTTCGGGTTACTCTATAAAGAATAAAGTTGGACAAGAACTATAGTCTGATTGCAACCAAATTAATTAGTATACAGCTTTATTTAATGAAAGACTAATGTAAATGAAGTAGCTACACTGTTTGTTTTGAAGGTAATTTAATGATACATCTTTATCTAATGAAAGACTGTAATGTAAATTAAGCAGCTACACTGTTTGTATCGAAGAGAGCCACATCTTATCCAGTAAGAAATACATTTGGTCTCTGCCGCTGTGTTTCTCCAGGCCACCAGAGGGCAGAATGAAGATGAGGAAAACGTAGAGGCGGTTTATTATAATGTCGGACGGGAGAACGTCGAGCTAGTTTATTATAACGTCGCCCGTTCTGATGCCGAAGCTGCCGGACCCGGTGAAGAGCCAGATTACCACCAGTATGAAGAGATAGACGTCCAAGTAGTTTCTGAACCTGGACCCAGTGGAGAGCCAGATCACCACCAGTATGAAGAGATAGATGTCCAAGTAGTTTCTGAACCTGGAGCCAGTGGAGAGACACCACACCACGTGTACGAGGTGGAACTCTAAGCAGGTGCTGAAGCTGGACAGAGTGACGCCTCAGTCCAGCTTGGTTTACCTTGGTTGACACCTAATGTACCACCAGAATATCACCTGTACTCTGAGGTGGATCTCTGAGGAGGTCCTGGAGTCGCTCCAGCAGGGAAGGAACATCTAACATCAACTCCCAGTATTAACAACAACACATACCATCAGCTCCCAGTACTCACAACAACACCTACCATCATCTCCCAGTACTCACAACAACACCTACCATCAACCCTCAGTACTCACAACACAGGATATATTCATTGCAATGATGGCCTCAAGGACTCTTCGACGCTAACTTTGCGGGAGCCCGGGACCAAACTGGGAACTCTTCAGGAACCCTCTGTGTTCTAAGACGTTAACTCTACCCCTGAGCCACTGCCGCCCCGTGAATCCATTTTGAATCCATTTCCTCACCTTGAAAAGCTGACCTTGTTCTGGTCTAACCAACTGTGTACAGAGCTGTTTCTTGTTACCCGCCCCTTGGGGAAAAAAAACCTTCCATATAAAAGTACCAGACTCATATTCACGCATAGTGATATAGTCTGGCAACGCGAGACTATAGTCTATATATGCCTCGTTGCAATATATAGCAATGAGGCTTCATCATCATTTTAATGTCCATTTTTATGTATGCAACTGCATTGTGGTGTGATTTTTTTGTGGTGTAATTATTATTTTTTTCAAAAAATGTCATATTCGCTTTTGCAGGATCAGGATTTTGTAGGTTTTTATGAAATGCTTTAAAAGCTCCTAGCGTATAATATCAGTCAAGCAGCTCTAGTTTGTATGTACTGTATATATTGTTTTATTTGTATTTTATTACTTATCTCTTTTGTCGGATGAACATCTTATGTTTTGAACTTCAACTGAAAGTTGGTGCAGTCCATTGGTTGAGCCAGTAGGAACATGAACAGTTGGTAAAGTCCATGAGAGGAACTTTGACTTTATGGTACAGTCCATTATGAGCCGATAGGAACATGAAAAGTTGGTACAGTCCATTATGAGCCTATAGGAACATGAACAGTTGGTACAGTCCATTATGAGCCTATAGGAACATGAACAGTTGGTACAGTCCATTATGAGCCTATAGGAACATGAACAGTTGGTACAGTCCATTAAGCCTATGGGAACATTGGTACCACAGATATAAAAGCTAGATGCCTCATCCTCCGCTGCAGTTCATTGGAGCGACGTGCAACAACTGGATGCCGGAGACCACGCTGCCAGTCAAAGTGATACTGGCCAATCACAGTGTGTCTTTTCCGGGACTTATCGATTCAATTCTACAGAGCTTGTTCAGATGTTGCGCAGCTCAGCTGTTCTTAGAGGATGCGTACAAAAAGATTCACCCCCACTTGCCTCTGATTGGCCTACGAACTTGCAGTTTCTGTGACGCACGTGGAAGTGGGAAATGACTGGAAACGACCGGTCGCAGAGTCCCGCCAGCATATTCCCCAGAGCCGAAGGAGGCGTCTACCTTTCTATGTCTATGATTGGTACGGTCCAATAGGAACATGGAACCGTACCAAGAACATTGTGTGTTTTCTAAAACTCATGGAAATTATAATATTTGTTCATTCATGTAATGTTGACTGTTTAGAATAGATGGACTCATTCTTATGACAACGTTACACTGTTGAATTTATAAAATAATGTTGATTATTTTTTATATCATTACAATTTAATAAAGGTTTACTGTAATACAGGAACTTCTCATTGGTTATGGTTGGATAAAAATGTCCATGAGTTATCTCTGACACAATTTTTATAACAGATATTACTGTGTAAAAACGTACAAACAATCTATTATAGGCTGTTGTATAAAACACAAATAGTTCATACTTTATTCAGTACAGTATAGATGAATCCATTAATTGTGCACTCATTAGTTAGATCACATTAGTTTTATCTCTCCTATGGTACCACATTAATACAGCATGGAATTGTGGACAATATCTTAAACAACGACTACAAAATATAAGACGTTTTGGGTCTGATTATCTCATCAAATGGTGATCCGTGGCTCAAATGCTGAATAAATAATGGACCTTGATATGAAAAGGGTTGAAAATATAGACTACTCGATTATGTTGCTGTCAGGCAGAAACCTTGTATCTCCATAAATGTTATACTTTTTACGTTATTTTATTTTATGTATTTTGTTTAGTCTGATGTTGGGTCTGGTGAACGTTCTATGGTTACTGGTGCTAGATTTCTTTCTCCTGATGTGTCTCTCTCAAGCCATTTAAGTGTCAGAATGTTGCGGAAATTGTGTGGCTGGTGAAGAATGGCTCCAGAATGCGAGGAGGAGATCTATCACAGGTTTGGGTAAAACGGTCTCGCCCCCAGTCACTGCTTCACCAACAGGCTCGCAATGCAGATGGAAGGCGATGGGAGAAACATCAGTCAAGCCCGTCTCTGCAGACAGCATGCATAGATTCAAGGCCCAAAAGCTCTGCTTTAGTTTAAGTTTTGGTTGATTCCCATCAAGAAACTGTCTATTTTTTATATTGAGTAGATCAGAGGTCTTCAACGTTTTTTTTTTTTTTTTTAAGTTACTTTTACTTTTAAATATAAATCCATGAATGTCTCTTTGTCTATCTACAAATGCTAAATGTAACAAAATGGTCACTTTAACAAGGTATCATAATTGCATTCTCCACACTTGTATTCTCCCCATCTTGACAAGATGGTATATTCCCAGGTTCCGCAGGTCAGCAGCACAGGTGCAATGAATTATTGTTAATTGTCTGGTTCGTTTACTAACATGCAAAGTTTAGCTGCACTTGAACAACCGTTCCAGGCTGCCATATCCAGCCCAAGAAACCATAGGGGGAAAAAAATAAAATGTACTCCTTAAAGTAAATGTATCATGCCTGTTGCTAAGGACTGGTGTCTTCGCGCGCGTGCAAGACACCAGTCATGTTGCCATACCTTAGCTTTTTCTGAACTGACGCCACTGAAGGACCCCTTCGCTGAGAGAGAGATGAAGCAGGGACCCCCCAACTATATTGAATAAAATTGTTAGCTTAGACTTGTTTGACAAGTTTGACCATACTATGATCAGTGCAGGTTGTTGGATTAATGTGTATTTTTTAGACATTGAACCTCAATATTTGGTCCCCCTCTGCACCAAACCTCTTTGCCAAGAATAGCAGATCTACAAGCTCCCAACGCCTCAGCTTGTAGATCAACTATTTTTGACTAATGTTCCATGCAGAATAGGGACATAGGGTTCAAGTGGTAAAGTGGACAAAGATATGGAGGACCCCCTGTAGTAACTCTGAAGACCCCCTAAGGGTCCCGGCACCCCTGTTGAAGTCCCCTGGTGTAGATACATTATTTATGAACACAGTATCAATTGTTTCCAACCTGAAAAGTTGCATCACAATAAGAAAACATAAGATATCTAAGATTATCAGAAAACCTGGCAACCCGATACCTGGCAACCACATATAAGCCAACCAAAGCTTGTGTTCTTTATATGGCTCAGGTGTGTCGGCCAATCACGGAACAACCAGGAAGTGTCCGTCCTGAATGACTGGAGTAAACACAAGGAGATCTATCACAACAACAACTCCTGCAACGGTAATATTTGTTTTGTGATTGTTTGATACACTCTTATGAACATTTGATACAATGGATGCAGACTATAGAATGGGCTGTGTTGATGACGGCGCGTAAAGCATTGATATTATTTCATTATCATTATAACGTTCATGAATGAGATCATAGACATAAGATATATCAGGCAACAGCAGGATGGTTTGCTTTGCTGCAGCAAATGGTTAAGATACTCTTAAACGCCGATCCTGAGTATACTCGCGAAAAATACTCGAGTATTTAGAGTGCCGATCCCGAGTATACTTGCGTAATATACTGTATATACAGTAAAGCTGGCAATCTTACCGTACCGTCCGTTGGAAAGTCCTGGCACGGATGGACTCATCATCACTGGATTCATCATCATCGCGCATCCACGTGCACAAAATAGTAATCCCTTAAAGGGACTACACCATGAATTTACATTTTTCCAATTTTTATGTATTTTCTTGGTGTCCCACCAGCAACTTCTATCCTCACAAAGTCCTATTTCTGACCATTGTGTCTTTCTCAGTTTATGGGCAGATCTATGTTAGCATGTCTCAGAACGGTCCTGATTGTGAAAGGTCAGATTTGTGATGTCACAAGGCCTGAGAAGGAGGCAGGAGGAGCTGGGAGAGGGTTGGGGAGGGGTGGGCAGGCCTGAGAAGGAGGCAGGAGGAGCTGGGAGAGGGTTGGGGAGGGGTGGGCAGGCCTGCTGAGCAGGAGGTGGGGAGGAGTGTGGGGCCAAAACTGGCTCAATAGCGCAGTCCTCCCACTCAGGACAAGGTGGTACTGAAGCTGAAAATGTAATTTAGCCTCAAACCTTTTCAAAAACGTTCTTGGAACACAAACAGTGTTATATAAATTATTTTTAAATGCATGGTGTAGGACCTTTAACATGGAAGCCGACGGTCATTCTCATCTTTGATGTCCATTTTCTCCAAAAAACACTTTTGATGCCAAGGATGGCATTGGATTCTCGCTAAAATAGTACAAGCTGAAAGGCATCGATCCGCCATTACTGCTCCCGCATGGGACGACGATCACTTCCGGGTCGTCAAGAAATCTACAATCTACTTCCGGCGCAATCTACTTCCGGCCTTCAAAATAAGAGACTGGCCGCGACGGAGCAAGCGAACGGCACCGTGGACATTTTAACCTGTTCATGTCTGGAGCACTAAATGGGTTAAGTGACTGATCACTTATGCACTCTGCTCTTTATAGATATGGCTCGCTATTATTAATTGCTCTACGACACGTTGTCTCATTGTTTTATTGATTCCCAAAAACCATCTCGTATCCAGGGACGGATTAGCCTTTGGGCTGATGGGGTGAATTCTTACTTTTATTTTAAGTAAATTTAAAAGCTTATGTACTCTTGAATACTTGAGTACATTTAAAAGCAAGTACTTCTTTACTCTTACTCAAGTAACATTTTGCCTGAGCTATTCAGAGTTTTTACCTTATGGACGGAGATCGCCGTCAATGGTGCTCTGTCAGTCTAACAGGAAGCTGTCGTCGACATGTGAAGCTGTGCATATTCTAAGATAGATAGATAGATAAGATAGATGGATGTTTGTCAGAATACACTTTTTACATAACACACTGTCACACTGAGAGCCAGGTCAACACTGCCCTCTAGTGGTGGAACCTGGAGTTACAACTGGCTATGTCCCTTGAATGATTCTACCTGTCTCTGGATACTGGATCCACCCATCCCATGACTGATCAGCAAATGAGACAATGCAATGAAAAAGGACAATCCAACGTCTCTACTACATATTCGACAGACCCCGAATACAACAGGTCCATTTGTATACATTGTGTCATTCGTTACACACTGTACAAGTATGCACAAGGAGGTCTATTGACATTTTGTCATTACATAATGTGGCTAAAAAAACACCAAAGCTCCTGATAATGATTTGCTCATAACAACACCATTCATTGTGTGATACAGTGATTACCAGGGGTCATCAATATGTCCATTAAAAAGACAAATGTGTCCGTGGCAAAGACCTGGCCTTGTCCGTGGCACATTTTAGCTTTTCTGTTTTACAAAGTTAAGTTCTTTTAACACCCAATTAGACATTTAGGGCGAGGTCGCGCAATGTCTTGGCCGTCTGGCCTGTGATGTGTATTGGACCAGGTACCCATATATGGAGACCCCTGTACCCATATGGAGATCCATGTACTGTATATGGAGATATGCTGTGAGACCCAAACATGCTTAGATATGGGCTTAATATTGAATCTCCATATATGGGCATAAAATAAATTATGTTACAGTGATTCCCATGACATCACAACATACAATCCCTTTTATGCCCTGGGATAATAAAGGTATCTATCTATCTATCTATCTATCTATCTATCTATCTATCTATCACACATATATGGGCTGTCTTCCTCCATATATGGGCATTCCCATATGAAGTCCTGTTGGTTATGGGCTTAATATTGATGACATCAGGGATCTCCATATATGGGCATAAAGGGATTCTGTTAGAGCGGTTCCCATGACATCACAGTGATGTCAAAGCGTGATGTCAGAACGGCAAACCCATATAGACCACGCCTGACACTGTGGTTCCCCTGACACATCACTGTGACATCACATGTCACAGTGATGTGAACTCAGTGTAGGCTTAAGGTCATACTGACACAGGTGTCAGGTTTTACGCAATTAGAAACTCAAATAATATAATGAGCTGTCTTTAATGACAAGACAAATGTAAACACTTTAAACATACAAATGATTAAAACAGAAGCAGGCTATAAAAACATCTTTATCACTTGTGGAAGTATCACACATCTGATATCCACTGAATTTTTTTATTCGAAAGCCGTCACCGAGTCTACACGTCTACTAGATGAGTCGCGCACAAATCGTGCATGATGCGTGCGCGTGTCCACGTTAAAAGGTAAGGACAATTTGGCAGGAAAACAGTTCAGCCTATGTTTAAAATAGCAGCAAATGAGTTAAACAGAGCGTGATGTGTGCACGCTGTGCGAGGCTGCGTTCCCGCATCAGATGCATTTGCATTCTGCATCACGAGTGCATCTAGCATGTCTCTTCAAAGTATGTTCGAAATAAGAAAGCATTTCCCACTCTGCTTTGCGGGAAGTGGGTGTTTCCACTAGAGGAGGAAGCGGATGTGGATTTTGGCCGTGTAGTAATTGCCGGACTATAAGCCGCTTTTTTCCCATGTTTTGAACCCTGCGGCTTATACAAAGGTGCGGCTTATATAACGATTTTTACAGCTAACGGCCAGTTTGTTAGTTTTACAATGGTCTTTAACAAGGATTTATATATTGATTTATACAGCTAACGTCCACCAGGGGCGCTCTAGCAGGAAGCAAGAAGGACCCCTGCGGCTTATAGTCAGGTGCGGCTTATATATGTAAAGATTTGTTTTCTTTTCTAAATTTAGCTGGTGCGGCTTATATTCAGGTGCGGCTTATAGTGTCGGCTGTCCCAATGTATGAATGAATGAACCATTGTAAAGCGCTTTGAGCACTTGGAAAAGCGCTATAAAAATGCAATTCATTAAAAATCCAATTCATTATAGTCCAGCAATTACGGTAGTTCTTTTGGAGTTGTCGTCGAGTGAAAGCCGAGTACTGCTGCTTTTTGGTGACACACAAAATGAATGCACAAGCTCACAGCGCACTGCATGCGACACGTTGTGAGCTTGTAGATCTGCTATTTAAAACAATTACTTTAGGTACTTGAAGTACTATATTCTGGTGCCAACACTGATACTTTTACTAAAGTACATTTTGAATTCCAGGCTACTGGTAACAAAGTATTTCTATAAATTGCATACTTTTACTTAGAGGAGGACTTCACCACTTTTCAACCTATCTTCATATAATAGGTCCTCACAAATGTTCATAATAAAATAGCGCATTTTTTTCTACTCGGTCCAAGTCTCCTAGGAGAGCTATGGGAAGTTCAGAATCCATCGTCTTGTGATATATATTTTTGAAAAAAATATTTAGATTTTTATTATCGCGAGAACAATGGCTTCCACTTTAACATTGCAACTTTTCAGGAATAGAAAGCCTGCAGTTTCTATTAGCTTGGATTCCCAATCGATGATGTCACAAGACGATAGGTTTCTGACCTGCCCACAGCCCTCCTCTGAAAAAAACAAAAAAAAGCTATTTTTTACTGAGGACCAAAGATAGGTTGAAAAGTGGTGAAGTCCTCCTTTAAGCAATGAATGTGAGTATTTTTTCCACCACTGTACATGACAAAAAGCCTCCTTTTTATGATGAATAGCACATTCAATCAATCACATCTGTGTAGTTTCTACAGAAACAGACATACAGGCTTGTGTTTCAGGCTGAAAATAACATTCCCCCAAAAAAGCGATTTCACTTTCACTAGGTCTTAACATTTTTATCCTACGATTTTCGTAACCCATTTCTTTCACCAAATGTCAATTACCTAATGCAGCGGTTCTCAAACTATGGGTGGATGGGCAACGATGCAACTTTGGACTGAACTCTTTACACGTTGCTTAAGGGGAGACATGGCAGGTGAAAACATGTAAGAATTCTAAATAAAAAAAATGAGATTTTTTACTATTTTGCTTCCTAAACATGCCTTCTTTCAAACGAATGCAAAATAAACATTCAAAATACACATATAGATGTTCATTTCATACGTGAAGGTGCTGAGTTAACAGCATTTGTTTCCATACATTTCTTATGAAATAAAGATATATATAGACAATAAAAAATAAATAAAAGATGAATCAAAGAAACGTGGCCCCCTCACGTATTAGGAGGGCAGTATGAGTCACCAGAACCGAGGACAGGCGTTTTTGATTAATCTAACATGACTAAAATGGAGTTTGAAGTTACAATTGGTTTCTATAGGATGGGGGTGTGTCTGATCTTTAAAGGCCATTTTCTCAAAATGTGTTTTTCTTCATACTTAGGTACATAAATCTCCACTTCAGTTGCACCGACATACACCAAACCTTCCAGTTTTATTCTTATCTATATCCCGAAGATATTTACAGAGGGGTTTGTTGATATATCATTCATAGCCTGATTCACATTACATTTTATTCCTAAAAACATGGTGAAAATTGTTTTTTTATGCCTGTTGACACTATTTTATTATTTATGGAGTGATAAAAAGAGATATCTAAAATCCCCTCTGTAATTCTTTTTGTCTCTAGTATGTCAAGAAAAGGAAACAATAGTTTTGAACCTGGCATTATCCAATCTTCAGATTTATGTACCTGAAAAGTATGCAAATTAGGCATTATTAGCACATATAATGCCTCATTTGCATATCTAAACATGTGATTTCAGAAAACTTGTAATTCAAAAAAATCATAGTTTTGATGTAAGTAATCAACAGGAAAAGTTTCATTGGGGTAGCTATTCGTTTTTTTTTTTACCCTATTCACCTGTAGTGTCTCGCCAACACAAATTATTTTCCCGTCCAAACCGGGGGGCGGGTTAGGTTTCAACTTGCTAGAGCTTCTTTGTTTCTAGACATGATACGCCGTTAAGATTCCTCTGGCACAGGAGAGTGAACCAAGTCTCTGGAATGGATGGATTTTGTGGTCAGGCACTGAGGCTCATTTTGCAAGGCTGGTTTTATAATTGACTGATGCTGATCTCAGTAAGACAGACATCCCAACTTTGAGATCAGCATTTCCGGGAGGTCGCCTGTGCACGTGCGCGCAGCGAAAAAATATGTTTTTTTTTTTTTTTACGTTTAAAAATGGTTAAAAACTGTTAAAAACGGTTCTGCACGGTGGCCGAACCATTTTAGGCTTAGGCTTAATATAATCGGGTTAATTTATGTATTGATGTATTTCTTACCTATTTGGGAGAAAGTTATGTCACTATCACAGTGAGACACACACAACAGCCTGCCTGCAGGCTGCCGTGCGTCGCACAGGCTGACGAGAGTTTGACGACGAATGAGAACACATTTATTTGCACCGCGGGTCGCAGTTCCGATTCTAGACAGGATCCAGGCGGATATGGCAATCATTTGTGGGAGCGGCCGGGATTTCCGGGAGGTTCAGTGCCACTCGCGGGTGTCCGGGAGGAGACGCTGATTTCCGGGAGACTCCCGCAACATCCGGGAGACTTGGGATGTCTGGTAAGGGCTACTGTCACTGATGCTGATACTTAACATTAGCACCAGACAATGCACAGAGGTATACCTCGTAAAGTGACAAATTGGCAGAATTGGCATTGTAAACACGTGTGTGTGTGTGTGTGTGTGTGTGTGTGTGTGTGTGTGTGTGTGTGTGTGTGTGTGTGTGTGTGTGTGTGTGTGTGTGTGTGTGTGTGTGTGTGTGTGTGTGAGAGAGAGAGAGAGAGAGAGAGAACATTGTGTAAGCTAACCAGCTGCTTACAAGTCGGTGCCTGTCTCCTGGCCTAACAAAGGGAGCTCTGATGTATCTATCGGTATCTTTGAGCTCAGAAAGAATTGGCACGTGGAGGTAGCCCAATATTCTTACACACACACTGTCACAAACAGAGCTTCTTTTGTTCACAGTTTACAAAGGGCTTATTCTCACCTTATTAATAGGGATGCATGCCACCATTTTGTGTTCCCGCAAAAGGATTAAATTCAGCCACTTATTACAAACTGAGAATGGACAGTACTGTACCGTATGTTCCCCTGAAGTTCAAGTAGGAATGTACAGTATGTCGGCTGTTGAGAGTTATAAATATGAATGTATCAATCAGATACAGATATATTTTAATTTGCTTTTTCGTATTCGCTGGCTAGGTTCTCAAAGTGGGGTCCGGGTACCCCCAGGGGTCCTTGAGGGGGTTCCAGCCAGGGGGTTCCTTGGGGTCCCTGTATAAATAATGGGTATAGGCACCAAATGGACCCTTATGTGGCTGTAACTCTGAGAGTGTACAAATGGAACCAAATGGACCCGTAACCTACTTCTCTCTCTCTCCTCTTTATTTTTTTATTTATTTTTTAATCTCTTCTCTGGAATAAACCCAAATATGATTATAATACGAAGTATCCTCTGTTTATTGATATAAATAATTACTTGCGCAAGCAGAGCGTGCAAGTACTGCGATCGGCTGGGTATGTATGTATGTATGTCGGAGTACCCCCTTGTTGTGCACAGGGCACAAGTTGGCACCTCGACAGAGTGCTGTTCTAAGATACTAGATATTATGGACCGGTATTTACTAGAAAAATAAAGCTATTTTACCTGTGCGAATGTCACTGCAAATGTATTCAGTTTTATTGATCATGTAAGTGAGATTTGTAAATAAACCTTTTGTACTTTTGCTAAATAACTGTTTCTGCCTTTTATTAATTACTACCTTTACAAAAGTTTGTGCAACGGCCTTATATGATGAAGCAGGGCTTTGCTTTGCGAAAAAAAAAAAACTTGGAGATACGAGGTTCCTGCCCGACAGTGATGATTTACTTTGTTGGCCGCCCAGCCCCCAAAATGGAACGAAGGCCGACACTTTATTTTTTAATTTTTTCCTAACGGCCGGCCTGGACCGGCCAGGAATGAACCGGCCGTTCGGGAGTTGTCCCGCTTTTCCCAATGGCCAGCACGTCCCTGCCGGCAAGCCATACCGGGGCCATTTCTGGGCCATCATTCCTTGCGTTATGTGAGCCGACTGTAAGTAGATTATGTGGGCCATAACTGGCCCAGACCAATTTTGACGGAACTGGGTCACTTCTGGGCCGGGCAGCTGACCGGAGCCGGCAGCTCCGGCAAGCCATGATGGGGCCATCTCTGGGCCGTCATTCCTTGCGGGATGTGAGCCGACTGTAAGAAGATTATGTGGGCCATAACTGGCCAAGACAATTTTTTACGGAACTGGGCCACCTCTGGGCCAGAACTGCGCCAGATTTATTTTTCCGGAACTGGGCCACTTCTGGGCCGGGCCTGGGTCAGAATGGTGCGTCCACAGCTGGCCCGTAGACGGCCCATAAGTTGGCCAGCTCCGGCAAGCCATGATGGGGCCATCTCTGGGCCGTCATTCCTTGCGGTATGTGGGCCAACTGTAAGTGGTTTATGTGGGCCATAACTGGCCCAGACCCATTTTGCAATGTGGGTGGAAGTTAAACTGTCATTGACCTTCTATGACCTCAACAGTTTGATTGAGCAATGACTAGGCTTCATTTGAGAGTGAAAAGGGGAGGGGGGAGAGAGAGAGGGGGGGAGAGAGAGGGAGAGACACAGAGAGACATTAGGTAAGCAAACTCAGGTCCAAATACATTTTGTATCTTTGATAAATTGCACCTTTACTGCATCTTCTAACAGAATAATGCAAGGATAAACAAATAAACACACTGTATGCCAAGTAATTATTTGTAGATGCATATACACGTATGCATAAGAGAATAGTAATGAGTATAGTATTATGTCAACATAAGCAATAGGAGAATAATAGATAGTATAGGTGAATGTAACCACAGTATTGCAGGGGTCTTCAACACACACGCACGCACGCACGCACGCGCACACACACACACACACACACACACACACTAGCCTGATTTCAGACTCGACGCTGGCGCTTGATTTCAGACTCGACGAGATGCAGTTCACTCAGAGAGTGGGCGGGTCTATTGGCTGGAGCCAGGCTACACACACACACACACACACACACACACTTAAGGGAGGAGTCTGAAATGGGTGGCTGGGGGATGCCTCATTTAGGAGATATATTGGGTCAGCTCCTCTACGCTCTGCCTGCTCCTGTTACAGACACACACCAAGCTGCAGCCATGAAGACCATCATACTGCTGTCCCTGCTCTCTGCTCTGTGCACGCCGGCTGCGTGCAACCACGTTGCGCCTCCAGCAGACTTCAACTTGACGCAGGTGAGATAGAGAGAGAAAGACGAAAGAGATTTTATCCCAAGCTTCCCGCAAGTATACTATTTGCAACTTTTTGTTTATGTTTGTTGCAATGTAACTGATAAATAGGATCTTTAAAAGCTCGGAGTTATTTTGAAAAGTAAAAGACACTCAGCCAAATACACTCAGCCAAGACACTCAGACAAGCTCAGAGTCAGAGTTATTTTGAAAAGTAAAAGACACTCAGCCAAATACCAGGAGAGAAAATGGAGTAGGCCTGCAATAATGCAATCTGCCAGATACAGAGAAAAGCAACAGTTTTCATACCGGAATTACTTAGACCAGGGGTTTTCAAAGTGGGTGACGGCAGTCCAGGGGCATTTGATAATATTTGGAATTTATTTGGACACACAAAAAATATTTAGTATCATTTTAAACCTGAAGTACAAAGTTTTTAACCAAAATGTCAGTTTTAACCAAAATGCCTATTATCTCAACGTTTTCCTTGCAAGATAATCACTAAAATATCGTCACTGTCGGGCAGAAACCTTGTATCTCCAAGTTTCAAATGTGTACGTCTCTTGGTAAAGCAAAGCCCTGCTTCATCATACAAGACCGTCGCACAAAACTAGTGAAAAGAGCCGATCTACAAGCACACAACGCCTCGCGATGCGAGGTGTTGTGTGCTTGTAGATCTGGTGTTTTCACTAGTTTAGAACATTTTTTAGATGATAAATAGAAAAATAGATAATACAAAACAAACGGTTTTGGACATACAAGGTTTCCACCCGACAACGACGATATGCATAAATACAAGGTGCTGGGAGTGAATGTAGGGGTGAATGTAGGGGTGCCTCGGATTAAAAAAATATGTATGGGGTGCCCTGAGACAAAAAAGTTTGGGAACCCCTGACTTAGACACTCCCCTCAAAGGAGGCAGAGAGAGACATCGTTATAGAGAAAAGAGCCCTATGTACTTATCTTTCTGTACCAGGGTGGGTATAGCACAAGGTTGCAACTTGCAATATTATGATCTCATCTCAAGTTGATGAACTCAGTGTAGGTTTATTATGGTCATACTGACACTGGTTTCAGGTTTACACTATTGCAAATAATATAATGAGCTATCTTTAATGACAAGCCAAATGCCACACTTTGAACATACAAATGATTAAAATAGAAGCACCCTATGAAAACCTTTTTATCACTGACACAGCTCTGTTTGCATTTATTTATTCATTTTAATTGTACATACATTATATTGTTTTGATTGTTTTGTTCTACCTTTGCTTTGACAATGTTAATTTATGCTTTTTTCATTGTAATTATATGAGAGACAGAGAGTGTTTTTAGGATTGATTTTAAAATTCTTTTACTTGTTTATAAAGCTCTTAATGGTCTGGCACCTTCGTACCTCTATGACTGCCTGCATAGATACGTTCCAACCCGCCCACTCAGGTCCTCTAGTGCAGACCTACTTGAGGCGCCAACAATGACATATAAAAAATATGGTGAAGCAGCTTTCTGCTTCTATGGACCGACAGCTTGGAATAAACTCCCACTACACCTAAGACAGGCAGCCTCGGTGGATAGCTTTAAAGCACAGCTCAAGACCTATTTCTTTACTCTTGCTTTTAGCTGATTTATTTTTTATTTATTTTTTAAATCCCTGTGCTGCTATTGACGTCCACACTGCTCTGAAATTGTTCTTAAATGTTCTATGCTTTTATTTTTTCTTGCTTTATTGTAATCATTTTAATTATTTCTTTTTTATGTTAAGCACTTGTGCTTCATTTTATGTTCTGTAAAGCACTTTGAGCTGCATTTCATGTCATGAAAGGTGCTATACAAATAAAGTTTTATTGTTATTATTATTATTATTATAGAGAGAGAGAGAGAGAGAGAGAGAGAGAGAGAGAGAGAGGGAGAGGGAGAGAGAGTCATCAAGCCACTCTTAAAGATAACTAGAAAGATGCACAATTAAGGAATTGCAAATGTGGTTTCATGCCCATGTTATGGGCATCATTATCTCCCTCTCCCTCTCTCTCTCCCTCTAATTCTCCCTCTACCCCCTCCCTCTCCCTCTCTCCCTCTCTCCCTCTCTCTCTCTCTCTCAGATGGCGGGTAAGTGGTACATGGTAGGACACGCCACCAATGCTCAGTGGTTTGTGACCAGAAAGGCAATGATGAAGGTGTCTACTGCTATGGTGGCGCCAACCGTTGAGGGAGACTTCAATGGCACTGGTGCCACCTTCAAGTGAGCTTTGAAACCCACATGCAAACAAACATGCAACATGCTAAATGAAAAATGAACTGTGAGTGAAACGCATGAGCTCTCTCTCTCTCTCTCTCTCTCTCTCTCTCTCTCTCTCTCTCTCTCTCTCGTTTCATTCGGGGAAATCCCGCTAAGGCAAACGCCGATAAGGCAAACTGGGCAAATGCACTGCCCGGGTCTCCTACCGTAGTGATAGGGCAACATGCAAATCTCCTTCTGCCGTCCCGTTAAGGAAAAATGCAACAGAGTAGCCTCCTTTTGTTATGGTGAAATGAATAAACAATTTTGAGCAATACAATGGTTATATGTCACAGTTATTGTCCACGACATTGCAAGCGGCACGAAGGCCAGCGGACCTTGGTCCTGCTCTTCGCGCCCGAGCGCCGCAGGCGCGAGTGCCCGCAAAGAGCGGGCCAGGGCCGAGTTACGAAGCCGTGGTGAATGCAATCGTGGCCTGGGCAAGCGCACGATAAACGCATGAATGGGATCATGAAACGCAATGCAGGTGAGCTCACATTTCACCATAACAAAAGGATGTTTAGTACATTAGTTTGCCTTATCTGCGTTTGCCTTATCGGGACGTGCCTGTTTCATTCTTGCCTCTCTTTTACTACTGCATTGTCTGTAGGGAAGCCGAGCAAAAATAAGTTTTACTCTTATGTACCTGTACACAAGACGTAACAAAGCACAACCTTGAACCTTGAACCTCACGCACAGAAAGGACGGTGAAAGCAATTGTAGCTGTTTACACTTGTATTAACAATAAGTCTCACATACCGGTAGTAGAACGTAGCACATGTTACTGTAAACACTGGCGGTCAGCTCTGCTGCACTGCATGTGAGTCACAATCGGTCCGTGGGGAAACACATCCTATTGTTACATCCTTTTGCTTTTCTTTTGAAGTGTAATTAATCTCTTAATTATAGAAAAGGTGCAACATCACCTAAGCAATTGAAGTGTAAATTCTTATTCCAAAGTGCAATAATCTCAAACTGAAAACTGAAAATGTCAAATTGTGAAAAATAGCAAATAGAAATGTAATCTCATCAACAATTCACATACCCAACATAACGATCCTATTGTTACATCTCAAGGCCGGATTTAGACTGCAGTCAAATCCAGCCCAAATCCGATTTGGTTCTCAAATCCGATCTTTTGGCCCGACTTTTCACATTGCATTTGAAAGAGACACAGATCTGATCTGTGCGTTCAGACTGATTTTAACAGCGTCAGCCCAAAGCTGCCCTGCGGCGACATATCTGCTTTGGTTACCGTGGTAACGACGTAGGCGTCATGGCGTTACATCTCAACGTTGGCGCTAGTTGATTACGTTCAGGAAATGCGACATAACGGACAAGCGACAACAACAAAAACAAACACACGTTAAAATATTGTTTTTCTCTCCTCTTTTCTTTACTCGTGTTTGGCTCTTCTCTCTGGTTGTATCTATTTAGCTCACGTGTTTTCTCTCTCCTCTCTTGTTTTTCTCATGTGCTCAGTGCGCTGTAATCAAAATAGTAAATACTTGCGCTCTGTAATGACGTCATTACAGCCGCGCTCGGGTCACGCAGCAAGTGACGTTTGGCCAGTTTGATGTGACTTGCATGTGACTTGCCTAAAACTCAATGGGGTGGATGTGGTTGCTGCTTTCAGACTGAGTCAGATGTCCTCAGATCCGGATATGGATCGGATATGAAACCACCTCTGGATGTGGTTTTTCAAAATCGGATTTCATGTGACCTGCATGTGACCTGTCTGAATTTAGACTATTTAAAATAAATCGGATTCCACTTTTCATGTGACTCAGATCTGATTCAGGCTAGATTTCAGTGGCAGTGTAAAGCCGGCCTTACTCCTACTCTCTCTCTCTCTCTCATAGTTCTGACGGTACCTGCATCAGAGAATCTCTCCGAGCTCAAAAGACAGACACACCCGGACTTTTCATCCATCATGCCCTCCGTGAGTATAGCGCACGCACGCACGCACCATAGACTGTATAAAAGATATGGACAAAGCGAAGCCATTGGTTTCTATGCAGCGCAAATGACACAATATGGGTCCTTGGCATGGGTGTTGCCATCATAGATTGTAAAGGCACCAGAGGATGCTATTGGCTGCCAACGGTCACGTGCAACCGCAGGGATACATGGGAGAATGTGGTCGGAGCCTCCCGAAATACAGCACATGAAGAAGAACACAGCTGGCTGGTATTAGTTTAGTTGGCCACGCCCCCCGCAACTTTATCATCAATTTTAACATAAATGGGACCTTATTTTCACAAAACGCATATCATCGTGATTGAAAGGCATTTTCTAACTAGTGATAGGAACCATAAAGTATTTATGAAAATGTTAATTAAGGTTAGAAAACGAAAGGGGAAAACAGCGCAACTAGCGGCCAATCATAGGAAGTTTTAGTTCCGTATTGGAGTCATTTTAAATCGGCGGAACTATTCCCCTGGTACGCACACACACGTTGATGTATTGCCATAATGGGTGTAAAGATACATTTTAAAATATTATTATGGATGCAAATTAGTAAACACACTGATTCTCTGGCAAATACATTGATATTGTATTTGAACAACCTTGACATGAACACAGAGATTATACATGTATCGATAAACTAAATGTAACATTTGGAATGGAAAAGTAATTATTCTTTCTCTTTTTTCTTCTTAAAATTGCTAAATACAAGTACTTAGTATTGCTACAATCAATTAATTGCATTGCAAAACGATTCGATATGATTATTTGCATTGCAAAGCAATTCGATACGATACAAAGTCAAACAATACAATATTTTGCTCTTTGCATAATGATAGCAGATCATTGCAAATTAAAGTTGATTCTTCAATGCAGTTTTATACTATATCGGTACACCTCTAATTGACGCCTTTGTTCTCCAGCTTCGAACATCGACTACGAGCTGCGCATTGTGGACGTGGTTTATGACAGCTATATTATCCTCAACATCAACAAGATCACAGCCGGCTTGCCCGAGGTCGTCAACAAGTTGATGAGTGAGTAACGTTCTCTCACCGTAGACGAGAAGCAGCTATTAAAAAAGGGCATGATGTGCTCCAGTTGCCTGGCGTTGCCAGCCGCTATCACACACTTTGTTTTGGGAAGAGAGTCTGGGATTTCAGGAAGATTTTTCATTTCTACGTCATTGCCCCAAACCACGTGCCCCAAGCCTACAGAAACCACGCGCCCCAAGCATACAACCCTGATTGGCCAACCCTTGAAGCTGGTTGAGGAAATAGAATCTCAATGGATCGGTGCCAGACTGTACTACAACACCACTACATCTCTACACCAGGGGGTGATGTTGTGTTCGGTCTGGTTTATTAACCAGGCAAGTGCTCCTGGGCACTGCAGGCCTGTGTGTTAAAGCAGTGGTTTTCAACCTTTTCAGGCCACGACCCTCAAAATAATCCTAGCAATTCATTTTCAATGGGAGGCGGGCGGCTATTTTGTCCGCGCAGTGAAGTTTTGGGGGTGTGAAATCCCCCGCGAGCGTGCTCGTTTGTGCATGCGTACGCGGGCGGTGAGAGATGGATTGTGTTATTCATCTTGGTGAAATACCGCGCAGCGTTTACTCACTGAGCGAGTGTGTTTTGTGTCTCATCGCCGCTGATCCAAGCGGGATCCCCCACCACGGCAACCGCTGCCCGTCTGTAGAGCGCCTTACTTTAGAAATGTGCAAATAAATAAACTATAAACCTAAACTTTATGTTGGTTTGTTTACTGTTGAGTGAGAAAACAATGTTGCACATTAAGTTAATCACCCCCCCCCCCCCCCCCCCCTTGCAGGTCGAACCCCCGAGGTGAGCGCCGCCCTGCAGGCCAAGTTTGTGAAGTTCTCTCTGGGCAACGGGGTTCTCCGTGACAACATCCTGATCCTGCCCATGAATGGTAGGTGTTCTTTGATTGACCTGCACGCGCGCGCACACACACACACACACACGCACACACACGCGCGCACACACACACACACACACTGTCACACACACACACACACACACACACACACACACACACACACACACACACACACACACACACACACACAGACACACAGACAGACACTGTACTCCATGACGGCCGAACACGAAGGCAACTTTAAGCCGTAGATTTGACCTGTTATTTCCATTATGAAGCAAACTCTGTGTGGGTTTCTCCACCGTGCAGCAACTCATAATGTTATAAGGGCTCATAATGTAATAAGGGCTCATAATGTAATAAGAAAAATGTAATAAAAACTCATAATGTAATAATCAGCTCATAATGTAATAAAAAAACGAGCGCATAACATAATAGATTTTTCAATTAGGCAACGTTTTTTAAATCCTTTTTTGAAAAATGTTATAATTAGTTTTCCTGTTCTTTTTTCACATTAACATCACCATTAAATCCTATTGTTTAGTATTACAATGCCATTGGCCACAATATTTGCATATAAATACCCCCCACAGAGACTGACATTCACACCTCCCAGAGAATTTGAAATTCCAGCGTCTGGACGAACAACATCTCACTTTTTAACTGAAGCTATTCCTCACTAAAACATAAGTAAAATGCCTGTAATATTTTTTTTCGTGATCATTAGAATGTCTAGAACAATATTGTGAAAAATATCTCCAAAATGCAAATTAAAGCATGATTTATGATTTATGGCTATAAAACCTTACAAAAACATTATTAATTTTTAACATTACATTTTCCTGTGATTAGGACTGCTACAACACCATGTGATTTAAAAAAAAAAAAATTGGCCAGTAGAAATTAATTCGGGCCTTGCAGGGTTAAGAACCTCCACGTATTTTTTATAATATTATGAGCTGATTATTACATTATGAGCTTTAATTACATTTTAATTATTACATTATGCGCTTGTTTTTTATTACATTATGAGCTGATTATTACATTGTGAGTTTTTATTACATGTTTTTATTACATTATGAGCCCTTATTACATTATGAGTTGCTACACTACACACCGTCCTGTTCATCATGTAAAGTAACTACACTGTACATTTACTCAAGTTGATGCAGTTACTATATCAAAAAGCCACTAAAGACTAAGCTCCAAACCTCCCAAAACAAACTGATTCGACTACTTCTCGACCTGGGGCCCATGACCCACGTTTATCCCACACATTTTGATAGCCTAAGATGGCTCAGTGTTGAAGACAGAGTTAAACAACTAAAAATGGGATTGACTTGCAAAATAGTCAACGCAAATCTGCCCTCCATCCCCTCAGTACCCGCATATCTGACCAAACATCTCCAAAAAGTTAGCGACACCCACAGCCACAACACCAGAGGGAGCACACAATGATCTGATAACACGCAACCCATTAAGACAAATATGGGTAAATTCTCCTTCTACAACACTGCCACCCAGGTGTGGAATTCCTTGACTACTTTGTTTTTTTACAACAAGGGTTCATATTTTAGATTGTAATTAGAGAAAATAAAAAGTGAGGGTTAACATGTTTTCATTTTCTTCGTTCTATTGTTTTATCGCATTTACCGTGCCAAAATGTGGGGCATGCGTACGTATGGGGGCATGCGTACAAGTGGCTAAATGTGTCTTTTTAGACACAATAGGTCAGCAGTTTCTTTATTGCTATTCACAGTAACACTTCTAGCCCCCATAAGTCACATCCAACCATGAAAGGTTGCATTGTATCTTGGGAATGGTCTTATTCTATGTAAAATGACATATTTAGCCACTTGTACGCATGCCCCAAACAGCCAAACTACTGAAATAAGAATCCCTAAAACAATAGAAAGAAGTACATGAAATAATTTTAACACTCATCTTTTATATTATTTAAATACAATCTAAAATATGAACCCTTGTTGTAAAAAACTAAAGTTGTCCTTTAAAACATGTAGCTCAAAACTGCCCTGAAAACTCACCGTTCAGGAGGCCAGAGGCGGAGGTAGTGAGCTCTTTTTTTTTTGTTTTCTTTTTTTCTGCTTGCTATTTGTTTTTTGTTTTTTTCTGCTTGCTATTTGTTATGTCCATGAATTGAAGACTTTACCGACATAAAAAAGACCATAAAAGGACTTATTTGGGATGCTCCTTTTAGGCAGAGTGTTTAACTGTACTTGTACTGTACTATTTTTGTTTTTATTGTATTGACTATACTTGTACTGTTCTCCATTTTTGTCCAACAAAATTCTCAATCAATCAAGTACTGTACTTAGGTACAATTTTGAGGTACTTTTACTTAACTGTACTACCACTGCTGTTCTGCAAGGAGTTCCCAGCAGGTCAGTCACTGAGGAAGTTAGTGTCATCTCTCAGAGATATTAAAATCTCTTTGAGACATGACACTGCGCTCATATTAAAGAGGTGTTGCCATAGTTTTGTACTTATTCTGTTTTTCATGTGTATAGGAGGTTGAAAGTACTTCATTAGACCCCCTGGTGTGTTTTTTATGAGCAATTATGTATTCTCTTGGTTTTTGTTTGTTTTCTCTTGGAGGCTGCCACCTTGGGGTCAAAAGTGTCAGTTAAAAAACACAGATACGATTACATCACAGAATCAACTCCTCCCCTAATTACCATTCACCCAACACTGTGGGGTGTGGCTAACTTCAGCTGGGTCACCACCCACCATGACATCCATGCATACTTAATGAACTGGGGGTGTGGCCACATAAAAACCCAATTTTAACTTTCTGTATACTTTTTTGGAAAAAATCTTCCTCCTAGTATAATCATAATACCTGATAATCATGTTTTAGAGGGGGGGAAATCATAGCACCACCTCTTTAACAATGATCGGCCTCAACTCATCCATCCTCTTCAATGTGAGAAAGTCGTACCGTTGTTCTTGCTGTGGTGTGACTGTGGAGCATTGTATGAGCGCTGATCACACAATGTTGATACAAGATCAGAAGCCAGGTGTGTCCCACATCATCTTATATCTAAAGTGTATACAATCAAATACTTTCCAACGCTGAAAGACATGAAGAAAAGTGTACAAACAACAAAATAACAACAACAAAGCACAGCCTGACGGACTTACCACAACAGCAAACAGCAAATTCTTGCAGGTTCAGGTCAGCCTCCGATTGGCTGGGCTGTAGCAGCAGTACATGATTTATCTATGGTACTTCTAGGACATGTCATGGTTCGGGGGTTTTCAGGGTCATTCTGGAAATGTGTCTGTTATTTACTGTTTTTTTTGCCTGCCTCATTATTGTCTGCCACTCCTCCTTGTTTCCCACCTCACCTGTGCCCTATCATTGATTGCATATTGTTTGCCTGAGTATTTAAACCGTGCCTTCGCAGTTCAGTGCTTATGTAGCGTGACCGCGAGGCAACAACCGGGAGGCAAACCCGGGCCGCTATTAACAGGGCACGTACGTTAACCAGTCAGCCAAAGAGCTGAGCTCGTTGACGAGTGGCCAACATGCTACCCCAGAGCCTACACATAGTCTATATGTTGTGAACACTGTGTTTGACCTCTGTCCTCCCATATACCTTTATTGAGAGTTTTGGACTTTATGTCTTGAAGCCTTTTTGTGTGGTTTGAACCAAGTTTTGAAGAACTGTGATCTTTTGGGATTTTGAGATTAAAACCTTTTTTCAATTCTGGAATTGGATTATTATTTTCGTGCCTCTGCACCTGGGTTACCTACCACTGTGAATATTCTTTGGGTTGTTTTTTCCCCCTCAGTCTGTTAGTGCTAAGGCTGGCTTTTCCCCCGGTCGTAGTAGGACATGTCTCCCAAACAGTGTGTAGGGACCTATTAGTGTGGATCGCAGAATGATTTCTCTGGGTCGCGAGTAATGTTTTAATCATTTAAAAACGAATTCTTAACATTTTTCAAAAACAATTTCCTAAATCAAATTCATTTTATTTTTCAAAGAAATTCCATGAATTCCACAAATTAATCTTTTAAGAAGAAGTGGAAAAAATCGTGTATCTACAAGCTCACAACGCATTGTGCGTTGTAAGGTCATAGATCCTCTATTATCACATGGTTTGGTATCTCTTTGGACTCTGGAGGCTCTATTATGATCCAGGTCTTATGCCTTATGCCTTGTACTTCAAATGCTGATTTACATCTGCACGTTGTGAGCATGCAGATCAGCTATTTGAGATATTAAAAAAATATGTCTATATAGTAAAAAAAAAGGCAAAGAAGTTAAGGCATAAGGCATTCTCTTTACTGTTACAGTACTGTTCTTGTTTCTTCCTACCTATCTATCTATCACGTCTTCTTTTTTTTTTTTACTTGATGACTAGATGTCTGTCTCAACATCTGTCTAAACATCTGCTGCAACTTGTTTGTTGTTTCAGGTGAGTGTCTTCCGCTGTGAGTGTTTTGGCACATCGATCACCTCCTCGCTCCTGTCTGCAACCCCTGAAAGCTCCGCCTGAGGACACAAAACAGCCCTCAGCTTAACTGATGATGCCAACCACCACGTGCACAATGCCTACCAAACACTGATCCAAGTCAGCCCTTCTCTGCATGTTCCCTCCAGACAGGGCCGGTTCCTGGCATAAGCAACATAAGCGGCCGCTTAGGGCCACAACCAATAAGGGGGCCACATCAAGATGATATTTTTTAAACATATTGTTATATTATGTCATGTATCCCCTATCCAAAAACTAGCGTTATTATTTTAATATGCGCTCCCCTTCCTCCTTCCTCATAATCCCAAACTTCACTGGCCTGGCTGCCTGTACTTGATTCATGAGCAAGCCAATATGCCTCCAAAAAGAACATTTCGATCTGGTGCTACAGATTATTTTAGGTGGCCCCTCACTAACGGGCCACCTAAAATAATCTTGCATAGGGCCACTTGAGTCCTAGAACCGGCACTGCCTCCAGAGCCACACTGCCTGCACGTGCACACGTAGACAGAGAGACATCAAAGGGGGCTTGAGCCCCTGCCCTTTTACCCGTCTGTAAAAAGTGCCCTCTCCAGACCATGAATGCAGTTTTTGCTATGGTGAAAGAAATGCAAATGCCCCCTCTTTCCATACCATAACCCAAGGCAGCCTTCAAGAGCCTTGTCCAAGCTCTCTTGAACTTGCAGCATCTTATGTTGAAATAATAGCCCTCTCTGTGTAGAAATCAGGGGCATAGTTCTGCCGATTTAAAATGACTCCAATAGGGAAGTAAAACTTCCTATGATTGGCCGCTAGTTGCGCTGTTTTCCCCCCCGGCCGATCGCAAAAAGAATTGTGCTCCATTGGATCCCATTCATTTTCCCCTTTCGTTTTCTAACCTTAATTAACATTTTCATGAATACTGTATGGTTCCTATCGCTAGTTAAACATTGCCTTTCAATCACCATCATATTAGTTTTGTCGAAATGTGGTCCGATTTAATTTAAAATAAATGATAAAGTTGCGGGGGGGGGGGCGTGGCCAACTAAACTGATACCAGCCGGCTGTGTTCTTCTTCGTGTGCTGTATTTCGGGAGGCTCCGACCACATTCTCCCATGTATCCCTGCGGTGCACGTGACCGTTGGCAGCCAATAGTATCTCTGATGCCTTTACAATTCTATGATGGCGACACCCATTCCAAGGGGTAGAAAGGGCCATTTGCGCTGCATAGAAACCAATGGCTTCGTATCGTCCATATTTTTCTACAGTCTATGGTAGAAATCCATGCCGTTACGCCACATCTCCAGTATTGACTTGATTATGCTGATTATCCAAGCAGGTCTGCTATTTTTCGATATTCTGACCAAAAGGCCCTTTTAGACATTTCATCCCCTGCCTCTCTAACATTCCCTGCTAGGGAAGACTGGTCTGAAGACAGCCCTTATTTAACCTTTCAGAGTTTTGGGGAAAACACTGGGAATGAGTGAAGGAGTGTGTCATTATACCGCCTACACCAGCCCCGCAAACACACTCTCACGCACAAATATGCACACGTGTGCGCTGTGCGCGTGTATACACATGCACACAAAGAGTTGCCATGCCAAGCTCTATATCTTTTGTACATTAATGTCTTTTTCTATTCTGATTTGTTTTCATGTGATTATCTCCCTTGAAATGACACATTTTGAGTCATCTTTGCTTATCACATACTTTTCAGTAGACACTGCCACCTCGTGGTCGATGGCAAAATTGCATTGGCAACCAAATACTGCCAAAGTATTCCATTTTATGGAATTGAATGGTTGGAATTATAATCTTGCACATTAGGGCTGGAATTACAACGAATTTGAGCAGGGTTATAAAAATACCTAGGATACTAGTTGTTATTTAACACAGCTGCACCATATGATGTTTGATTAGATTTTTTGATTTGAAGACTTTATTAGAAGTTTGCATAGGAAAAGGTACAGTTTCATGACGGTACAGTTCACTGGTACAAGGTCTACTAAAAGGCGATCCTAGAAAAGACTAAGCTTATTTCCACAGGAAACCATTAAAGTATCTCATATAACATTGAATGACAGATGAATAGAACACAGTACTATGCAGTAGATATAGTCAGAAAAAAAATAAGAAAGAACAAGAAACAGTAAGGCAAACAGAAAGTATATACAAAGAAGGGGCAGTTACAAAAAAAATGTATTACAGTGTACGTATAATGTCCTATATTGCTTTGTTAGTTAGGCATGTCTATGTCCCAGCTGATTTCCTCTAAATATCTGGTGGAAAAAAGGTAAAATATAGTATAATTATAGATAATAGTAACCACTACACATTCAGAAGAATCAGAATTCTTTATTGTTTTGCCAAGTATATTTTGTAGATGCAATTTAAAATGTATTTTATTTCCAGGATGTTAAAGGATAATATGAAACATGTTGTGTTTCCTCAACAAACTCCAATAGGTAAAAAGAAAACTCAGTTGTCCGTCTTCTCACAGGAGGAGCCCTGTACCGGATTTGTGTTGAATGTTTCAAAATTCTTCCAAATAAGCCCTATTCACGGCCCGCCCACTCAGCAAATTTCTCAGCAACTTCCTGGTGCTGACGTCAGCTTAGAAGGGGAAACTATAACAGAAATAGCTGGACTTAAAGCCAGCAAATCATTATTTCGAACGGTAAAGTAAATTATAATGCTTTGTGCCTTTTACTATCTTGTGTTCTCGATCATGCTAGCCGTATTTTATACTTTACTATTCGGAAATTGTATTAAATTTGCGAATTCTGTGTTAACTCTATGGGCTTTTAGCAGGGTTTTACCCTTCAAAACGTGACTTCAGCACCAGGGGGATGCTGAGTGGGCGGGCCGTGAATAGGGCTAATATTCCACATTTTATTTCAATCTTTTTGAAAATATCAGATGCGTATATAACGGGGGAAGGCAACTTTTTTTCACACAACGTGTCAAGTTTTTTATTTTCAGTCAGTGTGCCACTTCGCTATATCAACATATAATATGACAAAAAATAAAAAATAAAATGATTCCAATGGATTTAGATTTGCCATATACATTACTAGATTCTAGTTCTTCTTCTTTTGAAATATTTTCTTCCACATTGTAATGATCATTAGACAGCAATTAGCGCCACCTATGTCCCAGACTTCCTCCCCAGTCAGAGTTCAGAGTTTGAATGAGGGGATTTCATTTTCTATTTTTTTAAATATATAATTTTATTTAAAGCCAACAAACCTCTCACACTAATGCCAGTGTGCCAGGGATCACCCTCCCCTGAGCCATTGTTGGCACCTGTGCCTATAAGGTTGCCTACCCCTGGTAGGTTTAAAGTGTTGGCCTATAGTTGCTTCTTTTGTTTGTTTGTTTGATTGATTGATTGATTGATTGAAGACTTCATTAGAAGTTTGCATAGGAAAAGGTACAGTTTCATGACGGTACAGTTCACTGGTATAAAGGTCTACTAAAAGGAGATCCATGAAAAGACTAAGCTTATTTCCACAGGAAACCATTAAAGTATCTCATATAACATTGAATGACAGACGAATAGAACACAGTACTATGCAGTAGATATGTAAGGAAAATAAAATGAAAGAACAAAAAAAAAAAGAAAACAGTAAGTCTAAACAAACAGAAAGTATATACAAAGAAGGGGCAGGGGAGGGTAGGGTTGGGCTAGGTTTGTTTTTTTACCAGTTGCGAACGGCTGCTGCCTGTAAGTGTTTTTTTCAGGGCAATTTTAAAGGATGCTAGTGATCCACACTCCTTTATGGCCTTCGGTAAGGCTTTCCACATTTTGGTGGTATAGCAGAAGAATGATTTTGACCCTTTGTTGGTTTTGACTCTAGGTTGAAAGTGATCTGTGGCGCTGCCTCTGGTGTTGTAATTATGGACATCCTTAATGTTTATAAAGTATTTTGACAGGTACTTGGGTATCATAGTGGTGTAGTGTATCTTGTACACCAGGCCCATTGCATTGTTTTCCATTGTTCCATTCCATTGTTTTGTTTTGTTTTTTCCTAGAACCGTTTTTTTTCCCTCACTGATCATCGTTCACCACAGCAGATTGAGAGAAGACACAGCTAGCCTACAGGAGACTTGAGAGCTGGCAGGTCCTGGTCAGTGCTGGAACATTCACAAACTGAATAATGACCTCTGTTACTAAATGACAGATTATATAAGAAGGGAATATATTCAGAAATATCCATGTCATATCCTGGAATAAATTCCTTACCAAAATATGTATTCACCAATGTGTTTGTAAAGGTGTCAAGTAACACATCCCACAAAGACTGAAATTCAGTTTCCCTAGGAGAATCAGTTACAGCTGATGAAAGTTGGAGTCTGATTAAATTAACTATACAGGATAAAACACACCAAAATAAATATGCTTTAAGTAACATGTGAGGGGTCAAACTAGGGTTTTTTAATGATTCTGAATCCATTGCAAGCATTTGTTTTGCACGGAAAACATTCCTTGGGGTCAAGGCGGCTCCCACAAAACTTTGAAAAGTGATGACTCATCACTAAACAATAATTGTATGGGGTTTTTTTTCTACCCCAAGGAATGTTTTTTTTTCCTTTCCTTTCTTTCTCTGTATCTTCTGATTACTGTTAGGGCTGTCACGATTATGACATTTTACGTGACGATTAATTGTCACACAAATAATTGTGATTAACGATTTAATTGTGTTTTTGACAATTACATTTCTGTTTGGCTTTTAGGCTTTGAAGTTGCACATGGCAGATATGACACATACCTAAATATACAAAGAAATTACTGGCATATTTGACAACTTTATACTTAAAAAAGAACATTGATAGTGGAAATAGCAGATCTACAAGCTCGTTGTGAGATTGTAGATCTGCTATTTCCACTATTTTATTTATTTTATTTTATTTTAAATATATGAACATTTTTCAACATGGAAACAATTGCGAAAAATAATCACGATTATGTCAAATAATCGCAATTAGGCGATTATGTAATAATTGTGAGAGGCCTTGTTGCAGCCAATTTGATCGTTTTTTATTGCAATGCATTTATTCTATGTAAAGTTGCTTCTGTGAGGTTGCCATGACTACTGCTAGACCTGGGCATAGGCTGTGAGTCAGCCTGCTTTAGGGTGTCACTGGGGCACAGGTGCCAAGTATTGGCAATCACAGTGGGAAGCCACATAGTTTTTCAACTGTCTGTGCGTGCTTTTGTTTTTGTTTGTTTTCAGTTGTTTTGAGTTAATTTAGTTTAGTTTCCAGTCACCAGTTAGTTGATAATTTAGTTATTTACACCCGGTTTAAGTTCTATGCTGTCATCATCTTCTGGCTTTAAAATAAACACCGTAAATGCACTCAAGACCTGCTTTACTGTCAACTGCACCACAACGCGTTGGAAAGAGCTTCGAGATTACCATATTCCTCACTGGTGTCGTTAATTCTGTCCAAGGTTCTTCAGTTGTGCAGGGAAAAAGATGAGTCAGGAAGTGGCTAGTTGCAGGCAGTCAACAAACTTTATTTTCTTCGCAGAAATATTCAGAATATGAGCACAGCTTCGCCTCTCGCATCGGATTGGAACTAAAACCTGAGTGGCTAGAGACAGGTTTCTGAACCCTGAACTCAGTTTCTGCAGCCACTTAAGTATTCAACACATCAAAGCCTTGTTGAATAAAGGCGGGCCGTCCCACCTGGCCTGTTGACCAGTCAATATGGTGCAGCACCAGAGGGGAGGGGGCTGGAGCCGGCACATAATTAATACAAGTTATACAGTATTGCCTCAAACTCAAACTTACAACATGGTAAATCATTTTACAATCAATATTTCACTCATAACTCAAACAATCATACTCATACAGCCAACTCCTGTTCAAAATGGTTAACCAGAAGTTACTTTTACCCAAAAGATCAATAATTAAAACGTCTCTTTCTGAGCAGGGAGGAAAACGGAGGATTCCCTAAGAAGTCTTCACATCCTATACTGGTTAATCATGAATATATGTTTCTGCTTGCCACATTTCTCGTTAATGGCCTGTTAACGTCAAATTCTGGCAATTATAGAACCATATTATCCATTTTTACCAACTTCTTACCGCGTCAGGCTGTAACACAGTTGGCTCCTCTTAGACTGCTTTCCCCCAGGTGGGGGACAGCCATTGTAACCAAATGGTCCCCTGATTACCATCTCTGCTATCTCAGCATGGGGCAGGCTTGAGTGGCCCTGCTATCTTTAAGCATGTTAATTCAGCTGCTGGAAAAGGGCCACAAATCGCACAGCTGTTGTTTGCGATCTGTGGAATGTATCAGATTACTTTGGTTCACTCAAATCCCGGTGCCTTCTCGTCTGGCCCCTGAACCTCTGCTTTCATGACTTGTACTTTATGAATATGACCCAAAATATACGACACTGGCAAGTTTTTGTTGACAAATTGCCTTTAAGCCCCTGATACACGTATAATGTCTTAATCAATATCAACCAGCAACAACCAGAGGCGTCAATTGGGTATGGCAACTTCCATACCTTGGCTGAAGGGGATAAAAATAAAATGTACTTCCTAAAATGAATTCATGCCTGTTGATAAGGTATGGCAACATGACTGGGTGTCTTGCACCGGTGAAGGCACAAAAAAGATTAATCCAATGACGCTGCCAATGGCCATACCCAATTGACGCCTCTGGTCGTAGCTGGTTGATATTGATGAAAAAATTGCTACGTGTATCAGGGGCTTTTACAGGTCTATTTTCTGTTGACTTGCCCTGTCCTGTCCCAGGAGTCCTGATAGTCCAGTCAATCTGTGGTTTGACCCAAAAGAAATTGCAATAGTAATCATTCATGGTTTTTTATGATCCTTTGGGTCATCCAAATAACATATTAAAAGTTGTGAATTATATATTTAGTGGATCAAGGTAAAATCAGGGGGTTCAAGTTTGGGTCCATTCACTTACTATACAGGAAAAAAGACCCCCCAAACAATCTGCTTTAATAGTCCATGGGCCAGACGAGTTGTCGGTATCAAAAAGGTGGCAAAGGTTACCATGCATTTTTGAAAAGCTCTATATCTGTAGACCAGTAAGACTCCCTAATCGGGAGATAAGCGACCGCTGGTCGCTTATCTCCACAAATAGGCCAAAAGTTTGTTTTACCAATTATCAAGACATACGGGCAGTTGACAGTTTGCCATGGTTCTCATTGAAGTTGAATCTCCATATATGGAGACATAAGTTGCTCATACCATAGCAACCATGTTTTTTACAGGGCCTGGGATTGATGACATCAGAAATCTCCATATATGGGCATGAAAGGGATTTTGTTTCTGGAAATATGTCTGTGGGGTGCCACATTTGGAATAAAACACTTACATCACACATCTGGATATCCATACAGCCCATCTAGTTTGCCTGTGTCCATTTATGCCCATATATCTGATGACATTGGGACAATGATCTCCATATATGGGCATAAAACTTATGTTAATTAGTAAAGCCTGGGGATCTCCATATATGGGCATGAGGGGTACCCTAAAAGGGCATCATCTGGGAATAGCAAATATAGTTATCCTAGAAAGTGAAAATCTTACATCAAAGGCCATAACTACCTACCTACCACCATACTGCATTCCTCATTAAACTACCTACCAGTAAGATGCCTATAGGGAGAAAAGCAAAGGGCGAGGTTGCACCATTTCTTGGTCTTCTGGCCAGTGATGTATATCGGACCATTTAACCATATATGGAGACATCTGGTACCCAAAGATATTCACAGATATGGGCTTAATATTGATGACATAAGGGATCTCCATATATGGGCGTAAAAGGGATTTGGTTCCCCTGGCATCACAGGGATCTCCATATATGGGCATAAAATTGATTTGGTTACCCTGGCAACACGGGGATCTCCATATCTCCATACATGGGCATAAAAGGGATTTGGTTCCCCTGGCATCACAGGGATCTCCATATATGGGCATAAAAGGGATTTGGTTCCCCTGACATTACAGTGATGTCAGTGGCTGGTTCTACAGAGGGGATCTCCATTTATGGGCATAAAAGGGAATGTATGTATGATGATGTCAGATATCATAGACGTCATAGGACTTTCACATAACGAATAACTGAGTAAGCATGTAAACCCGTAAAATCTATATTTGGGCATGGCTGATTTATGACCTCATCATGATGACACGAGCAAACTCAGCTGAATTGTATAAATGATCAGTGCAGAAACCAACAGAAGTATTTGACCAAGACTCTTCGATTTAAACATCAACAAAGGTGTGACGTTTGTTGATGGTCACAAAGGTGTGACGGACGGACGGACGGACGGCCGGTGGAGGTTTTCATATTAAACTGCTCCCTGACGGTCGCAATTATATTTTGGTATGATAACCCTTTCTTAGACCCAGCTAAATTGGTGTTATCAGCTGCTAGAGTTGGTGTCCCATTAACTTTACATTACAGGAGAAAAAAAAGCTAAAAATTAATCTGCTTTAAATGCATAAGAGGGGTCGAACTAGGGGGTTTTCATGATGCTGAATCCATTTCAAGCATGTTTTGCTTAAAAAACATTCCTGGGGCTAAAATAGCCCCCACAAGAGTGTGAAAAGTGATGACTCATCACTAAACCATAGTCTTGTGGGACAGTTTTTAGCCCAAGGAATGTTTTGTGTACAAAACAGATGCTTGCAATGGATTCAGCATCATGAAAACCCCCTAGTTTAACCCCTCATATGCTACTTAAAGCAGATTAATTTTTAGCTTTTTTTTCCTGTAATGTAAAGTCAATGGGACACCAACTCTAGCGGCTGATAACACCAATTTAGCTGTGTCTAAGAAATGGTTATCATACCAAAATATAATCTACAGATATAGAGCTTTTCAAAAATGCATGGTAACCTTTGCTACCTTTTTGATACCGACAACTCGTCTGGCCCATGGACTATAAGTGTGATGTGAGGGGTCTAACTAGGGGTTTTTAATTATTCTGAATCCATTGCAAGCATTTGTTTTGCACGAAAAACATTCCTTGGGCTAAAAATGGACCCAACAAAACTGACAAAACTGTATTTTAGTGATGGGAAAACAAATGCTTGCAATGGATTCAGAATCATGACAAACCCCTAGTTAGACCCCTCACATGCTACTTAAAGCAGATTTTTTTGTGAGGTCTTTTTTCCTGTATAGTAAGTGAATGGACCCAAACTCGAACCCCCTGAATTTACCTTGATCCACTAAATATATAATTCACAACTTTTAATATGTTTTTTGGATGGCCCAAAGGATCATAAAAAAACCTGAATGATTACTATTGCAATTTCTTTTGGGTCAGGCCCTTTTTTAGCTTAGATTGACTGGCCTATAGTCTTCGTGGTACAATGCATGTCCTGTAATAATGATACATGTATGTATACAATGTAGACGCAAATTGCAACACTAGATTTTTTTATAATCGGATGAATCTAGGGTTGCAATACCTCCCATAGACAGCCAATGCATCAAAACGTTGTTTTGCTATCTGATTGTATTAAACAACGTCAAACTCACCAATATTGCGGCTCTATGGAAAGCTTGCATAATCCTCTTTCTATCTGCAAAGTGTTTGTTTCAGAAAAATCCACCGTAAACATGTTATGATTTATTTTCTGTCAAGAAATCCGAGCAGACATGGTTTATTTTCTAAGTGTTGAACTTTGGAAGCGCTCGTCTTCTATAACGCAACGTCCCGCTGCCTCCTGCATGATGTGACATTTAGAACCAGGTGGTCACAGGACGAGCGCTTCCAAACTCCAGGACTTAGAAAAAATGATCACCTGAACCACATTTCTTGATAGAAACTGGCTCATAACATGTCTACGGTGGATTTTTCTGAAACAAACACTTTGCAGATAGCAAGAGTAAATTCCAAGCTTTCCATAGAGCCGCAATATTGGTGAGTTTGACGTTGTTTAATACAATCAGATAGCAAAAAACAAACAAAAAAAAAACGTTTTGATGCATTGGCTGCCTATGGGAGGTATTGCAACCCTAGATTCATCCGATTATAAAAAAAAATCTAGTATTGCAATTTGCGGCTAGGTACAATGCATGTCCTGTAATAATAATACTGACTTGCAGAAGGAGTGACATTAAATGTCTCACCCTCCTATGAAACCACTAAACACACAATGATTACCTCCTTCTGAATGTAAATATTGACATTTCTCTGTCTCTCTCTCTCCCTTTTACTATATGAACAGACACACCTGCCTGAGACTCAGAGAGAGAGAGAAAGAGAGATAATTCAGTCTTCATATCTGCTCTATGGGTGGAGGCCATGGTTTGCAGGTATGCCTACCCTACTGTATGTCTGAGAGAAAAGGGTCCTTCTGCTGGTGTAGGTCACTGTGATCTGGTATGCATTTCGTAACTGAGTAACTGTACGTTTGTGCGCGTGTGCACATGTGCCTGCTTGCTTGCGTGCATGTTCATGAATGCATGTTTAATCTTGTGTGACTTCTCGAGGTTGAAGGTTCAAGCTTTCTTTGGCTATTGTTATAGTATATCTTGTGTACATAAGAGTACAATTATATTGTAGCAGCAAGTAATGATAATTAACTTATATATAACAACAGGGAAATAACAGACAAAATAAATATTCGAATTGCAGAATAGAAGTTGTAGCAACTTGTCTGTTTGATCGTTGTACAAGATGCTGTGCAAGGTCTTTCTCAATAGTCATAATAATCTACGGTATCTGTGCCAGCAGTGATGATTGCTATTAGGTCATGACACACTGTATTTCCAAAGCTTAAAGACAGGGTGAAATCAAAAACATGTTTTTCACACTTTTAGAGCATATCTGTAGTGATAAATAATATGGCCATACCTAACACTAGATGCCAAAAAAATAGAAAATGAACAATTTTTGTGTATATTTATGTCAAAGGTCCCTAAATAGGCCATTCTTAATTACTGCCTGTGAACAGAAATTCAAAAAGTGATGACATAGACAGGTCCGCTTGCATATAAATGAACCTTTGATTACATTCACCTGTTTGTTTCCCATTGCTGGCTCCCATTACTCCCATTACTCAGATTTTAAATCCGATCGCCTGAAGGGCTGGTCCCCTCGGATTGGTTCAGAAACACACAGGCTTCCTTTTCAAACTGAAACTTCCAAATAAAATACCCAAAATAGTCATTTTCATTGGGTCTTTAAAGAAAAAAGTAATAAGTTAATCTTTGTGTGGCATTACTCTTCTGGCAAGAGTAATCTGTATACATTGGTAGAGTTGGTTTACCAGTCTCCCCAGTTTGCCTTCTTAAAGGGCCTACACCATGCTTTTAAAACTATATTTTTTGTATAAATATATGCTCAAAATTGAGTCTTAGACAGGTTTTAACCCTCAACAAACACTCTGACCATTCCTTTGTTTGTTCTAGCTCTACTATAATGAGGCTCTACAGCTGCAATACCAAAAACGGCCTCTGTTTGCTCAGTGGCGCATCTAGTGGGGTTTTTCCAAAGAAAAAAAAAATGTTTTGAAAAAAAAATTAAAAAAAAAAAAAAAAAAAAAATGTTTTTATTTTATTTTAAACAGAAACGTGTGTGACGTCACACGCGTCAATTCTCAGAACAGCACTGTTCTGAGAGCTTCTCATCTCTGTCTTCCCAAAACCAGAGAAAGACACACTTGTCAGAAATAGGACTTTGTGAGGATAGAAGGTGCCAGTGGGACACCAAAAAAAGGTTTTAAAATAGAAAAAGTGAAAATTCATGGTGTAGGTCCTTTAAGGATTACACTTCTACCACAAGGAGTCAGCAAAGCACAACTTGGACAAATAAAGGGAACTGGAAGAGCTAAACCAGGACTAAAGGAATGGACTCAATTTATGACTGAGACTCTGGGCACTAAAATGTAGCTCTTAATCCCAGCTCATATTCCTTAATAACATGATAAGGGCACCATCTTATGCGCAATTGGTATTATGCAAGTGGAACTGAACGCATTGGTATTATGCAAGTGGAACTGAACGCATTGGTATTATGCAAGTGGAACTGAACGCATTGGTATTATGCAAGTGGAACTGAACGCATTGGTATTATGCAAGTGGAACTGAACGCATTGGTATTATGCAAGTGGAACTGAACGCATTGGTATTATGCAAGTGGAACTGAACGCATTGGTATTATGCAAGTGGAACTGAACGCAAAGTTGCATGTGTTGCATAAGTGTTTGCGTGGCAAACGCATGGTTTCATGTGCGTGTTCATACAGTTAATTGAAGGGTGAAATGCGGTGACATGATATTATGAACCTTGACTTAAAAAAAAACTTAAGGCATACGTTTAGAGGTGGTCTAGTCTCGCGTGGCCAGACTGTTGCCTCCGCGATTTGGTCAAATGCTCCCGGCATACAGTCTGGTAAAGGGAAATAGAAACGATGAATGCGAGATGAAGCAGAAGTGAAGCCCCCACGTCACTTCCGTTTCAGTCTCACATCACACATATTTATCATTATATAAATAAAAATCATATAAGCATGTTTAGCTTGCTGCTTAGCAGAAATGACATTTTAAAATATATATTTTTGAACGTTAATGCCTGTTTTCGATACTCGCCGTTCGGGAGCTGCTGTTCCAGACTCTATATAGCATTCAGAGATTGTGGAATAGTTGTCTGGCTACGCGAGACTAGAGGTGGTCAGACCACGTCTTGAGAGCAAAAAGAAATGTTTGCTTGTAGATCTGCTGTTTTCACTACTTTTGTGCGACGGCCTTGTTTGATGAAGCAGAGCTTACCTTGCGAAAGAACGTACACATTTTGAGATATGGGTTTTCCACCCGACTATGACGATATACTAGTTTTGTTGCTGCTCTTATACCACCATTATTACTGGGGTTGGTGGGGGGGCTACTGTCAGGCTCGATCAGACTCGATCAAAAAAATCTTTGATAATCTAGTATGACAGGCAACAATGTTAAGTAGGCTACACCAAACATAGATTTACTGGTTGACAGAGAAATTCAGTTTTGCACAAATCAGCCTCCTGGTGGCGCTGTAACAGGCTCATGTGGGGGGAGAAAAAAATGGGGGTCTGGTAACCATGGGGAGACTGCGTTTTTCGCTGCCATCGTGCCAACGGAGCCAGAGATTAGCTGTTCACAGACGGAAGGACGGTTGGACAGACAGACGGGCAGCGTGCACAACATAGTCTTGGCCATGCCTTTCGGCCTGGCGGAGACAATAAACATGACATGACATGACATGACATGACAGGCATGCTTGTTTGCTTAACAGAGGAAGTCCCAACTCAACACATAAATCAATAGACTTGACAGAGAAAGAACTATATGTGTTTCTGTTCAGAAATGTCCACAAAAAGCGTAAAATAATGATAAAATAATAATTTTGGCAATTGTCAGACCGACACCTTGTTTTCATCCTAGTCTATTCTTTTATATGGATTGAAAGGAGTGTCGGTCCGACAATTGCCAAAATGGTTATTTTATCATTATTTTATGCTTTTTGTGGACATTTTTGAACAGAAACACATATGAAGCATATTTTTTGTATAAAATATTTTCGAACATTATTTTTAATTTAGCATTCCGTTTTTCAAGAAAAAGTTGACTATAGCTCCTTTAAAATAGGGGTGGGTGATATGGTGATAAATATCATTGAGACGATACAATCCCACTGAGCAATAGTCGGATATTACACGACTAGTTATTTTTTAGCCATCATTTCTTTTTTTTTTTTTTTCTTTTTTTTTTTTATCCCACGATTTTTGTAACCCATTTTTTCACCCGGTGCCAATTGCCTAAGCTGTGATCCTGGGCTCTACTCTCCCTCTGCCAACCTGGGGAGGGCCCCGAACTGAGCTCATGCTTCCTTCAATGCATGAGGAGTGAGCAGGCCGCTTCTTATCACCTGACAGGGGGAGCTTCCCCGGTTGGACGTAGCGCGTGGAAGGAACACGTTATTCCAACCAGTTCCACTCCCCTCCATCAGGCGCCCCGGCTGGCCAGGGGGAGGCTTTATAGAGACCAGGATTACTGCATGTTTTTGTGAGGGTATCAACCCTAGGAGACACGGGGAGAACATGCAAACTCCACACAGAAAGGCCCTTTTGCCAACCCCACCTAGGGTGTGGGCACTGATGACGCGGAGGAGGGAACACGCCTCCTTTAGCCATCATTTCAACCAGCTAGAATCCGGTTATATTCACACCGAAAATATACTTTGCAATTTATTCCATAATTCGATAACTATTTATTAAAAAAACAACAGTAAGGTGCTTAACTGATCTCCTAATATTGGACTAACATAATTATAATATCCGTTGATCATTATTAAGTATAGTTTAGATCTAGCCGAGATTTAGCCAACTAAGTATAGTCGGCGTATCTACGTTTATATTTAGACAGAATTTAGACAATTGAAGTTAATCCCTGTTTTAATAAATATTTATTTAAAAAACAACTGCACGTTGCAGAACTGATAGCCAAATATTGGTGTAAAATTATTTTAATAGCCATTCATCACTATAAGGTATACGTCTGGACGGTCTGGGTGTAGTCGTTTTAAATACAGCATTTCAACGACTATCTTTAGACCATGTAAAAGTTCTCCTTGGTACTAAGGCGCGGTAAGCCGGTAGAGTGTTAATTAATTACCGTGATTGTGTGTAGTCACTCTGAGTGACTACACTCACTGTAAAGTGGAAACGTCCAGACAGCATGCTACTCTGAATTACATTTCTGACAGCAACACACACAGTCAAACACAGCCGCGGCGCCGCCCCGCCACATCATTCAATACGTATTGATTAAACAAAATAATTGTAATCGCTATAGGCTTATTAGGCGCCCAATACATTTAGTTTCCTCAACAATGCGCACTACCCTAAAATGAACACAGGTGGGCAATGTCACCTTTTAATACGGCCAGAAAGTCCATGTTATCATATCTGCCTTGATGGCCGAATGGATAGCGTCGCCAACTTGAGAGCCAGAGAACGCTGGATCGAATCTCACGGTCGCCCTACTTTTCACTACTTTCGACGGCCGCTAACGGCGAAATGTAGACTTTTTGTATCCGACTAATAGTGGTCTAGTGTAGCAACCCGTGTAAATATAGCCGACTAAACAACTAGCAAAAAATTGCAAATCTAGACCTTTACAACACTGATTTTCAACGCGTGGTGTAGAAGATAAAAACACCACTATTAGGCAACTAATAAACCTCAAAATGCTCAGTGGGATGTCTCCACGATAAGCCTTTTCAGAGATATCGTATATATTGTGATACAATGAGGGAGCCTTATAAAAAAATCCAGTTGAATTGTTGATACAGAGATTCATTGCAGAATCCATTTAAACCTGCATTTTGGTCTAAATCAGTGGTTCTAAAACTTTTAAAATGTAAATGTCTCCCCTTAACTCTGTCAGTATACAAATGAAACCAAATGGACCCGTAAGGGTCCATTTGGTTTCATTTGTATACTGTCAGATTTGTATACTGTCAGAGTTACATACTTAAATTTAGGATTAATTTAGACCTCCCAAAAGGAACCCACAGAGTCCCTGGACCCTAGCCTAGCTCAGCTAGACATCCCCACCCATGTTAAAACAAGGAGGGGATCTATTCTGCAGTTAGTTAGCTGCATTAGTATATTGGCTGGCCCCAGGCTACCTCGACCCCACTTTGAGGAACACTTGTCTAAATGGTCTGTTACTCCTTTTTCTTTTAGTTTTTGTTACTGATGGAATAAACTTAATTAATAACTTAAATAAATATGGATATGGATTAAATCCATAACCAAAATAAGACAGAGACGAGCCAAAGGACTATATCTTAGATCGTTGTATTTTGGAGAGAGCAGACAAGGAAGACAAACAGTGAGCCTACCAGTGGCAGCTTGGTAATTCTCTCTTCCCAAGATGGAAGTTAACATACAGTATATATAAAGAATACAGTATATGACAGTAAGATCGTGGGACTCATTGATTCGTTCCCATATCAAAACAAGAAGACAGAGATGCAGTATAACCAAAACATGATCTCGTAGTCAGGGTAACCACATGACCTGTAATCCACTAGCCTGAACTTACAGTACAACCAAAACATGGTCTCCTATACTGTAAGTTCAAACAGTAGTTCATAATATAACCTTATATGGTCATATGAGCCTCATACACAAATCATACAATTATGTATCATAATTCATATCTATCAAATCTACCCTTTCCTTTTTGTATGAGGTTCATATGATGACCATATAAGGTTATATTATGAACTACTGTTTGAACTTACAGTATAGGAGACCATGTTTTGGTTGTACTGTAAGTTCAGGCTAGTGGATTACAGGTCATGATGACTGTACATTTTCTTGAAACTTTCATATATTCTAGATCAGGGGTGCCCACACTTTTTTGACATGAGATCTACATTTAAAATGACTAGCTCAACATGATCTACCCATCCCAAATGTTTTGGCTGAGGGCCTGAGGGGGGCTTTGGAATAGCAGCACTGGCGTTACATTTTAGACAAACACACTTACTGTAAGGGGGAAATAAATGGGAAATACTGGGGGAAATGTCTTCATCCCATTCTGTATGGAAGTGGTAGATTTTGGGGTTCTTTGTAATGCTACTGACTCTTGAACAAAGTATTGCATTGGAGGTTTGACTACTTTAGAAGCCATGAAGGGAGCTGACAGGCCCTTCTTGATGTCATATTGACATATTCTTTTTATATTTTAATTATATATTTTTAGAGGCATGTCATGTGGTCTACCTGCACACCCATGGTGATCTACTGGTAGATCACGATCTACCTTTTGGGCACCCCTGTTCTAGATACATTGCATTACATTACAGTGAATTATTCCAAACATTTTTTGTATTAAAATGTTTAATTCTTATGGCATACAGCTCATGAATATCAAAAGTCCATGTCTGTGTTTTTGCATGGTTAGTAAACATGTGCCTACATAGTTCTGATGTCTGTGTTGTTGGTTAGTAAACATGTGCCTACATATAGTTCTGGCATCATTTACACATCCTACCTCCGTCCTGTTTTCTTTTTTTTTTCTTTTCCATTCTGAATTCCCATAGATTTTTGAAGCGGTGAAAGCCGCTTCCAAGGAGTGGCTTTGTGTGTCCCACGTCCATATATGGTCATGTCAGTCCAGAATGAACAGGTTTTTTCAAAAACAAAATGTGTGTCCCATGTCCATATATGGTCATTTCAGTCCAGAATGAACAGGTTTTATCAAAAACAAAATGTCTGTCACCTCATGTCCATATATGGTCATATCATGAACAGGTTTTATCTGTCCCGTACGTCCAGAATATCAGTTTCAAAAACAAAATGTGTGTCCCATGTCCATATATGTGCCTGTCCCATGCCTATCCAGTCCAAAATAAAGAATTGAGCATTGGTCAAGCTTCACATGACAATTTGGCTCTCCAGACAATTCTATACTAAGATTCACCGCTTCACTTCGAACCGAGGTTTGATTTTTATTCTTTAAACAAATGATCTCGCGGTTTGACTCCATATGTCCATATGAAGAATCAACTAGGGATGGGACGATAAAAAACACTCACGATAATCGTATCGTGGAGATTGAATTTATCGTGATATCGTCCTCCATCATGCACTGGGATCAATGCACCTTTTATTCGCTGAGCTGCATATCCGGTACCACTTAAACCCTCAAAATTGGTAAAAGGTACTTATAATATACATACTTGATAGCCTTTTTTCAATCTCTATCAAATGTCTTTGCCAAAAAATAGCTTGTAGATCGGCTATTTTTTGGAAAATGTTCCACCTCAGGATAATGAATTTTGATTATCGCGATATCGTAAATCGCGATTTTTTTTTGTCACAATAATCGTGATATGACATTTTCATATTGTCCCATCCCTGGAATCAACTGATGGCGATAAAATGCTAATGTTACTGCCGCCGAATTAGTTCCATTATTGCCAGAAACAGACTGCATCAAATATGAGTGACTGACTATCATAAACGATACAGAGCCACTTCTCCAACAATATACCGCAGAGACAGTTTGTTTATTTTTGGACCACGATTCTTATATGAGACGATTTTAAAGTTATACCATGTAACTTTTTTTATAAAACAAATCTTAAAATTGTCCTAACTGTTAAATCGCTAAAGTTTTAGAACACCCACTCCGTTATTTTCAGTTTCTAAAGCCTTCTCTTTATGTGTTTTCTATGATCCTGGCCAGGGTCCGGTTTTCGCAGAAAAAATAACGTCATCTGCATCATCTGTATACATTGTGTATACGTTGGCCAATCACATCGCGGATCATACACACATGATACACTACTGGCCAATCACAGCGTATCTGCCGTGTCTTCAGGAAGTAGCCTCGCTCAGCTACAGTGTTTACCATGGTGAAGGATTCTTAACCTCTTAATCCCCAAATCCTGGCCAGAAAATTACGTTCTACCCCTCCACGCCCCCCCACGGATTCGTATCGGTCGCCGTGGTTTGCGGCGCCGCTCCGGTGGTCCGCGGCGGTGGTCCGTGACGACTCCGGGCGAAAAATGGCCGAAAAAAGCAATACCGCTACTGACCACTAGTTTAGCAACTTACACAGTATAGCTTTAAGATGATCCAATGTTATTCTCCATAGAGAAATGAATTCCGGGAACCAGGGGGTTAACGAGTGACGTCAGGACTCCGCTACTCTATGCAAGTTAGGAATGATGCAAGTTGGGAATGCTGCATGCAAGCCCCTTTCCGGTTACGCTGTTGTCCGTTGTATCCATTGTACCAGTCTGTCTGTGTCCCACTTTACGCCCACTTATGGAGATCTCTGTAGCTGTTTGTCCTTGCCCCATTCATGCCCATATATGGAGATCCCTGATGTCATCCGTATATGATCATATACTCTGCAAAAGCTGATTTTCAAGAAAGTAAAGAAATCCTTGTTTGTAGCATATTAGTCTTATTTTTGGTCCTCTCAGTTCTCATCTGAAGGAATTTGTTGCGAGTTTTAAGCAAGAAAAAAAATGCTTACCCCATTGGCAGATTTATTTGCTTGATATGAGACAATTTAGGATAGATTTATTTTCTCTCTTTTTTCTTAATTAGATCAGGGCATTGTTTGCAGTGTATATGGGCATATCCACTAAATCCATAAAAATTGAATGTTATACAATTATGCAATATGTTTATGCTTCGTCATATTATGTGGCTTATTGACCACAGAGTATGGTTCCAATTCTACCGTTTTATTAGTCATAGATACAATATAGAGAAAGATACAAATGTCTTATACGAATAAGCAGGTCAGCTGTTTGTTCAGGGAGGGACTTGCTGGCCATTGGGAAAAGCGGGACAACTCCTGAACGGCCGGTTCATTCCCGGCCGGTCCAGGCCGGCCATTAGGAAAACATTAAAAATAAAATGTCGGCCTTCGTTCCATTTTGGGGGCTGGGCGGTCAACAAAGTACATCGTCACTGTCGGGCAGAAACCTTGTATCTCCAAGTTTCAAATTTGTAAATTTCTTCACAAAGCAAAGCCCTGCTTCACCATACAAGGCCGTCACACAAAAGTAGTGAAAAGAGCAGATCTACAAGCACACAACGCCTCGCACCGCGAGGCGTTGTGTGCTTGTAGATCGGCTGTTTTCACTAGTTTAAATCATTTTTTAAAATGATAAATACAAAACAAACGGTTTTGGACATACAAGGTTTCCACCCAACAACGACAAAATTTAACTCATGTAATTGGCCCACTGGCTTATCACTTGTCATGATCTGAAATGGCAAATCTTTGAGTAGCAGCAGCACTATAGAGAGATATCTCTCTCTATAGGGCGCAATGAGGGCCTCTCCAACTCTTTTTCCCAGGCTGAATCAGGGGCCCAGCACGTCCCTGAGTCAAATAACAGCACTAGTCATTATAGAGATAAACGTATACACTCATTTACACATTGAAATAAAAATGACACTAATAGCCGGGGATCCAGTCCCTCAAATGGGAGAGGACCTGTGATGTTCTGCCGCACTTTTTATTTCTGTTTTATCTATTAGTTTGGTCATTAAGGTCCACAGAATGAGAGGCCTGCTCTGCCGGAAACATCGCGAAAAAAAGTTATGGCCATTTGTATATGCACTGTCCCATTGACTCCACTACACAGGAAAGGAAATATATTATAAAAAAGAAAAATTCTGCTTTAAAGTTGTACCATGTAACTTTTTTTATAAAACAAATCTTAAAATTGTCCTAACTGTTAAATCGCTAAAGTTTTAGAACACCCACTCCGTTATTTTCAGCTTCTGAAGCCTTCTCTTTATATGTTTTCTATGATCCTGGCCGTGGACCGGATTTCGCGCCAAAATGACGTAATCTGCATCATCTGTATACGTTGTGTATACGTTGCCCAATCACATCGCCGATCATGCACACATGGTACACTACCGGCCAATCACAGCGCATCTTGAAGTGGGGTCGCCATATTTGTAGTCGCCCGTGTGTCTCTTTACTCAAAAGGTAATCTCGCCTACCAGGCAGGGTGAAGTAGTCCGTTTCTCCGGAATGCCTGAACGCACAGGAACCAGGGACCCCTCTAAAGATAGCTCTCGGCGTTGTGGAGGCAGACGCGGGGGTGTGAAGGTACGAAAAACGGGCGAAAGACGCGAACGCGACCGCGGTTTGCTATAAGGCTACTGACCACTAGTTGAGCATCTTACACAGTATAGCTTTAAGTAGCATGTGAGGGGTCAAATTGGAGGGTTTTTCGTGATTCTGAATCCATTGCAAGCATTTGTTTTGCACAAAAAAACATTACTTGGTCTAGAAAACAGACGAACAAAAGGGTGAAAAGCGATGAGTCATCACTTTTCACAGTCATCACAGTGATGAGTCATCACTTTTCACACTTTTGTTGGTTCGTTTTCTAGCCCAAGGAATGTTTTTGTGCAAAACAAATGCTTGCAATGAATTCAGAATCATGAAAACCCCCCAGTTTGACCCCTCACATGCTACTTAAAACAGAATATTTCTTATTTTTAATATATTTGTTTCCTGTGTAGTGGAGTCAATGAGACAGTGTATATACAAATGGCCATAACTTTTTTTCGCGATGTTTCCTGCAGAGCAGGCCTCTCATTCTGTGGACCTTAATGACCAAACTAATAGATAAAACAGAAATAAAAAGTGCTGCAGAACATCACAGGTTCAACCCTATTCCTTGAGCGTTTGGGCATGTGGATCCCCGACTATAAGGCTTCTTAACCTTCTTCACATGTCCAGTTACAAGACTACACAGTTTGTTGTAACGCTGTAGGGAGATTTGGCCTTGGGGAAGAATTCATCTCATGGGTTAAACTATTTTAATCTCTACTCCAGGGGTCTTCAACAGGGGGTCCTCAGAGTTACTACAGGGGGGCCGCCAAATCCTTGTGTGATACAGTGTTGCCAGATGGGAAATGTTGAATTATCGTACCGGAGGCTCAGAATTATCGTATTTGACATGAAACTATTGTACACAGCCAAAAAAGAGAAATCGATCGCGTAAAAACGTAATTTCACCAAAAAATGCGTCTTTAGTGTAAGAAACGACCTTGTTTGAGACTCCTGCGTGACAAAAACGCATCAGATATGCTGCGTGGAGGCAGGCAACTTCCTGGAGCTTACACAAATAAAAGCCTGAAACTGGTCTGGAAAGAGTTTTTAATGGCTCCAAGTACAGATCTAGGGTCAGATTGAATGATTTCCTGGCTTATTTGAGAAGCCAAACCAGATCCCAGATCAGCAGCCAGGGAAAATAGTGAAATGGTGATATGCCGAAATTATCGTACATTTGGGCATTTTTGGAATTATTGATCGTACATCGTACAGAGGGTCAAATTATCGTACAAATACGATAATTATCGTACATCTGACAACACTGGTGTGATAGGATCATTCTTTTAAATTAACAACTTGAACCCTCACATCCATATTCCGAGGAGAACTTTAGCCAAAAATAGCAGATCTACAAGCTCTCTAGATCTGCTATTTTCTGCAAATAGGTTTGGTGTAGCGGTAATAAAGAGCAGACCAAGTACATAGTGAAAGGTAAAGCTTACAAAATATCAACAATTTAAGAGTTTAAATGTCTGAAAATACACATTAACACGACTCCAACATAGACTGATGACAGTGCTGTCAAACAAGTCTAGTCTTGGAAGTCAGTAAATAGTACTTTAAGACAGGGGTTCCCAAACTTCTTTGTCTCAGGGCACCCCATAAATATTTTTTTAATCCGAGGCACCCCTACATTATAATTTTCACTCCCAGCACCTTATATTTATAGCATATCGTCGTTGTCGGGTGGAAACCTTGTATAAAAAAAACATTCGTTTTGTATTTATCATCTAAAAAATGTTCTAAACTAGTGAAAACAGATCTACAAGCACACAACGCATCGCGAGGCGTTGTGTGCTTGTAGATCGGCTGTTTTCACTAGTTTTGTGCAACGGTATTGTATGATGAAGCAGGGCTTTGCTTTACCAAAAGACGTACACATTTGAAACTTGGAGATACAAGGTTTCTGCCCGACAGTGACGATATTTTAGTGATTATGTTGCAAGAAAAACGGTGAGATAATAGCCATTTTGGTTAAAACTGACTGAAAATAATTGTGTACTTCAGGTTTAAAATTATACTAAATCTTTTTTCAAGTGTCCAAATAAATTCCAAATATTATCAAAATGATCTCGCGGCGCCCCTGGACTGCCGCCGCGGCACCCCAGGGTGCCCCGTCAACCCACTTTGAAAACCCCTGCTTTAAGAGACATTCCTAAGACGCCTACATTGCAGGAAATGCCACAATACGAATCGGATTTTGGGCATTCTCAGTCCGTACAGTATAGGATTCAACAGTGGCCAGGCTTGTCAACTCTCCTGGATTTCCCAGGAGTCTCCTGGATTTTGAACCCCTCTCCTGGGAGTCTCCTGGATTGGCAAATCTCCTGGATTTCTCCTGGATTTGGTATCAAACTCCCAGAACACAGAAAATTACATCTACTATGTACATTTTTTTCTGGGGGAGGACCCCCAGACCCCCCGCTTTAGGGGTGGGGCAATGAATGCAAGAAAGATCAGACACATATTGACTTAAAAATTTGAAGTCATCATTAAAGATGTCCTTTGGTTCAGTCATCAATACATGCGTATAAAACATGCACAAAATTCACCACAACACAGGAAATGACATCTACTATGTCACATTTTTTCGGGGGGAGGACCCCCAGACCCCCCGCTTTAGGGTTGGGGGCAATGCATGCAAGAAAGATCATATACGTGTAATGACTTAAAGATGAGAAGTCATTATTATTCACCTACATTTGGCATTTTAAGGCTGAAATTGTACCAGTGCTAGTAGAGCAAGCCTGATAAAAGTATCAAACATCCACAAAATTCAACAGAACATAGGAACATATATATATCTGTTAAGAGGTTTTGGGGAGAGGACCCCCAGACCCCGGTAGGGGAGTTCCGCGCACCCCCCAAAAAATTAATCTCCTGGATTCTGACCGTCCAATGTTGACAACCCTGAGTGGCTGGCAGATTAGGAAATACAACGACAAGAAAGTACGCAAACCAGCGGGTATATCCGTCATGTCAAATCTACTTTGGACTATTTCAAAGAAACAGCCAAAGGAAAAGTTCACGAGGGAGGCGAGGTGGGGGCTGCACGTACCGATGGCTTTCTGCCTGGTCTCCTTTGAGCCGTGAACACAGATCTTAAGAATCTTAACGTAAGAAAAAAGAATCGGAGTCAGAGGAATACAGATGATGAAAACGGTAGCAACGAGTCCATAGATGTTGTTGGCTTTGGTATCCGAGGGAGAACACGCCAGTTTAACTATATGGTGGTTCTGACAGTACAGTTTGTTGATGACATTTCCGCAGAGTGACAAACGCATACTCAGAAACAGCGTGATCAGAAAATTAAGCAAAGGGTAAACCCACGCCACAGCAATGAGCGCAGCCACCTTACCGGTTGTCCAGGCTTGTCAACTCTCCTGGATTTCCCAGGAGTCTCCTGGATTTTGAACCCCTCTCCTGGGAGTCTCCTGGATTGGCAAATCTCCTGGATTTCTCCTGGATTTTGTATCAAACTCCCAAAATTCACCAGAACACAGGAAATGACATCTTCTATGTTAATTTTTTTCTGGGGGAGGACCCCCAGACCCCCCGTTTTAGGGGTGGGGGCAATGCATGCAAGAAAGATCATACAGATATTCACTTAAGTAATGACTTAAAGATGAGAAATCATTATTTTGCTTCAGTCATCAAATCTGTGCACCAACATTTGGCATTTTAAGGGTGAAATTGTACCCATGCTAGTAAAGCAAGCCTGATAAAAGTATCAAACATGCACAAAATTCACCAGAACACAGGAGATTAAATCTAGTATGTTAAAAATATTCTGTGAGAGGACCCTCTTTAGGGGTGGGGGCAAGATCATATAGATATTCACTTAAGTAATTAAATGTATCAAACATGCACAAAATTCAACAGAACACAGGAAAATATATCTATTAATACGTTTTTGGGAGAGGACCCCCCCAGACCCCAGTTGGGGAGTTCCGCGCACCCCCCAAAAATAAATCTCCTGGATTCTGACAGTCCAATGTTGACAACCCTGCTGGTTGTCATGAGCGAGTGATATTGCAAAGGACTACAGATCGCGATGTATCTGTCATATGACATGACAGCCAGGTTACAGAACTCCACATTCCCGTAAGTATACAAACAGTAGACCTGTAGGAAACACAGTGGCCTTGAAAGTTGAAACAGTGTGTGTGGGTCTGACACAATCTGAGCCATAAGCAATGGGAATAACCCTGCGCTGCCATACACCTCATTTACAAGCAAGCTGCAGAGAAATATATACATGGGTTCATGTAAGCTTCTCTTCACACAGACAACCCCGATGAGCGTCGTGTTGGTAAATACAATGGTGACGTACAACAGCGCAATGATCACGAAATATAAGTATCTCAGCGAACCGGTGTGCATGTACGCAAGAATGAAATGTGTCACACTTGTAGAGTTTACCATCCTCAAATTAGTGGCGCACATGAAAATGATTACAATGGCTTATAAAGGTAAAATGAATCCTATTTTCGGTTGCACACAACAAACATCAATCCATTATTTGTTGAGGTTGTAAACTCACTCATATTCATGACATAATCATTGGTGTGAAAGTGCTGGACAATCACCACATATTAAACATCTCACAACGTTACAACCAACACAAATATACCACTTACTCTCTGAGTCAACGCAGTATGTATCTGACAATGAAAGCTACATACTGTACAGGCCATACAGTGCATGTTATAATGTGAGGTCTTCCTGAGCTCTCTTTTTCCCCTCTGGTTCTTTATACCTTTTGAAAGAGAGTCGGTCCTCAGCACCAAACTAAACAACACCAATCTAAAAAAAGGAACCTCTCAAACGCGCGCTGAAAAAGAAAACACACTTAATTTATCCCATTGAGACCTGAGGCCGAGGCACGGGCCCAGGGTTTCTTACCTCATCTGTCACTTTTCCCATGGAAATAACTAACATTATGCATAGGTGCAGTTGTGGAAAATCAAATAAACCAGGGGTCTTCAGTGTTTTCTGGCCAAGGACCCCTTAGTTGAGAGACAGAGATGAAGCAGGGACCCCCACAACCTTATCATAGAATCCATATTGTTTCATCGTTGACAGCACGTGTATTTTGGATTCATGTCAATTTGTGTTTTTCAGATATTTAACCACTTGAACCGTCTTAATAAACTTGACCTTTCACTCTGTACTTAGTCTGCTCTTTTCCCCCTCTACACCAAACCTCTTTGCCGAAAATAGCCGATCAAGCTCAGAGGCGTTGTGAGCTTGTAGATCTGCTATTTTTGGCCACAGTTCTCAAAATATGGACACTAGGATTCAGGTTGTTAATATAAAAAGGATTGGAAGATTTGGAGGACCCCTGTAGTAACTCTGAGGACCCCCTAGGGGTCCCGGACCCCCTGTTGAAAACCCCTGAAATAAACCAAACAAAATGCATTCTAAATTAGTAGTTCTCAAACTTTTTCATGTCAAGGTAAGGAAGGACCCCCCAAAAAGATATGATATACATGCTCACAAAGCACTTTACAGTATGTGTTCGCAATGTGCTTATATTTATGCTCTTTTTAATCATTTTGAAACTTAGGGAAATATTTCTGGTAAAACTGACAGCCTGGCTATGTTGTTCTTTGTAAACACAGAACACACCAACTAGAAAGCGTGCTCCTCGGAGCGCATATCTCCGCCAGTCTGGGTTGCCCAGCCAGGGATGTAAGTCGAGGGTTGTATCCTTCAGGATATAATACATCTGGGGGGGGGGGGGGCATTTGTTCCATACGGCACAACTTTTCATTCATGGCGCCTCCTATTGCCCGAAGTGGGCAACTGGGCCATGGAAAGCTTTTGTGGGTATGCTCCATAGAGGCCCCCTCAAAATGTGATTCCAATTTGGGTTGATTGGAGGTTGTGTTATTTTTTTATTATATTTACCCCCATTGATTCCGGATGTGGACCCAAAGGCATCTGGGTCCTGCAGTAGATTAGAGTTTATCATGATTGATTATGTATGACGTTATAGAGTAGATCATGTATTCATTGATTATATTAATATCTAGGTCTGTACAGTATGATGATACTAATACTTGATAGTTAGGAGTCGAGAGGTCTTCAGAAGGCCTCAGTAACTATTGTTTTGATAAAGCCTATCTTGTTATGGTACAGCTTGTTCCAGAGGCCTTGAAGCCACAGTATAACTCTAGTGTTTGACCTTTCTTCTGGGCAGAACTCTTTTACCACTGTCCAGAGTGTTAATTGTACTTCTGTCCATGATATCATGTTATATAAACTTGACCACACCACCACCTAATATAATTGTCTTGTCTCCTCATTTTCTCATGATTATTGATTGATCTGAATTCCACCACAGTCCCCATCCGGAATCAATGAAAACGAGGATCTGTTCCCCTCATGCATTCATTTTGCTCTCCGTTTGAGCTATAGAACTAAACTGGGTGCCTGCAGGTGACTGTGGAGTCCAACATGTGAGTAGAAGAGTCGGGGGTAGTCTGGACACGGAAGTGTTGGAGGTGGATGGGATACTTCAAGGGGCACTCCACCACTTTTCAACCTATGTTCATATAATTGGTCCTCACTCAAAAATAGCTTTTCTCTTTTTTTTTTTTTTTTTTTATTCAGAGGAGGGCTGTGGGCAGGTCAGAAACCCATCGTCTTGTGACATCATCGATTGCCAATCCAGTTTATAGAAACTGCAGGCTTTCTATTCCTGAAAAGTTGCAATTTTAAAGTGGAAGCCATTGTTCTCGCGATAATAAAAATCTAAATATTCTTTTTCAAAAATATTGATTACATTTTTTTTTTGGGAAAAATGATGATGTCACAAGACGATGGATTCTGAACTTCCCACAGCTCTCCTAGGAGACTTGGACTGAGTAGAAAAAAATTGTGATATTTTATCATGAACATTAGTGAGGACCTATTATATGAAGACAGGTTGAAAAGTGGTGAACTACTCCTTTCAGGAAGAGAGAAGAGGAGCACTCGTCAAAAAAGTGGTTCACAGTGGGGGCACGGTGGCGCAGTGGTTAGCGCTTCGCCTCACAGCTAGAAGGTCCTGGGTTCGATTCCCGTCGGGGGACGCTGTGGGTGCTGGGGGCGTGTTTCTCCCTCCGCGTCATCAACGCCCACACCCTAGGTGGGGTCGGCGATAGGGCCTTTCTGTGTGGAGTTTGCATGTTCTCCTCCTAGGGTTGATACCCTCACAAAAACATGCAGTAATCCTGGTCTCAATAATGCCTCCCCCTGGCCAGCCATGGCGCTTGATGGAGGGGAAAGGAACTGGTTGGAATAACGTGTTCCTTCCACGCGCCACGTCCATCCCGGGGAAATCCCCCCTGTCAGGTGAAAAGAAACAACTTGGACTCCTCATGCATTGAAGGAAGCATGAGGTCAGTCCGTTGTCTCCCCAGGCGCGGCAGAGGGAGAGCAGAGCCCAGGATTACATAGGCAATTGGCACTGGGTGAAAAATGGGTTGCAAAATCGTGGGGTAAAAAGAAAAAAAAAAAAAAGAAAAAAAGTGGTTCACATAAACATTCGTCTAGGGCAGGGGTTTTCAAAGTGGGTGACGGGGCACTCTGGGGTGCCGTGACAGCAGTCCAGGGGTGCCGGGATATCATTTGATAATATTTGGAATTTATTTGGACACTCGAAAAAATATTTAGTATCATTTTAAACTTGAAGTACAAAGTTATTTTCAGGCCGTTCCAACCAAAATGGCTATTATCTCAACGTTTTCCTCACAACATAATCACTAAAATATCGTCACTGTCGGGCAGAAACCTCGTATCTCCAAGTTTCTTTTGGTAAAGCAAAGCCCTGCTTCATCATACAAGACTGTCGCACAAAACTAGTGAAAACAGCCGATCTTCAAGCACAGGCGTTGTGTGCAGTACATTTTATAGATGATAAATACAAAACGGTTTTGGACATACAAGGTTTCCACCCGACAACGACGATATGCTATAAATATAAGGTGCTGGGAGTGAAAATTATAATGTAGGGGTGCCTCGGATTAAAAAGAAAATATTTATGGGGTGCCCTGAGACAAAAAAGTTTGGGAAACCCTGGTCTCTAATCAAAACTCTAATCACAGTTCTGTGGGTGTTTTCTGGGGCCATTTGTAGCCCAAGGAATGTTTTTTGTACAAAACAAATGCTTGCTATGGATTCAGCATCATGTCAAACCCCTAGTTAGACCCCTCACATCCTGCTTAAATACCCAGAGAAAAATGTTTTTCTGGGTATTTTCCTCCTGTATAGAAAGTCGATGGGAGCCCAACTTGATTTGGCCGTTGTGGCGACCCCGAAGGTCGCAAACTCGGGCGCCCTAGCTAAATCATTAGAGCAAGCCCTGGGCTACATCTGTACCAAAATGTGGCGCTTTAAGACAACTTTGCACGAAAACTCCCCTTAAAACACTTTCTAAGCCGAAATAGAATGGGGGTTGGTAGATTAGCCGTGAAATTTCTATTATTGTATTGTGATCGAGACATAATATTATGTTTATAAACATGAGCCCGCAGCCCCTCCATCTTGAACAGCGCAGTTGTTTTTTCTTTTTTTTTTTCCCCAGGTCAGTAACTCACCGTGATTTTCTCGATCTCCGTTGGGATAGAATGGGTGTTGTGGCCGATCATCGATCTCCCTGTGCGTTTCGCGTGCGCGATCCGTTCACGTAAATGTCCCCGCAATTAATCCATGTGTGACTCAAGAGCAGAACTGAAAGTTTTCGCTAGCATGGCTGCTGTACAAGCACCAGGGTACAGACAGTAACCGAATGGGATAATGTGCCTTGGAAAAGGAAAGGCCAATGACATCACTTCTGCTTCATCTCAGCCCAGCCATGAGCTATCGATGCACGAGTGGTGACTAGGGAAGGTTAGACGATCGCCGATTTTCGGATGAAAATCATTTATTTCGGTAAATACGGGAAAGTACGGGAAAAGACGATTGGCTGCCCCTCCCCCCCTAGGAAGTTCGATATAGTACGGTTTTAACATTAAGGGGCTCCCCGTGGCTTGGAAAGGGTTAAGGCCCCACACTAAAACAAGACATGGAAACAACGTGAGGAAGTGATGCAACCACTCGGTCATCTACTCATTAAGAGACACTGGTGTGGGACACAGATTATTACGGGGTCAATAATATTGTGCCCCACTGTTGTCAGACTACTAGTGCACGTGCAGCAGGGAGCCATGTTGTTACCGTACCTTAATGAGCCCCCAGAGGAGGACTGTGTCCGTACTGTTTCTTTACTAGAGAGCCTTGGCGAGAAGGGTGTTGGGCAAGTGGCAAGTGCACACACAGGAGACTCTACCGCCCAGTGCCCACCCAGAGGCCAATTAAAAGCGGTCACTGGGGTCCGTCTGAGTGACTGTTGTTAGTTTGTTTCAAGGTCAAGTAAGGTTGATTTATTTGTCATTTTACATGCTTGCACATGAAACGAAAATCATACTCAGGACCAGCAGAGTACAATGAAATAACTGTCAATTAATACATTAAAAAAAAATCTTAAAGGAGCTATTATTATAGTCAACTTTTTCTTGAAAAACGGACGCTAAAATAAAAAATAACGTTTCTTTTATGAAAAAAAATAAGCTTCACATGTGTTTCTTTTCAAAAATGACCACCACAAAAAACGTAAAATAATGATAAAATAATCATTTTGGCCGTTGTCAGGCTGACTTTGTTTACATCCCTCTTCTATTCTTTTATATGGATTCCGTATAAAAGAATAGAAGAGGGGTGTAAACAAAGTCAGCCTGATAACGGCCAAAATGAAAAAGTTGACTATAGCTCCTTTAAAGCTATACTGTGTAAGTTGCTAAACTAGTGGTCAGTCGCGGTATTGCTTTTTTCGCCCGTTTTTCGCCCGGAGTCACCGCGGACCACCGCCGCGGCGCCGCAAACCACCGCAACCGATACGAATCCATGGAGTGGTAGAACGTTATTTTCTGAGCAGGATTTGGGGAATAAGAGGTTAAGAATCCTTCACCATCGTAAACACATAAACACATTTATTGGGGCATAGATTTTCTTAAAGGAGTAGTTCACCCCCAAAATTACTTTTTTTCCTATTGATTACTCACTCCATGGAGACTTGAGTTCAATAATATCTTTCTGTTTTTGTCGCATCTCCATGGAGACTTGAGTTCAATAATATCTTTCTGTTTTTGTTGCATTGTTAAGACAAAAATGCGATTATAGTTCATTTACCCCCATTGATTCCGGAAGGGGACCCACATGCATTTGGGTCCCTATCCGGAATCAATGGGGGTACATTTATTGTAATCAATTTTCTGTCTTAGGAATGTGACAAAAACCAAAAATTACCAGTAAGACTCCCTAATCGGGAGATAAGCGACGGTCAAGTCGCAGCGTGATTTGAGAGCAAAATTTGTAGGAGCAGTTTCCAAAAAAGTGTTTGAAAAAATCGGCCTGATGGTGGCGCTATATGGGAGAGATCCATGTTGATGACATGAGTGTAGACATATTGTGTACCGATTTGCATGATTTTAGGGCAAAAACTGTAGGAGCAGTGTCCAAAAATGTGTTTGAAAAAAATCATCCTGATGGTGGTGCTATATGGGACAGATCCATGTTGAAGACATGAGTGTAGACCAAGTATGTACCGATTTGCGTGATTTTAGGTCAAAATCTTTAGGAGCAGTGTCCAAAAATCTGTTTTGCAAGAATCGGCCTCATGGTGGTGCTAGAAGAGGTTCATGTGAGAATTGATTGAGAATTGATTGGAGGTTGTGGTTTGGCAGGTAAGGAGTGTGTGTGCAAAATTTGGCATGGATCGGGGCAACGGTTGCGGAGATATGAGCAGGGCAAAAGTGTGACGTGTGACGTGTGACAGACAGACTGACAGAGAGCTGGTCGAGGTTTTGATAGTAACTGCGACCTGACGGTCGCAATTATTGAACTCAAGTCTCCATGACGTGACTAATCAATAGAAAAAAGGTCATTTTGGGGGTGAACTACTCCTTTGTGTCTACTCTGTACTTCTGATGGCCGTGTTGGAGCAAGTATGGTATTAGTGCCATGGAATGGCAAAGAAGTGACTTCAATGCAGGGCTAGGCAATGCAATGTGGGCAATGGTGGACATCTTTTACCTTAGTAAAAATATCAATGCTGAAACGTAGAAATACTCTCTACTGTACGTTCAAAATTAAAAAAAGACAAAAGTAAGTCTGGAATTCAAAAAGTATAAAAGTATTGTGCATCAAAATGTACTTAAAAGTACCAAATGCAGAAAGTAGGCTGGGGCGGTTGTTTGTGAATGAGGTGAAAAACATTTGTCTGACAGCTTATTTGGTCCTAGAGACCATGCGTGAGCGCCATATTCCCGGGTTCGGGCAGAGCGACGTATTTAGGCCCCTACAACTACACCAACATTTCCTGGGTTTCCCCATGCGCACCAACCCCGACCTATGGACACTGAGATGTGGGCGTGGCCTTGCAAAAATGGGTCCGGAAATACATGGGAAAACGATCGGATAAAAAGGCTTCTTATTAAAGAACACAGAGGATACGGGTAATTATACAACAAGTAGTCCGGCTCTCAATGGAAAACAGGCTCTCCAACCGTGCATCAAACGAGCACAGATGCACTGCTAGACCTGGGCCTAATCACATGAAGAATGTATCACTCTGCCTCTGCACCTGATTATCCCATATGGCACAGCTGCGCCCTCTGGAGGGAAACACACAGTAGCAACTTGCAGTGCAAACTAGCCACTCGGACTGGATAACAACTTGTTACACTACTATCCCGTTGGAAATGGATTTCACTGTTAATTTCGATATATTTGGTGGATTTACTTTAGATGAATGGTTAGATGAGGATGATAAGGAGAACGCGAAACCAACCAGACATTGTGCTTTGTCAAAGGAAGAGCTCGACAAGTTAGAGTACAGCCAGGACAACTACCGTACTTGGGCTGTGAAATGTTTCCGGGACTTGTTGTTGTCATACAATGGTATCGTGCAGCGAAAATAGCCGATCTACAAGTAACACTTGTTGTTGTTGTTGTTGTCATACAATGGTATCGTGCAGCGAAAATAGCTGATCTACAAGTAACATCGGATAAAGTAACATCAACAAGTACAAGTAACTACAACTACAACTACAAGTAACATCGCCGTGTCGCTGCGCGACACGGCGCGTTGTTGTAGATCGGCTATATTCGCTGCGCGATACGGTCGTACGGCGGAGCATAGCCTATTGGAACTGACAGCTCAGCTGTGGCGATTGCTGCCTCGGTGACTGCAGTGCGCTCAGAGCGCAGCTCTTTTTAATCAGCAACAGGGACTATTTAATGTCAGTCAAACTCTTCCAAGGAATCAGATTAGCGATTGTTTAAATTGTGAATTGCCCCACAGTGTGAATAGCCTATACTTTGATGAGTTTTGTTTGTTGGTGGTTGTATAATTGCAATATTACACTCGAGGGTGTGGGATAACTCCTGTGATGCTCGGCGGAACTCGCCTACGGCTCGTTCCTGACGCATCACAGTCGTGCAAATAATTCAGTTATCCCACACCCTCTCGTGTAATATTGCTTAATTATAGAATGCCGCACCATATTTAGACAGGAGTGAGACTTTATTAAGGCAAGCACTTTGTGAAATCTGAATGTTGGTGTAGTTGTAGGGGGCAAAATAAGTCGCTCTGCCCGAACCCATGTAAACACGGGAACATGACAGCCAGGGCTTCGTCTCTACGACCATGCGTGAGCTACGAAGGGCCAAAATCACTTTGGGAAACCCGGTCATTGTTTTTAGGCATCCTTGAATAGAGAAAAGAATTCCAGTGAGTTAGCGTACAGTAATGTAATGTAATGTTTGTTTGTTTGTTTGTTTGTTTAAAATTGCATGTGATCAAATCTATATCGGTAAAACCATCAGTCCCCTAAAAAAAGGATTAGTGAAGACAGACATTACATAAGATGAAAAGATGTAAACAACACTATCCGATCTCCTCCCTACCAGATTCCAGGACACAGCAGAGCACATTACTCTTCAGAGAGAGTGATAGGCGATTATGTCAGAGACAGCTATTTTGGATTCACAGGATCCACATAGCCTAGAATGTTTACAAAGCTAAATCAGGAATTTGAAATGAGTGTTAAATACGAGATTATTATTATAGTTGGGGATCCACATGCCCAAAAGCTCAAGGAATAGGGTTGAACCTGTGATGTTCTGCCGCACTTTTCACAGTCATCACAGTGATGAGTCATCACTTTTCACACTTTTGTTGGTTTGTTTTCTAGCCCAAGGAATGTTTTTTGTGCAAAACAAATGCTTGCAATGGATTCAGAATCATGAAAACCCTTCATTTTGACCCCTCACATGCTACTTAAAGCAGAATTGTTCTTTTTTATAATATATTTCCTTTCCTGTGTAGTGGAGTCAATGGGACAGTGAATATACAAATGGACATAACTATTTTTCACGATGTTTCCGGCAGAGCAGGCCTCTCATTCTGTGGACATTAATGACCAAACTAATAGATAAAACAGAAATAAAAAGTGCGGCAGAACATCACAGGTCCCCTCCCATTTTGAGGGACTGGATCCCCGGCTATTATGTTGTATGCTTTATATTGTCTATTGCCTGATGTTTGCATTTTGTATAGCATTCTTCTGTTTGTGTTCATTGTTCTGCTGTATGTTCACACATTGTATAGGCTAAATAAATAACGGTCTCAGTGGACACTGTCTTTGGTATTTGTAGTACACTAAATGTAGGACTACAATTCCCTTTAGTAAGGGGAACATAAGAAAATCTGCAAAGTAAATTGTTACCAAGAAATTTCTTCACCAATGTGTTTCTAAGGGTGTGTAATAATATGTACTAAAAGGTTGAAATTCAACTCCCGGGGGAAATCTCATGAAAAAAATTATTTGTGTTTGTGTCCCATTAACTTTACTATACAGGAAAAAAAATACAAAAAATAAATATGCTTTAAGTAGCATGTGAGGGGTCAAACTAGGGGTTTTTCATGATGCTGAATCCATTGCAAGCATTTGTTTTGCATGAAAAACATTCCATGGGCTACAAATGGCCCCTACAAAACGGTGAAAAGTGATGATTCATCACTAAACTAACGTTTTGTGTCGTTTCCCCCAGGAGTTGAATTTCAACCTTGTACATATTATTACACACCTTTAGAAACACATTGGTGAAGAAATATCTTGGTAACGATTTACTTCACAGATTGGTCAAATATCTTATAAAATCCCCTTACTGATATTGATATGATATTTGATATTTATGTAGTCACTGTGAAATGTTCGACAAATGCAGGGGTGTGGTGCATTGGCTATTAAAGTAACGAATGTTCGAACCCTTATACGGTAGTATACTGTTGCATTACCGTGTTGCTTTATAGTGCACTTTCCAAGGCCTTAGATTAGAACCTAAATAAGCCAGCATGAAATTGGAAATTGGATACAGGCCAATATTGACGTCTGTTTGATTGATTGATTGAAGACTTTATTAGAAGTTTGCATAGGAAAAGGTACAGTTTCATGACGGTACAGTTCACTGGTACAAGGTCTACTAAAAGGAGATCCATGAAAAGACTAAGCTTATTTCCACTGGAAACCATTGAAGTATCTCATATAACATTGAATGACAGACAAATAGAACACAGTACTATGCAGTAGATATGTAAAGAAAAACAAAATAGAAGACAGTAAGTCAAAACAAACAGTATATACAAAGAAGGGGCAGGGGAGGGTAGGGTTGGGCTAGATTCTTTTTTACCAGTTGCGAACGGCTGCTGCCTGTAAGTGGTTTTTCAGGGCAATTTTAAAGGATGCTAGTGATCCACACTCCTTTGTGGCCTTCGGTAAGGCTTTCCACATTTTGGTGGTATAGCAGAAAAAAGAGTTTGACCCTTTGTTGGTTTTGACTCTGGGTTGAAAGTGATCTGTGGCGCTGCCTCTGGTGTTGTAATTATGGACATCCTTAATGTTTATAAAGTATTTTGACAGGTACTTGGGTATCATAGTGGTGTAGTGTATCTTGTACACCAGGCCCATTGCAAGTTGCTGTACTCTGTCAACTACTCTGAGCCACCCCACTCTTAACTGGTGAGTAGCGGTGAGGTGAGTCTGATAGGGAAGTCTAAGCAGGACCCTAATTAGTTTATTTTGGGCTGTTTGTAGTTTAGTTTTCAGGGCTTGTGGGGCGTCACAATACCATACGTGGACTCCGTAGTCAAAGAGGGGCTGGATTATTGCACCAGCTATGGTCTTCAGTGTGTTGGAATTGACCATCGGGGCGATCCTCTGTAGGAAACGAGTTCGTTGGTTGATTTTATTTATTACTTTAGAAGTCATCTTTTCACTGGAAAGATTAGCTTCAAGGATACATCCTAAGTAAGAGATTTCGTTTTTTCGTGTTATGACCTTGTCACCCACTTTGATTGTGAAGTTATCAACTTTTTTGAGGTTATGATTTGATCCAAAGAGGATGGACTCTGTTTTACCCAGGTGAATTGATAATTTGTTGTCGTTAAGCCATGTGCAGATCTTACTTAGTTCAGAGTTAAGTGTCTTCTCAACCTGCAAGTGGTCCTTGCCCGAGACTAGGAGAGCCGAGTCATCCGCGAACAGGAACAGGTTGCAGTCACAAGCAGATGCCATGTCGTTCACGTATATTAGGAACAACAGAGGTCCCAGTATGCTACCTTGAGGAACACCACAGTTTACCGGGAGGGGGGGGGACAGGGTACCGTTAATCTCCACCACCTGTTCCCTCCCCACCAGGTAAGACTGCATCCACCTCACTGCTGCGCTGTCAAGACCGATGGCTTTTAGTTTCTCAATCAGAATAGAATGATTTACGGTGTCAAATGCCTTCTGGAGGTCCATCATGACCATGCCGCTATATTTGCCGTCATCCGCTTCGCGTTTGATTTGGTCAGTCAAATAGAGAAGGCATGTGTCAGTGGAATGAGATTTTCTGAATCCAGATTGGAACTCGTAAATCAGATTATTCTCATCGAGATATCTTGCTATCTGTTCGTAGACTATTTTCTCCATGACTTTGGATATGGAGCTAAGAATGGAAACGGGACGGTAGTTTCCAGGGTCTAGTTTGCTACCTTTTTTATGCAGGGGGGTTACTTTTGCTAGTTTGAAGTCCTGTGGGACATGACCCTGTTCGATGGAAAGGTTAATTATGTGGGTAATTATTGGAGCAATGGTGGCGGCTGAATCTCTGAGAAATCTAGCTGGAATTTTATCAAGGCCAGTGGCCTTGTGTTGAGGTAGGGCACTCAGTTTTTTAAACACTTCATCAGTTGTCACTGTGGCAAGTTTAAAACTGTCTTTTCTGACGCCCAGTTTATTGTAGAATTTCTTAACAAATTTTACACCATACCGCCCAGATGGGGCGACCAGTTTTTCAACCAGCGAACGGGCCACGGTGGTAAAGGTTTCGTTAAGATGGGTAGCCACTTCACATTTGTCAGAAATGAGAGCGGTGTCCGTTTTGATGTTTATGCTGTGGCCTATGGTTTTAGGTTTTAAGCCTAATGTGTTGTTAAGCAACTTCCATAGGTCTCGTGGTTTGTTTTTGAATTCGTCGATTTTTTCATCAATGTAGTTTTTTTGGGCGGCTCTAATATAGGCAGTTGTCTGGTTTCTAAGCTTCTTGCACTGAGCAGTAAGATGCTTGATTTGGATATTGAGGTCAGGGTTGAATTTTTTTTTAAGTTTTTTGCAGCACTTACGTTTTTCATCGTACTTTTTGTCTCTGAGTTTAGCTGATTCAGCAATATCTGAGTTATACCATGGCTCTTGGCGGGCTTTAACCCTGGTGGTATTCAAGGGGGCCACGATGTCTAGAGCATCGGTCAATTTGGTTTTAAAACCACACCATGCTCCTTCGACATTTGTACACTGCAGTTCAGAGGAAAAGTCTGTATTCGCTAGAGTGTTATTTAAAGCCTCACTGGAGTAGTTTTTGAGGCTTCTAGCTACAACTGTTTTGTGGCCACTAGCCTTGGGTTTGTGTATTTTACGCGTACAGTAGATCATGTAATGATCACTAAGACCGCATACAATAGCCCCGCTAGCGGTGACTTTTGATTTGTCTGTGGTTACGATGAGATCTATGAGGGTTTGGGAGTGCTCCGTCACCCTAGTGGGCACAGTAACAAGCTGAGTGAGGCCATGTTGATTACATAACCCATTAAAGGACTTGAACAGGGGTGCTTCTTTACGTAAAGCATCACAATTAAAGTCGCCCAGAGCGTAGTACTCAATACCGTCCACCTTAGCTAAGCTCTCATCAAACAGCTCAAAGAAATCATTCTGGTCAGGGGGTCTATAGACAGCACATATTAGTATATTTTTAGCATGTTCAAAAATTATCTCGACCCATACAGTTTCAAGAGAGCTGTGGTGTAGGTCTGGGCGAATGATAAAATTTAAATCATTGTGAATATACATGCAAACACCACCTCCTTTCCTGTTCCTATCATTCCTAATGACAGTGTAATTGGCTATTTCAATTCTAGCATCTGAGAATGAGTCATCGAGTTTAGTTTCTGAGAAGGTTAAAATTTGGACCTTACCATCAAAAAACATAGCTTTGATTTGTTCCAGTTTGGGTTCCAAACTGTTGACGTTGAGATGGATCATTTTCAGTCCTCTTTTTACAAATGTTTCTTTCATATTTGAGGTGATCAAATAGCCATTATCAGGGCTGGGGGTTTCTGCTGTGTGTGAGTCCACATCCGTCTGTAGTGGTAGTGGGGGTGGGGGTAGGGGGGGGAGGTCATGTCCCTTTGTTGTCTGTGAACCTAGACACCAGGATATCCAGCTTCTCTCCACGGCACGAGGGGGGGAGGTGTCGGCGCAGATTGTATCAAAGCCGAGACGTGTCAACAGCCACGACTGGTTATGATCCCTGGGGGGTGACGGGGCCAGCGGGGGGGCATCCTGCTCGATGGTAATCTCCGCGAACTGGGCACCAGCAGCCTCGATGTCTGGTGGTGCGGGGTTGGACATGCCGTCGTCCGAGTCGCTCCGTGGGTCGGGTGGTCCCTGGGTGTTTAGTGGGGAAGTCGGCGGGGGGTCGTCTGTGACTTGGACACCGTCGGGAACCGGGGGTTTGCCGCCAGGCGCCTCGGCGCTGCTGTTGTCAGGCGGCTCAACGACCGAAACCTCGCCGATGCGTGCAGGGTTCATGCAGGGATCCTCTCTCGCGTCGTCGTATGTAGCCACGGCAACCGCTGGGCGATCGTATTGCAGAGAGCCGGCTGGAGAGCCATTGTTTTTAGCATAGGACTCACCAGCTGACCTCGTAGCGGCCGGGAGGTCTTCTGTCTCAGCTACGGATTCACTCTTGGTCAGGGAAAACATCTGTTCTCTCGCCAGACGAGCGGTTGTTTGTCGAGTGATCGCTGGGCCTGGGTGAACGTGAATATCACCCGAGAGTAGTAGAAAAAAGTAAATAAAGGACCGTCTGTCCATTCTACCAACCGGGGGTCTGTTTTTTGGTGTTATCAGCGAGCCTAGGATAGCCAGTTTGTAGAGGTGTTTCAGTTCCGATCCATCGTGGAGGTAAAAATCACAGTGAGATTCCTCTCTGTTCTGCACATAATCCACTGTATCCATTTTCTCTGCATGCCATGGTGAGCTGAGGCACGAGTCGGTGTAATACACGAGAAATATCAGAAAAGTGAAAAATATCCTTCCCTTTGTTCCTGGAGTGTAGTCGGAACAATGGGTCGCGGAGCGGAAAAAAATGCGGCCGTCCTTCATGACTGCTGACTTGACTGCTGACTTGACTTGACTGTTGATATAGGTCAAGGATTTACAGACTTACTACCTGTATGTATTTCATGTCCATGGCATGCATGCACCACAAAGTATAACAACAACTGGTCAAGATCGTCTTTCAGTAGGGCTGTAGTTCCACGTTTGATGTTTTGTGAATGACATGCTGGATGAAGAATAAATGGTGGTCATACAAAACAATTATACATTTAGGATTGTATACTGTACAGCAGTGGTTTTCAATCCTTTCAATATCAAGTATTCAAGTATGTCTACATTGCAGTATTGATACTTTTACCTAAGTCAAACAATTTGAGTACTTTTCCCACCACTGAAAACTAGGCTCATGACACACTCCTTTCACATTCAGAGCAGCTAATAGATAACCTCGCCTATCAGTCTTTCTGGGAGAAAGCCTGGTGTTTGTAGGGGCGGCATAGCTCAGGGGTAGAGAAACTGGTATTAGAGCACGAAGGGTATAAATCCCGAAGGGTTCCCAGTTCGAATCCGGGCTCCCCCTGAGTTAATGTCGAAGGGTCCTTGGGCAAGACTCTGAACCCCTAATTGCCTCCGGTGAGCAGGTTGGTGCCTTGCATGGCTTCCTCCGCCACCGGTGTATGAATGTGTGTGTGAATGGGTGAATGTAATGCACAATCTATGTAAAGCGCTTTGGATTAAAAGCGCTATATAAATGCACCATTTACCATTTACCATTTTTGTTCACAACAGACCGTTTGGTTTCCGCCTAAAGCGCGGAAACCACTTGAAGAAGCGGCGTCGCTTTGATTTTGTTCCCCTCGTTTGTTTCCCCAATCACTATTAAAATGCTCGAGAAGCCTAGTGTAGTCTTGCCAGTCGCTAAAAGTTGGACTAAAAGATGCAGATACCAAACAAATTTTTCGAAAGCAAAACTACGCCGCATCAAGGTGTTTATTAGGTAGGCCCTAAAACTATGTCCTTCGGTGCAGGGGAATATTTTGGGTTAAAACTGAATCCGGTTGATAGTTCCGGCCAAAGTGTAGTCCGTCTAGGACTACAACATGACGTAAAGTGGTTTCCGCTCCCGACCGGATCAAACCCCGTAAAGTGAAGTGATCCCAGACTTGCTAATAGACAGTCACAACACAAATAGCGTGCAGTATATAAACCCATAATAAACATATTTATTCTTCTCAAATATTTGATTGGGTTACATTTAGAAACAAATACTGGAAGCGGTCTATGTACGACGTACTGTATGTACAGTACTACAGTACAGTATGCAACACCTAAAAGATGTATGCATTTATTTTCTTCTGCAGGCAACACAATTCCTGGACAGCAAATGTTGTATGGAGAGCCCATGGTGGCACGAGGTTAGATGGCAACCCGAATCCTTACTTCAGGCATTCAAACAGAATGGATGTGAAGGCAGCTAAAGACAGGGTAGTCATGTAAGTAGTCTCGCGTAGCCAGACGACTATCTCCGAATGCTATATAGCAGGGGGCATGTAACCCTCTGATTAGTTCTAGGTATCAGAATGTCACGGGTCCCCCCCAGCAGGCCGGCACACCCATGTCTCTTCTAACTAAAAGTTGAGGAGCAGTGGAGGAGCAGCTAGTGTTGGGTTCTTATTCACCTCAGCAACACTCCCAGAAAACTACAGGTCTGCTACCACTCTTAAGTTCTTTGAAATAAAACAAGCTAAAGATCTTTCTGTTAGCCACTGCATAATACTTATTTTAATTTTCTATTATTGAAATGTCCTTTCTTAATGTGTTTCTTTTGCTGTCGTTGTTTTGCTGTCTTTATGTCTTTAATTCTTAAAGGCAGGGTAAGTGATTTTCTTAAGTTAAAATAATGTTAAAGGAGTAGTTCACCCCCAAAATGACTTTTTTTTCCTATTGATTAGTCACGCCATGGAGAGTAGAGTTCAATAATATTTTTTGGTTTTTGTCACATTCCTAAGACAAAAATTTGATTCGAGTAAATTTACCCCCATTGATTCCGGATGGGGACCCGTTTCGAAACGGGTCCCCATCCGGAACAAATGGGGGTACATTTATTGTTATCACATTTTTGTCTTAGGAATGCGACAAAAAAATATAAATATTATTGAACTCTACTCTCCATGGCATGAGTAATCAATAGAAAAATTGTCATTTTGGGGGTGAACTACTCTTTAAATAGCTATATATTCTGATAGTATGTGTTAGATATGTTGTTATGGTTAATATCATCTTTGTATCAATTCATATTGATTGTTAGATATGAATTATGATAAGTATATGATTCATTTATTAGGTTATATTATGTGAACTACTGTCTGAACTTACAGTATAGGAGACCATGTTTTGGTTGTACTGTAAGTTCTGGCTAGTGGAAAATTACCAACACTCTACATGTCTCTATCTTCTTGTTATGATAATTGGAAGGAATCAATGATTCCCACGATCTAACTGTCATGTACTGTATTGTCTTATATACAATCTCTGACCACCATTTTGTCAGAGAGAGCTCCGACCGTGATACGGATTGGATGTGTTGTTTGTACTGTTCCTTGCCTGTCTCTGTCATAATACAGCAACTTCCAATTACACACTCTGATTTCTCTCACGTCTTATTTCTTTGAATTAAGGGCATAATAGTCTTTGAATGTGTCTATTAGTATGCATAAAGCCCTTTGCACACAGGACAGTTGCGTTTTTTCCGTTTGCTGCATGAATAAAACGCATTGGATTTGGTGTGCAATGCTGTGCGGAATCGGCGCTGCGGATCCCAAAAGAAGTCATAAAAGGAGTGATGAGTTTTTTACCGCATGCGACAAGACGCACGAATCGAACTGGGTTCGATCGGGGAAAAAAAGCGCACGGCCGCAGCCACTCGTCGCACGGCTAATTCGGATCCGGTGTGCATGAGGTCGTAGAGAATCATTGTTTTCTTTAAAAAAAAAAAAATTGACCGTTTTATCCGTGCGGATAAACACGCCTCATAACACGCTTGTTATGAGCCTAAATGCATTTTCCCCGGTCGGGATACCAATTCTATCCAATCAGGATGGAGAACTCAGTCACTCAGGATACAGGTTAAACAAGTGCAATTGGAAGTGATGGCACAAATAAATGAGCAGACACAATTGTAAATAAAAATGGAGCTGATGAATGGGTACTCTCTCCTGATTGGCTGAAGGTTTGTCACCTACCTGAACATGTATTTTCTGTCTATTAGAGAGCTAGAGAGACAGGAAGAACCCTGCTGTGACTGAACAAACACTATACTGTAGCAATGATTACCATCATAATATTGAGCTTTTACCTTTTGATAAATACAAAAAAAACTTTTGTTTTAACAACTTTAGTTTTTTACAACAAGGGTTCATATTTTAGATTGTAATTAAAGAATATAAAAGATGAGTGTTAAACTTATTTCATTTACTTCTTTCTATTGTTTTAGAGATTCTTATTTCAGTGGTTGGGGGCATCCATACAAGTGGTTAAATATGTCATTTTACACAGAATAAGCCCATTCCCAAGATACAACGCAAACTTTCATGGTTGGATGTGACTTATGGGGGCTAGAAGTGTTACTGTAAATAGCAATAAAGAAACTGCTGGCTTATTGTAGCCACTTGTACGCATGCCCCACATTTTAGCACGGTAAAAGCGATAAAACAATATAACGAAGCAAATGAAAACATTTTAACACTCACCTTTTCTTTTCTCTAATTACAATCTAAAATATGAACCCTTGTTGTAAAAAAAAACAAAGTTGTCCTTTAAGCAACAACAAAAAATCACTTACCCTACATTTAATGTTTTTTTGTATAGCATTATGATTTGCCTTGTGGTGAAATGTGCCATACAAATAAATTGCCTTGCCCCTCCTTCTCTTCCCTTGTCCTGCCTTGCCCACAGACCGTTGGACAAAGTGGAGACGTACAAGGCTACTGAAGTTGTGCACAAGATGGCTCCAACAGACAATGACAACTCTTCTAATGCAGCTGTGCACAAGATGGCTGCAGCGGCCGGTGAAAACTCTTTAGAAACAGGTAAAAGAACTAAAAACTCTCAATAGCATCTGGTTGCCTGTTAGCTTTCCCACTCCCATGGTGGGGAGAAGTACCATAATGACTGTATTACAGGTATAGTAAGGGAAAGTTAGCCGAGTGTTAGACTGTCAAGTTCCCACAGTTTTAGCTCCAAATGACAGAGAACAACTCAATTTTTCCAACTCATTCAACTTCTTTATTTTCCAACTTTTCATTTCATTGTTGGCTTTGTTGAGAGTTGATTATCGTCAGGTTGTAAACCTTTGAACACAGAAACAAAGAAAGGTTAACAACATTGTAAATCAACAAATAAAGCATCTCTAACTCACTATTTTTAAACAATGATTCCAAGTTCAAATTCAAGCGTCTTCAAATAAGTAAGCTTTTAACGGTAAGTATTCCAAAGGTAAGTATTTAACATAATTAAACTTTTAAACAGCAAGTATTTAAACTTTTAAACAGCAAGTATCTAAGGTAAGTATTTAAGGTTTTAAAGGTAAGTAAAGTATTTAAGGTAAGTAATTTATTTAAAGGTAAGTAAATGTTTTACTTTTTAGACATTCAATCAATTTAATGTTTTCAGGCAAAAGTTTTCAAACATTAAAGTAACAAACTGTTTTATAAACTGTTTTCAAATCACTTAAATGTTTAGATAATGATTTAAAGTCAGCATTTTAAATAAATATTTTAAATTAAATGAGCCATTTAAGCCCTTTAAATTGAATATAGGAAAAGCCCTTTAAATGGATTAGAAAAATATAAAGAGAAAAGGATAGCTGATCTGAGCTTAAAGATCAGACCTTGTCAATGAAATTTACTTTTTTAACTTAACCTTTTAACATTTTACATCTTTTTAATGTTAGACATTTTAACTTCACATTATGCCTTAAGGAATTAATCAATGGCTTTTACAAATAAAGCTGTCAAACAACTTCAATTCCATAACTTAGTAAACAGGTTTGTTTGGCTGCAGTGACTACTAAACCCAAACCTTTTAACAATAACATAAACAACGCATTAAGCAGCTTTTTAAATGCATTAAGTAAATGAACATTTACAGACCATTGGTGCCTTGGAAACTAATTCAGTGGTGTGGAACTTGGTATCAGCAGTCTGTTGTTCTGGAACTTCTCCTCTCGGTGTTGTTTGTTCACTGACTGAGTGAACAGCACCATTCCTTTTCAGGTGAATTCAACTGCAAATCAGCCAACGCCCAAACGAGCAGCCATCTTTGCAGGCTGCTGCATTTTGGGAAATGCAGTTCTTGCAGAGTGGCTGAGCTGACCATACTGTGTGCAGAGCTGAGATCTGGGATTTGACCCAACACCTCCCACTTGACCTCCTGGGTTGCCAAACCCAGCGAGGTCACACAAAGTCCACACTTCCTTTCTCTTGTTCTTCTCTTGTGGCCGGGATTTTGTGTTTGAGCCTCTTTGTTCCTTCAATGTTTTGCTCTCGTGGGCAGCTTTTTCCCCTTCAAGTGCATCTTCAAGCTTTTCTTTAGTTAGCCCAGCTTGCTTGGGTGATGTTGCCTCCCACTTTGACTGTTTAGGGGCTTGGCACATCTGGAGCCACTGCTTGGCAGCTCGACGGACCCAGACTATGACTCTCACCAGTTTGGACAGGCTGCTGAATCTCCTTGTTTCGACCAGCTCTTTAACCCAGCCTCTTCTTTTTGGAAAGAGAGTTAGTTTTGCCACTTGAGTGGCCAGAAGGTCTTTTTCCTGCCGACTCATTCTTGCTTGGGCTCTTGTTACTGCAGCCGAGAATGCCTTCCTTTGGAGTTTATTCACACTCTTTCTGGCATGAGCTGCAGTCTCTCCAGCCGATTTGATGGGCCAATCCTCCACTGGCCACTTCAGGAATTCAGGTCCATCTTGGCTTAATAGAGCCCTTCTGGTCAGTGGGTTAGGCGTTTCAGCTCTCACCTCCTCTTCGAGAAGATCTTTGCCAACTCTCATCTTCTTCTCTCTTTTGGAAAAGTTAACAGAGGTTAACATGTGGAGCTTGTCTTCGTCCACTTGGTAGCCAATGCCCAGGGCTTTGTCTTCTTCCCGCATTTGATTTGGAAGAATGAAGGTTTTCCCTTGTTCCTTTTTTAGGACTTCCATCTCCACTCCTTTCCTCCCACTTTGATCTGATGGCCCATTCCACTTGTCCATGACTTCATTGGTGAGTTTTATGGCTGTGCCACGGTCGACCATCTCATGGTTCTGGGTTGTATAGCCATCCGCCTCCGTTGTTGAAATAAGCTCTTGGTATTTGACTGCTGCTGTTCTCATGGAGCGGGCAAAGTGTGTCTTGGACTCATATGCGGACACCTCCATTTCTTCAGCCAAGTCGGGATGTGCGCCACCGACTGTCTTCCCCAGAGGACTCTCCCACAAGACAAGGTCTCCAATGACCTTTACTCTCTGAGGAGCCAGTCTTCCTTCTCGGTGGCTTATGAGAAGATCAACCTCTGTTGGCCTTTCCAACTCTTCAATGCTGACCTCTGGGAAGAATTTGTGTAACTGCTCTGGTCCAACTACCTGATGTACTTTTGCAATTTCATCCAGGCCATAACAGATGAGTTGATAGGCTCTTTCTGTTCCTTTCGGAGTCTTGACTCGGACTTTGAGTAGGTATCTTCGTGTCCTCACCTTCATGATCATTCCTCCAACTCCATGTACAACTAAGGTTATTCTTTCACTTTCCAACCTCAGTCTCCCAGCGGCCTTGTGGGTTATGTAGTTTGTATCTGACGCTAGGTCAATTAAAGTTCCAATTTTGTGACCAGCATTGGCAGTGACTTGAAGCATCATCATCATGACTGGAAGTTCAGACAGACCATTCCTCCGCAGTAGCTCAGACTGACCAGATGTTTGGAGTGTCACTGTTGTCTTATTGGTGAAAGCCTTTTTGCATCTGTCTGCCATTTCAGGGGAGAGTTGAGATAGGAATTTCTCTTGTTCCTCCGTCAGTTTGCCTTTGCCTTTGATGTCGGTCCCACCCTTTCTCTCTTCACTTCTTTTGGCTCTTCCCTTTGGGCAGAGGAGATAATGATGATCTGGAGAACTGCCTTTCCTTTTACAATCTGCATTCCTGCATAGGAAATTGTCTTTGCAGTCTTCAGCTTCATCATCATGGCAAACCAGGCATTGTTTGCATGCTCCCATCCTTTCTACTGCAGCTTTTCTGTCAGCTAGAATCAGTCTTTTAAACTTCTTACAGAAGTAGATTTTGTTCTTGTGCCCAGTCTCACTGCAGATACTGCATACATCTCTTTCTTCTTTCTGCGTGGTTCTTGACGAGCCAATTTTCTTCCCATACCTGTCAGGTCGATCTGGTCTCTCCATCTTCTCTGGTACTCGGATCTGTTCAAGTCTCTCAAGCACATTTTCTTGGTTCTTAAGAAACTTTAACAGCATGTTGAAGTGGTTGTCTGGTCTCACGTTGTTTTGGGGCTCCAACATGAACATCACCCAGTCTCTTTGGATGTAGTCTGGCAGCTTGCTTTCGATTGACTTAATCACCAGTGGGTTCTTCATGGCTCCCGAGTTCCCCAATTCTGTCAGGTCTGCTAGGGCCTTCTCCACAGACTGTATTAGGTCAATGACCTTTCTTGGTTGGTTCCCCTTCACAGGCGGCATCTTTTCCAGCTCCTCAAGGATTTCTATTGTAATGGTTGCGTCATTGCCATACCTGTTGTCCAAGATTCGGAACATTTCATCTGCAGTGCTGTATGTTGACAGTCTGAGTTCTTTTGAGATCTTGACCTCCACACTCTCCATTAGTTGGATTTTCTTGACTTCTGGTGATCCAGATGGCTCACCTTGCCTTTGAAGGCTCTCCCAGTCTTTTTTCCATCGATGGTAGTCTCTTCGACTGCCGGTGAAGATGGGTAGAGTTGTTGGCTTTATCCTAATTATTGGAGTTCCCGGTTGTTGTAGAGGTCTCACTGTGCCTTGGTCAGCGCGTCTTGCCGTGGCAAATTCGAACTTCCTTCTCTCCAGCCTGCTGTTTGATGTTCTGAGGGCCTTGATTCTTCCATTCACTTCCTCCTTTAGGTTCATAGGGATCCATTTTTCCCAAGCAGACATGGATAACATGGCATCATTCACCCTCTTGTCCAGTATAGCCATGAGCACTTCAAAGCCCTCCAAATTGGCACTTTCGACTGGTATGTTATTCGCTTGGTCATTAGTCTTTTCTGCTTCCTGAATTGCCATCTCAAGTTCACTGTTGCCGTAACTTGACCACAGGTTGGTTCGCACAAAGTCTCTCATTTCCTCCATCTTTGTTTCGGCTTCTTTGACTGTGTTATCTATGTCGGCTTCTTGCACTTCATCAAGGGCTCCTTCTGGATCTCCGTCCTTGATGTCAGCTTCCAGGCCGATCCTGTAGTCTTCATTTGTATCGAGTACTTTTCTGAAGCGGTAGGCCAGTTTCGTGAACTCCTCTTTCAATTCTTCTTGAAGCATGTTTTTCCCTCCTCTTGAAATAAAGTTGGCCTGTCGAGTGAAGCTGCTTTTAGCAGTGGTCCTCTCCTTCTTGAGTTCTTTGACCGATCTCCCCAGGACTTCTTGTGCCATCTTTTCTTCTTCGAGTTATCTCTGCGTCCACAGCTTATGGTTCAAGCTGCTCGCAGGTGGTTTACAACTGTCAAGTTCCCACAGTTTTAGCTCCAAATGACAGAGAACAACTCAATTTTTCCAACTCATTCAACTTCTTTATTTTCCAACTTTTCATTTCATTGTTGGCTTTGTTGAGAGTTGATTATCGTCAGGTTGTAAACCTTTGAACACAGAAACAAAGAAAGGTTAACAACATTGTAAATCAACAAATAAAGCATCTCTAACTCACTATTTTTAAACAATGATTCCAAGTTCAAATTCAAGCGTCTTCAAATAAGTAAGCTTTTAACAGTAAGTATTCCAAAGGTAAGTATTTAACATAATTAAACTTTTAAACAGCAAGTATTTAAACTTTTAAACAGCAAGTATCTAAGGTAAGTATTTAAGGTTTTAAAGGTAAGTAAAGTATTTAAGGTAAGTAATTTATTTAAAGGTAAGTAAATGTTTTACTTTTTAGACATTCAATCAATTTAATGTTTTCAGGCAAAAGTTTTCAAACATTAAAGTAACAAACTGTTTTATAAACTGTTTTCAAATCACTTAAATGTTTAGATAATGATTTAAAGTCAGCATTTTAAATAAATATTTTAAATTAAATGAGCCATTTAAGCCCTTTAAATTGAATATAGGAAAAGCCCTTTAAATGGATTAGAAAAATATAAAGAGAAAAGGATAGCTGATCTGAGCTTAAAGATCAGACCTTGTCAATGAAATTTACTTTTTTAACTTAACCTTTTAACATTTTACATCTTTTTAATGTTAGACATTTTAACTTCACATTATGCCTTAAGGAATTAATCAATGGCTTTTACAAATAAAGCTGTCAAACAACTTCAATTCCATAACTTAGTAAACAGGTTTGTTTGGCTGCAGTGACTACTAAACCCAAACCTTTTAACAATAACATAAACAACGCATTAAGCAGCTTTTTAAATGCATTAAGTAAATGAACATTTACAGACCATTGGTGCCTTGGAAACTAATTCAGTGGTGTGGAACTTGGTATCAGCAGTCTGTTGTTCTGGAACTTCTCCTCTCGGTGTTGTTTGTTCACTGACTGAGTGAACAGCACCATTCCTTTTCAGGTGAATTCAACTGCAAATCAGCCAACGCCCAAACGAGCAGCCATCTTTGCAGGCTGCTGCATTTTGGGAAATGCAGTTCTTGCAGAGTGGCTGAGCTGACCATACTGTGTGCAGAGCTGAGATCTGGGATTTGACCCAACATAGACCAATCTGGGAACTAAATCTAAATCAATAGCTTTCTTCACAAATGTGTTCATAAAGGTGATTACTATCACCTCTGAACTTTCTTAATCACAACTCCCTTCGGAAACTTTGTGGGAGCCAATCAAAGTTGGGGGTATCCCGAGGGCCTAGGATTAAAGGGGGAAAAATAAAAAATGGCCAATGTGAGCGTATGAGGTGTGTAATTAGGGTATTTTGGGGCTGCTGAATCCATTCCAACCATTAGTTATCAGTAAAAATGACTCCTTGGCCATAAAATAGGCCACGAGACATATAATATTGGCAATAAAAAAATGGTTGGAGTAGGGTTTGAATTCATGAAAACTATTCAAGATCAGGCGGGTAAGCGCACATCATGACACACAAAACATAGGGACTAACAGGACACAGGTGAACTCGAATGACATGATTGGCTAAGCCTTAGCCAATTAGGTCTATGTTATGGCCAAGGAGTCATTTAAACTGAAAACTAATGGTTGGAATGGATTCAGCAGCCCATAAATACCCTAATTACACACCCCATATGCTCATATTGGCCATTTATTTTATTTTATCCCCTTTAATCCCAGGCCCAGGTATCCCGATACCCCCAACTTTGATTGGCTCCCACAAAGTTTCCGAAGGGAGTTGTGATTGAGAAAGTTCAGAGGTGATAGTAGACATCTTTATGAACACATTTGTGAAGAAAGCTATTGGTTTTTGATTTAGTTCCCAGATTCGTCTAACACTCGGCTAACTTTACCTTACTAGTAAGTGACCTACATTTATCGATCCCTAAACTGTCATAAAGAGGAATACACAGGGCTGTGGGTCAGTCAGGTAGTCAGACTGAAAGGACGTGCATGGATGGGTTCTACTGTATGTTCCACACTTACAGTACATAACCCTAAACCCTAACCCTAGTGGGGAACATACAGTAGAACCTGGGGAACATTGGGATGACCCCGCCAGGACAACTCTTAAGGAACACTGTTTATTTTTTGTCTTTGATAGCTACAAGTCAAACTCGTGGGGCAAAGGGAGAGGGAGTCAGAATCAGAACCAACACTAGTATAGTGAAGTAATATTTGACCAGGAGTAAGCTATCAATGCTTTGACTCAAGCACTGAGGTTGAGTACTTTGTGCAACACTGTCAATTAGGGGTGTAACGATAGAGTAACTGAATCAAACAATCAATTTTAATTTGCAATTATCTACTATATCGTTTGCAAAAGCAAAATATCGTACCGCTTTGGCTTTGTATCGTATTGTTTTGCGATAATCGTTATCGAAACGTTTTGCAATGCAAATAATTGATTGTATGGAAACTAAGAATTTGTGCCTTGTATTTGGCAATTTTAAGTGGGAAAATGAAAAAGTGGGTTCTAATTACCTTTCCATTCAATATAGCTACTCTTGGTCTATTGATAAATGTGTGCAATCTCTGTGTTCATGTCAAGGTGCAGGTTTTTCCATATGTGTTGAAATATAATGTCCATGTATTTGCTAGATAATCACAGTGTTTACTTCCATAATAATAGATTTTGTTGTTTTACACAGATTTCATTCTTTGCTAAATAGTTACTATATCGATTTTAAATCATTGAATCGAATCGTATCGTATCGCCATGAATGAACCAATATCGTCCATGTATCGTATCGTTAACCATGTATCGTGATGCGTATCGTATCGCTGTTAAAATGTATTGTTACACCCCTACTGTCAATGATCTTGAAATGGTCGCATTCCCCACGTATGCAGGAACGCAAAGTCCACTGGAAGCGGAGCTGCGGTCGGTGCTCCAACGCAGGATCCTGGTCCTGGACGGAGGCATGGGAACCATGATCCAGAGGTACGGCCTGGAAGAGGAGCACTTCAGGGGGGAGGAGCTCAAAGACCACCCTCACCTGCTGAAGGGAAACAACGACGTGCTCAGCATCACCCAGCCTGATATCATCTACCAAATACACAAGGTACTCAAACCATAGGGCTTTTAAGCCGTGACGTCAAAAGGCCTGATTTACACTGCCACCGAAATCTAGCCTGAATCAGATCTGTGTCACATCAAAAGTGGAATCCATTTTTTTTAAATAGTCTAAATGCAGACAGGTCACATGCAGGTCACATGAAATCTGATTTCTAGAAACCACATCAAGAGGTGGTTTCAAATCTGATTTCTAAAGATGTGTCTCAGTCTGAATGCACTAACCTGATCTAACGAGCCAAGTCACATAATATGAAACTTCTAAAATCAGATTTCATGTGACCTGCATGTGACCTGTCTGCATTTAGACTAATTTAAGCAAATCGGATTCCAATCTTGATGTGTCAAAGATCAGATTCAGGCTGGATTTGAAAATCAGTCTGAACACACAGATCAGATCTGGTCACTTGCAAATGCAGTGTGAACAGTCGGGCCAAAAGATCAGATGTGAGAACAAAATCAGATTCAGGCTAGATTTGACTGCAGTCTAAACCCAGCCTTTGTAGTCAGACCTCCAAGCAGATATATTGTCAATATCTGTCCCTCGCTATTTCAACAGATCCGAGACAAAAATAAACGACTAAAGTATAATTCTACCACTTTCCTTTCAATAACAAAGAGAGGAAAAATCAGTAAATAGTAAAAATAGTAAAAAGATTCGCTTTTTTGGGGGGCAAAAGTTCTCCTCTGCCTACAAAATGATGTCAGACTTAACAGCCCCATAGGGATGGACCCATATGAAAGGTCTGGGCCGATACAGTGTTGTTTTTGACAGCAAATCTAGTTTTAGTTTTAGTCTTTGAATTTCTTTGAATAAAATTTCTTCTAGTTTTAGTCATAATTTAGTCACCTGACAAGTTTAAGTTTTAGATAGATAGATAGATAGATAGATACCTTTATTATCCCAAGTCTAATTTTAGACAACTAAATATCATAAGATTTTAGGCGACTAAATCTACAGTTGATTTAGTCAACTAAAATGTATTTTGGCAGGCCTTGATGACATTGTAATGACTGATTTTACACTTGGTTGCGTGCTGAAAATAGCCGATCTACAAGCTCACAAGGCGTTTTAGTCTAGTTTTGATTTTGCTGACGGAATTGTCAATATATTTAGTCTTAGTTTTAGTCATCACAGCTTAGTTTTTATTTCGTTTTCGTCAGTGAAAAAAACGCAGTCGACAAACATTTTTCGTCATAGTTTTAGTAGACGAAATCAACATTGGTCCGATACCGATGTAGGCCTGAACACAAATCAGTTTCACTTTAGATTTGAACCACTTTAGCCATTATGTTATGCTTTAACTATAAAAAAATAGCAGATATACAAGCTCACAGCACGTCACCGAGTGCCGCGCCGCGAGCTTGTAGATCTGCTATTTTTTACCCCGATTCTATAAATGTCTTCTAAATCCTTCTTCTAAATCAGTGGTTCTCAAAACTTTTCATGTCAAGGACCCCCAAAATTACATGTGTTTGGCCACGGACCCCCATCTCAAAATATTTAGTTAGAGGGACCACCCAGAAGCAAATATTTGAGTTACAAAATGTTCGCTTTAAAAATACGTAATATTGAAAGATTTGCACAAATCTTTGCAACTTTTCAAAAATAGCAGATCTACAAGCTACAGTCATGTAGCATTGGGGGTCCTTTTGTACTATTACAATTTGTCAAGCTCATAAACAACCAGTAAGACTCCCTAATCGGGAGATAAGCGACCGTCATGCCGCAGTGTGATTTTAGGGCAAACTGTGTAGGAGCAGTGTCCAAAAATGTGTTTTAAAAAATCGGCCTGAAGGGGGCGCTAAATGGGACAGATCCATGTTGATGACATGAGTGTAGACATACTGTGTATTGATTTGTGTGATTTTAGGGCAAAATCTGTAGGAGCAGTGTCCAAAAATGTGTTTTAAAAAATCGGCCTGAAGGTGGCGCTAAATGGGACAGATCCATGTTGATGACATGAGTGTAGACATACTGTGTACCGATTTGCGTGATTTTTGGCCAAAAATTGTAGGAGCTGTGTCCATAAATGTGTTTTGCAAGAACCGGCCTCATGGTGGCGCTAGAAGAGGGTCATGTGAGAATTGATGGGTGGAGGTTGTGGTTTGGCAGGCAAGGAGTGTGCGTGCAAAATAAACAATAAATGTTTAGATCTCCAGCATGCCTAGAGGCGCAGGGAGGAGGTTAGATAGATAGATACCTTTATTATCCCAAGGGGGAAATTCAGTTGTCCAGTTGTAGCACAGCAGTATACAGTTATTTACAAAGTTACAGAGACGTAAGAAAAAATATAGATAAGAGGGAAAAAAAACAAGAGCAGTACAGTACCAATAAAGAGAAGGTGCATCAATAGAAGGGGGCGAATAATATATAAGTATATATACATAAAGTGTCTTACAAAAGAGACTGTAGCAGTCAATGCTAGTTAGTGCAACAAGTATCTCACTGTCATTGTTAAACAAAGCAAAATACTCAAAAACTACCAACACAACCTAATAGTGCAATGTCAAAAATCGGTGCAAAAAAAAAAAACGGCTCAGAGAAGAAGAAACTAGGAAGCGTGCCACCGCAAGACGCACATGAGCACTCTCCCTGGAAGGTCCTTAGGGGTCAAAGTCAATACAGCAATAGTATTATTGTTATTGTTTTCATATTTGTGTTAATGTTTAAATTGGGAATGGAATCGGGTCATAGGTTTATGCTCTTATAACTAAGACTTCATGTGCAGTGCTATAGCATATTCGTCCGGACAGTTTTGTGTTGGGTAACGGGTCGGGTAACACATTACCGGGATGTCTATTTATTCTGATGGCCCCTTCTCCCTTTATAAACCGTGAAATTGTGTGGGAATGTTCTGTGAGCCGTCCAAATCTAAAAATAAAGAGTTTCCCCAAGTGTGGTTGAAGGCTTCAGAAGTTATGTTGCTGTGTGGTATGTTTAACCCATTTAGGCCTAGCATTATTGAACGCTTTAACCAGTGAAAAATTGCAGATATACAAGCTCACAGCGCGGCACCGAGTGCCGCGCTGCGAGCTTGTAGATCTGCAATTTTTGAAAAAAGTCGTGAAAATGTGTGCAAATCTTTGAATATTATGTATTTTCAAAGCGAACGTTTGTAACTAAAATTTTGCTTCTGGGTGGTCCCTGGAACTAAATATTTTGAGATGGGGGTCCGTGGCCAAATAAATATAATTTTGAGGGTCCGTCACATGAAAAAGTATGAGAACCACTGACATAGTAGTCTCTCAAGAACAGACTAACTGAGCTCCATTTAAGTGAAAAGGACCTTTTCTTTGACGATGGCTGGCCAGATTGCTGACATAGAAACATAGGTTTTTCAAAAAAACCTTAGAAGGATTCAAAAGACACTCGGGTCAAATCGGGTCAAAATTCAAATTTTCACGATTTTTCAAAAATCGCAGATCTACAAGCTCGCAGCGCGGCACTCGGTGCCGCGCTGTGAGCTTGTATATCTGCTATTTTTCAATAGTTAAAGCATAAAATCATGATACACAAAATGTGTACCCGTTCTAAATGGGTTAATTAGAACTTATAGATCTGCCATTCTTTGCTGTTTGTTGTATGCCGAAGTGGTGAACTTCGTGTTATGTCCATGAATTGAATACCAAGGACCTCCGATGTATACAAGACCGTAAAACGACTTGTTTGGCGCGTTCCTTTTAGGCAGGGTGTTTAATTGTTCTTGTACTGTACTACTTTTTTTGTATTGACTATACTTGTACTGTTCTTCATTTTTGTCTAATAAAATATTCAATCAATCAAACTATACATAACATTCCATATTTGCGAAGTACAAATAAGTACAAGAGGCAATTGAGACAGCCCCTCCACAAACCTCATTATTAGAGTCAAATTTCAAGGAATTCTCACACAGCAACTTGTCATTGCCGTGTGGGGTTTGGAGGATTATGTAGTTGAAGGAGAGTGACAGCGACAGCAAGACAGCTAAATGTGTGTTGTACCTGCAAGTAAATAAGTAAGTAGCCTTGAGAACCAACGGTTCCAGGGAGCTTTGTAGTTGTATTTGATGGGGATCGAGTGTACAGTTTGAATGGGACTAGTACATTGACTACAGCAGTGTTTCTCAAATGGGGGTACGTGTACCCCTAGGGGTACGCAGAGGTACTGCTGGGGGTACTCAAGATAATGCCCCCCAAAAAGAAAAATAGAAGTATAAATCATGATACTATTATTCATAGTTAAATAATTAACTACTTGAATTGAACGAGAAGTAGAAACAACATTTACTGTTATTTTGGAGAAACTTGTTGTGAGCCTGATAGTTTCTAACCCAAATTACATGGCACCAGGCAACTGGTATGTTTTTGAATGTTGTTTGAATGTAAGTTATTGACATGAAAACTGGACTGAAATGTTATGGCCACAGTGTTGAAACTCTCACTCCCTTTTTTATTTGTTGTGATGTTATATTCTTTAAAAGGGGGGTTATCATATACCGCTAGTTATGGTTTTAATTGCAGTTAGGAAAATGTTGTTGTCGGGTAAAGGGGGTACTTGGATTCAAAAATCAGCGAAAGGGGGTACTCAAGCTAAAAAAGATTGAGAAACACTGGACTACAGTATAGTATCCAGTACATTTATTCAAGTACTGTACTTTTTACAATTTTTAGGTATTTTTACTGGATTATTTCCCATTTTCAGTACTTTTACTTCTTTACTCCACGACATCTAGAAAATGTGAGTAGCCTACTTTTTCCATCACTGGTGTAATCGTACATTACCTTGCACTTGACACAGTGTGAGACAAACAGAGACAAACAGAGATGACACTTGACAAAGTGTGAGAACATACTGTATTCGCAGCGCGAGGCGTTGTGAGCTTGTAGATCGGCTATTTTTGAAAAAGAGGTTTGGTGTAGAGGGGGAAAAGTGCAGACTAAGTACAGAGTGAAAGGTCAAGTTTATTAAGTATTGAGTGGTTAAATATCTGAAAACACAAATTGACGTGAATCCAAAATACACTGATGATTGTGCTGTCAAACAATGAAACTATATGGAATCTATGAAAAGGTTGTGGGGGTCCCTGCTTCATCAGTTCATCTCTGTCTCAACTAAGGGGAAACCCTTTTCATTCCTCTGTGTTTGTCCATACAGGAATACCTGCTAGCCGGCGCTGACATCATTGAGACTAACACCTTTAGCAGCACTAGCATTGCTCAGGCTGACTATGGACTGGACCACATGGTAAGAACTGCATGTGTTACTGCACCGTCGTCCACACACAATACAATTATCATTGAAGGGAAGCTTTAAAGGGGCCCTGCCATGACTTCACATTTTACATTTTTTTTTCAAGTTTTTTGGTCTTCCCAGTGTCTCTTTTAGCCCCCCCAAAAAAACAATTAATTAACTCTAACCCTTGCCTTTCATTTCAGTGATTTTCTGAATGGGCGTGTCTGAACGGTACTCTTTTGAAATCGGCCCCCATTCTATGTCACAGGAGGCTCATTTCCTATTGGGCCGAATCAAGAAGGGGGCGGTACTTTTTGGGAGGCTATATTCTATTGAGACTATATATATGAGGTGGAACCACGAGGTAAAGTGGTGCTAAAATTGGAACGATACAGAGAAGATTACGATTGCATCTACATGGTTCTCATCATGGTTCTCTAATATTCTCTGTATCGTTCCCAAAGACAGCGCCCCGTTGCCAACAAAGGGCATTTTGGCATTGCATCTGAAATGGCTTGGAATTAGATACAGACAGAACATGACATTTCAATATCTGAGTTGTTGTTTAGACCTGTATAAAACCGTATTACAGACCAATATGTATATACAATATATATTTTTAAAGGCATGATGGGGCCCCTTTAAAGAAGCTTACCATCAATCAAAAAAAAAAAAATATATATATATATATATATATATATATATATATATATATATATATATATATTCTTAAAGGTCTCATGACATGCTGTTTTTTATAAAACATTGAAGTCTTTATCATGATCCTTCAAATGTGTATTAAGGTTTTCACTGAAGAATCCACTCCAGGGATCAATGGCAGGTTCTTTTCTGAGGCCTTTTCAGTTGCAATAAAAAAGAGAGAAATTTGATGTCATGAGACCTTTAGGATGACATTCAGAAGGTAGTCACTATACATTTAGTTTCGAGGGAATATATTCAGAGATCTTCTCCTAATAATTGTCTGTTTTTGATGTTGAACGACGCTATCCATGTGACTTGCAGGCATATCGCCTCAACCGGACGTCAGCGGAAATCGCCAGGCGAGCGGCCGATGATGTCAGCAGAAAGACAGGTCAGCTGGGCACGGGGGGGGGGGGGGGGGGGGGGGGGGGGGGCTGTGTGTGGCGGGATTCGGCGCACTGGTCCAGGGGACTTCTCTCTATCTGTATGTAACACACGTGTGACCGTTCTCCTCACCAGGTTGCAAACGTTACGTGGCAGGATCATTGGGTCCCACCAATAAGACTCTCTCTGTGTCGCCCAGCGTGGATAGACCTGACTTCAGGAACATCAGTAAGAAAGTCTTTGTTCTTCGTTCTTCGTTCCACATGTGGAGCAACACGCTATTCTTCACAGTACAGACCCCCACTGAACAGTCAGGCACCCCCACCAACTTGTAGGAGTTGTTCACTAGTGCATATCGGCCCTTTTCACAATTTGAGGAAATCTTTGTCTATTCTTCTGACTTACACATACGTCATGTCCTAGTATGAGCGAATAGGACAAGCGGATCAACGTCATGTGATTCCCTGGTTTGATCCGGAAAAAACTCGAATGTGTGTCTCAAAGGATATATTACTGGCAGAATCGCGGAAGGGTTTAGAGCAGGGGTTTTCAACGTTTTCAGCCCAGGGACCCCTTAGTTGAGAGAGAGATGAAGCAGGGACCCCCACAACCTTTTCATATATTCTATATTTCATTGTTTGACAGCACAATCATCAGTGTTTTTTGGATTTAGGTCAATTTGAGTTTTCAGATATTTAACCACTTGAACCGTCAATACTTAATAAAGTTGACCTTTCACTCTGTACTTGGTCTGCTCTTTTTCCCCTCTACAAAACCTATTTGCCAAAAATAGCAGATCTACAAGCTCACAACGCCTCGCGCAAGCTCACAATGCCTCGCAGCGCGAGGCGTTGTGAGCTTGTAGATCGGCTATTTTTGGCTAAAGTTCTCAGAATATGGACGCTAGGGTTCAAGACGTGGTTAATATAAAAAAGGAGAAAAAAAGTTTTCTATCACACAAAGATTTGGAGGACCCCCTGTAGTGACTCTGAGGACCCCCTAGGGGTCCCGGACCCCCTGTTGAAGACCCCTGGTTTAGAATATTTGGTGGTCCCATTTTCACTCTTCCCTACACCGGGGTTTGTTAGCTGCACAACAATGCTTCACCATCTGTGTGTTGCGCTATGAGGAAATAAACCCATAAAATGTAACAACTTGTGGGTTCCGTAATGGGCATTACGGAACCCACGCATTCACGAATAGTGATTTTTAGTATTCGAATATTCGACAGGACTGGCCTAACTGGCCTAACTGTCAAATATTAAGTAAGCAAGAGGTGAACATTGTGAAAATAGCCGATCTACATGCTCACAACGCCTCGCGTTGTGAGCATGTAGATCTGCTATTTTCACAATATTTATCTGCGGAACCGAGTCACATTAAATGTAATACCTACAATTCCAAGTGCTTGTCAGGGGGTCCCCAATTCAAATATGTTTATTTTGGGGGTCACGGCCTAAAAAGGTTTGAGAAGCCCTGGTATAGAGCGTTAACAAATTCATACACCAGGGGCATTGACAACTCATTCTTATGACTTCCTATCTAGCCAAGCTTTATAAACTAGAAAACAATACAAAAATAAAAACAATAATAAAGCGAATATTTGAATATTTGGTGAATGCCCTAGGCCTAGTGTGTTGTACACCCGAACAAAAAATTAAAGCCTGTATGTGTCAAAGTATGGATGCCAGGTTTTCAGTGTGTGTCTGCATCATGTGTCCACCCCAGCATTCGATGAGCTGGTAGAGGCCTACTCGGAGCAAGCCAGAGGCTTATTAGATGGAGGTGCAGACATCCTGTTGGTGGAGACCATCTTTGACACTGCTAATGGGAAGGTATGTCCTGACTGGTTTAAAGGACAACTTTGTTTTTTTAACAACAAGGGATCATATTTTAGATTATCATTAGAGAAAATAAAACATTGAGTGTTAAAGGGATATTCCACTTTCAAAAAAAACTTTTGGTCATTGTATCGTCTAATCAGGCTTTTATGAACACCCTGAACAGATTTTAATTTGCTTGATTCAATATTTAGATATTTGATGTAAATGTTATCCTGCCCTCCTCTCCTGGGCCTCTCCCCATACACACCTATTTTAACTTCAAACTCCATTTTAACCATGATAGATTCATAATAACACCGATTATTTTCTCTAGTGACTCATAATACCCTCCTAATACGTGAGCAGGCCGTGTTTTTCCAATAACTTTTTTTTTATTGTATTTAATTTTTTTCATTTTCCCAAAGAATTATTAAAAATAAAAGGAAAAAGTTATTGAAAAAACACGGCCTGCTCACATATTAGGAGGGTAGTATGAGTCACACGAAGAAATAATGGGTGTTTTTAATGAATCTATCATGATTAAAATGGAGTTTGAAGTTACAATGGGTGTGTGTGGGGAGAGGCATATTGAATCAAGCAAATTAAAAACTGTTCAGGGTGTTCATAAAAGCCTGATTAGATGATAAAATGACCAAAAGGTTTTTTGAAAGTGGAATATCCCTTTAAAATGTTTTCATTTACTTCTTTCTATCGTTTTAGTGATTTTAATGATTTTGATTTGCATGCATGCCCCCAGGTTGGGGGCATGCATGCAAGTGGCTAAATATGTCTTTTTAGACACAATAAGCCCATTCCCAAGATGCACCACAATCTTTCATGGGCAGATATGACTTATGGGTGCTGGTGTAAATAGTAACAAAGAAATTGCTTATTGTGTCTAAAAAAAGACATATTTAGCCACGCATGCCCCCACCCACTGAAACCAAAATAATAAAATCGCTAAAACAATAGAAAGCAGTAAATGAAAACATTTTAACGCTCGTCTTTTCTTTTCTCTAATTACAATTTAAAATATGAACAAAAAACAAAGGTGTCCTTTAACCAATAGAATTCTACAGTATATGCCCAGTAATTTATTTTCAACATCCAAGTAATGATATATATATATATTTTTAATCAACATGTGAATCTTGTTTGTCCTTGGTTTCACATCACAGGCAGCCCTATTCGCCATCAGCAATCTTTTTGAGAATGACTACCAGCCAAGACCAATATTTGTACGTACATACAGCGGCGCACAAGTATGCCATTTAATCCATTCAGAACGGGTACACTATATTCAGTATATTGTGTATCATTATTTTATGCTTTAACTATTGAAAAATAGCAGATATACAAGCTCAAAGCGCGGCACCGAGTGCCACGCTGCAAGCTTGTATATCTGCTATTTTAGAAAAATCGTGAAAATCAGAATTTTGACCTGATTCTATAAGTGTCTTTTGAATCCTTCTAAGGTGTTTTGAAAAACCTATGTTTCTATGTCAGCAATCTGGCCAGCCATCGTCAAAGAAAAGGTCCTTTTCACTTAAATGGAGCTCAGTTAGTCTGTTCTTGAAATACTACTATGTCAGTGGTTCTCAAACTTTTTCATGTGTAGGACCCCCAAAATGATATGTATTTGGCCACGGACCCCCATCTCAAAATATTTAGTTCCAGGGACCACCCAGAAGCGAAATTTTAGTTACAAACGTTCACTTTTTCAAAAATAGCAGATACATCTGCTGTTTTTCACTGGTTAAAGCATTCAATAATTATAGGCCTAAATGGGTTAATTATGAAACGGTTTGCTATGTAATGTCAAAGCAATAAGGGTTGATCTGAACTATGAAACGTATCTAAAACAGTTGTATGAAGGTCTATGGTTGCTAACCTTGGTGTTCTGTTTCATCAAGATCTCAGGAACCATCGTGGACAGGAGTGGACGGACACTTTCAGGACAGACGGCGGAGGCGTTTGTGATCAGTGTAGCCCACGCTAAGCCACTATGGTCAGTCACAACAGTGGTTCTCAACCTTTTCAGGCTGTGACCCCCAAAATAATCATATGTTAACTGGGGACCCCTCCACCCTGACGAGCACTAAGAGTTGAGGCATCACGTTTTGTACAACACGGTTCTATTGTGAAAATAGCAGATCTACATGCTCATGTTGCGAGGCGTTGTGAGCATGTAGATCTACTATTTTCACAATTTCTGCCTCTAATATTTGGCAATTTGGTCAATGTTTAATTTGTTATTTTAGAGGTATTAAAAAGTCCTTAAATTGTCACTATAGAAATGTACAGACGGGAAAGTGTTTTCCGCTGGTGTTTCAGTCCGAGTGTATCAAAGGGTGCGTTCAGGCGTGGGTTTAGGCACTCACTACACTGAGCACACACCCGGTGCGCATTTCCGAACGCACCCTTTGATACACTCGGACTGAAACACCAGCAGAAAACACTCTCCCATGTGCAGACACTCTTAAACTTTATGCTGGTTTGTTTACTATTGAAGGAGAAAAAAAAATTGCACATTAAATTAATCATATGGGGACGCCCTGGCGACCCCCCCTGGGGGTCCCGACCCACAGGTTGAGAACCACTGAGTTACAGTATATCTGGGGACGTTGTGTTTTATTAAATATTATTAGTTTAATCTGTTTCGCTTATTAGGCATTAGGTGGTATACAGTATAATATGTCCCACGCTCAGGCCCGGCGCTACAGGGGGGTCTGGGGGGGGCATTGCACCCTCAGTTGCAAGTTGTGCCCCCTCAGTTTATATTCTATGTTAAGTCAAGAAAATATAAAAAACAACGCAAATATTGTCTGAATATTATTATTGTCATAGAGATTACAATAACAGTATTGAAACACATTTTAATCCGCAATTTAACATCACCTAAACCACAGCGCAGTAGCGGCAGCTATTATTTCAGCTCCCAAAAACTGGCATCTGTTGTAGGTATTATAGATAATAAAAAGAATGTTCATTATTACTGGCCTATATAAAAATATGTGCCCCCTCACAATTTTCAAAAGCCCCCTCATTTCATCCTGCAGCCGGGCCTGCCCACGCTACTGTTTACCCTGACTATATTAGTTAGCAGTTAGCAATGAAAAAACGCAGTGCAGTGTGCAACCAGCTTAAATGTTTTGAGGATTTTATTCTGCACTTTAATATATATAATTATATTCTTTGTTTCAGTATTGGTCTGAACTGTGCACTGGGGGCAGCAGCAATGAGGCCCTACATAGAGGCCATTGGAAAGATCACCCCAGCTCTCATTCTCTGCTATCCTAATGCAGGTAAACCCATAATATGTAATGTCTAGCTCACTTGCATGTCATCGCCTATTGTTTTTTTTCCAAAATGTTTGAAAATAGGGTTTGAGTGGTATCTTATGTTTCGTTTGACAAATGGTACCTGTTTTTTATGAATGAGGACATTCTGCTGCCTAGCTTCATAGTCGGGGGATATCTTCAGAAATAGTGTCATATAAAAAATAAAAAATAAAAATAAAAAAATCCTTGGGCAAGGAATGGCCCCACAAAACTATGGTTTAGTGATGAGTCATCACTTTTCACATTTTTGAGGGAGCCGCCTTTACCCCAAGGAATGTTTTCTTGCAAAACAAATGCTTGCAATGGATTCAGAATCATGAAAAACCCCTAGTTTGACCCCTCACATACTACTTAAAGCATATGTATATTTTGGTGTGTTTTATCCCGTATAGTTAATTTAATGGGACCCCACCTTTCAGCAGCTGTCAAGGATTCTCCTAGGGAAACTGAATTTCAGTCTTTGTGAGATGTGTTACTAGACACCTTTACAAACTCATTGGTGAAGAAATGTTTTGGTAAGGAATTTATTCCAGGACTTTTTAAGTTAGTCCCCGACTATCAGCTGGTCTTGGTATCTATGAATGCCAAACATCTTGCGACAAAAATGGTTTGAAATAAATACTTGTCTGGTAATGTTTGTATCTTAGGACTCCCCAACACTTTTGGAGGATATGACGAGACTCCTGCCGTGACTGCCTCACATCTGAGGGTGCGTATGGAGCATGGAATGCACATACTAGTGATACGTTTATGAGCCTCTGAGGGTGCGTATGGAGCATGGAATGCACATACTAGTGATACGTTTATGAGCCATTTTTTCATATAGGCCTACTGATGATAACTTTCCCATTATTTGAACCCTAGTTAGAGACAGTGCATGTGAACTGCTCTGGAGCATCTGTTGGGTAGATGTTTTGTTTTCTCTGTTGCTCTGCAGGAATTTGCCCGGGACGGCCTGGTGAACGTAGTGGGAGGCTGCTGTGGGACCACGCCCGCTCACATCAGGTCATTATAGTGGTATTATTCAAAACCAGGGGCGCGCAGAGAATGTGGGAGAGGCAGGGGCTGACATTTCTAAAAGGGCCTTTAGGTGAAAATACCGAAAATAGGCAAATAGCAGACCTCCAAGCTCACAACGTGTCGCACTGCGAGGCGTTGTGAGCTTGGAGGTCGGCTAAGCATAATCAAGTCAATACTGGAGATGTTGCGTACGGCATGGATTTCTACACGCAGAGGGCAATTCTTTTAACATAACATGCTGCATTCAAGTTCAGGAGAGTTTGGACAAAGCAGTTCTCTTGAATGCTGCCTTCAGGTCAAAGTTTTTTTCCACCATAGTAAAAACTGCATTCATGGTCTGGGGAGGTCTAGCCCAAGGAATGTTTTTTGTGCAAAACATATGCTTGCAATGGATTCAGCATCATGAAAAACCCCTGGTTAGACCCCTCACATGCTACTTAAAGAAGATTTTTTGGGGGTCCTTTTTTCCTTTATACTGTAGCAAGTGAATGGGTAGGTGCAAGACATTTTTAAAAATGAACACCTTGGGACGATATTTCAGCCTGTTACCTAGCAGAATCTTAAAATACAACCTTTTAACAGCTAGGTGGCGAGAAAAAAAATCCACCCTATGCGCGTGGACCCCCCTTTCCTACTAGACTAAAAGGGCAGGGGCTCAATCCCCCTTTGATGTCTATGTGTGCACATGCCTGTTCAAACAAAACAGTAAGACCAAACCTTCTCTCTCTCTCTCTCTCTCTCTCTCTCTCTCTCTCTCTCTCTCTCTCTCTCTCTCTCTCTCTCTCTCTCTCTCTCTCTCTCTCTGTCTATCCAGGGCCATAGCAGAGGCAGTCAAGCAGTGCAGGCCTAGAGTGCCCTCTGCTGATATCTTTAAGAACTACATGCTGCTCTCAGGTAACAGAACCTCTTACTAGGCCTGCACAGTAAAAACCGAACTTCTTGCATTCCATTTGTACAATTTCAGAGTTAAATTAACTTAAATTAACCTACTTTCAAATACTACATTGTATTGCTATAGCAAATGTTTCTCAAATATAGATACGGCGCTGTGGTACTACGGGCATACATGAAAAATCAATGTTGTGATGACACAGAATATTAATAGAAAGCAATACTTATTTGCATTAAACTGTTTTATTTTGAACATATTTACATAAAAACTTAATGGACTTACCGAAGTGTTATGACCACAGTTTTAAAATCTCCATATATCGCTAAAAACCCCAGAACAACAATCTACTTGTCTTGGACTCTTCGCCCTCCTGGACCTCCAAACTGTGGAATAATTAAACTCCATGTTACATTTACCTTGCTTATAGTAAATCGCTCTGGATTAAGAGCGTCTACTAAATGCCTAAACTGTTAGTTGTAAAACCGTGGTGATTACCATTCTTTCACTCCATTTCTAATGTTCTTCAACACATTCCCTGGTCATTAGGGCTCGAGCCGTTCAGGATTGGTCCCGACACTAACTTCGTCAACATCGGAGAGCGCTGCAATGTGGCGGGCTCCCGGAAGTTCGCCAGGCTGATTCTGGAAGGAAATTACGAAGTGAGTCTGGCTATTATGTTGTTTGACACACTGATTCAGAGCCATCAGTTTTACCCAGGGGCATAGTTCAGCCGATTTGCGCTGTTTTTCCCCGCGAGGTACCAAAAAGAATTGTCTACATTGGACCCTATTCGTTTTCCCCTTTGATTTTCTAACCTTAATAAACGTTGTCATAAATACTTTATGGTTCCTGTCGCTAGTGAAAAACTCCCTTTCAATCACCATGATATGCATTTTGAGCAAATATGGTCCCATTTATGTTAAACTTGATGATACATTTGCGGGGGGAGTGGCCAACTAAGCTGATACCAGCCGGCTGTGTTCTTTTTCGTGTGCTGTATTTCGGGAGGCTCCGACCACATTCTCCCATGTATCCTTGCAGTTCCACGTGACCGTTGGCAGCCAATAGCATTCCTTATGATTCCTGGGGTACCTTTCAAACAATGATGGCGACACCCATACAAGGGACAAAAAAAACTCATTTTCGCTGCATAGAAAGCAATGGCGTCGCACCGTCCATATTTTTCTACAATCTATGGTTTTACCACCCATCGGTATCGGCAAATATGCGTGTCCCAGTTTTAAAGGTAGGGTAAGTGATTTTCTTTGTTTAAAATAGGTGTTAAATAGGTCTATATTGGAACACTATAAAAACGGTGCAATTCTGTGAAAGGGTGGTTGCAAAGTGTACTGTCCATAGACTGTACAAAATATGGAAGGTTTGAACCCATTGGTTTCTATGCAATGAAAATTACGCTTTTTTGCCCTTGTATGGGTGTCGCCATCATTGTTTTAATGTGGGTACCAGGAATACTATTGGATGCCAACGGCCACGTGCAACCGCAGGGATACATGGGACATTGTCTTGAGCTTGCTGAAAATAAAGCACACGAAGAAGAACCATCACAAGCCTATTATCACAGGCCCCTCCTACAGCATTCCCTGCTTTAACATCAAGTATAACATAAATTGGACCACAAAACGCATATCATGGTGATTGAAACAAGGCTTTAAACTAGCGAGAAAGGAACCATAAAGTATTTATGACAATGTTTATTAAGGTAAGAAAATCAAATGTAAAAGTTTGGGGGAAATTAATGGAATCCTATGGAGAACATGTTGCTTTTGGTACCGGAACAGCGCAACTAGCGGCCAAACAGGAACTTTTATTTCCATGTTTGCTTCATTTTAAATCCGGACAACTGGCCCCCTGGTACTGTCACATGAATCTTGACCAATCCTGTCAGATTGGACATTAATGTACCGGTTTATATCGTCCAAGTAGAAAGGGGACTGAAAAAGTCCATTGAACTCAATGGACTTTTTGGGGTTACAGAAATGTTTACAGAAATAGAAAATGGACGAGAACAATAGTCTGGATTCAATCAAACTGAAAATGTAACTTTATGTGTATTTTATATTGTTTGAACGTTTATTGTTTACTTTGTAGGCCAACGGTCTTCAACAGGGGTCCGGGACCCCTAGGGGGTCCTCAGAGTCACCACAGGGGGTCCTCCAAATCTTCGTGTGACCACTTGAACCCTTGCGTCCATATTTGGAGAACTTTAGCCAAAAATAGCAGATCTACAAGCTCGTGAGCTTGTAGATCGGCTAAGAGGTTTGGTGTAGAGGGGGAAAAGAGCAGACTAACTACAGAGTTAAAGGTCAAGTTTATTAAGTATTGACGGTTCAAGTGTGAAAACACAAATTGACATGAATCCAAAATACACTGATGACAAACGATGAAACTATCTGGAATCTGGGGGTCCCTGCTTCATCTCTTTCTCAACTAAGGGGTCCTTGGCCTGAAAACGTTGAAGACCCCTGGTTTACAGTGTAGGCTCAAAGTAACCTCTCCTCTCCTCTCCCTTCAGGAGGCATTGAGTATAGCCAAGGCCCAGGATAGATGAATGTTTACAGTGTAGGCTCAAACCTCTCCTCTCCTCTCCCTTCAGGAAGCATTGAGTATAGCCAAGGCCCAGGTGGAGATGAATGTTTACAGGCTCAAACCTCTCCTCTTCTCCCCTTCAGGAAGCATTGAGTATAGCCAAGGCCCAGGTGGAGATGAATGTTTACAGGCTCAAACCTCTCCTCTTCTCCCCTTCAGGAAGCATTGAGTATAGCCAAGGCCCAGGTGGAGATGAATGTTTACAGGCTCAAACCTCTCCTCTTCTCCCCTTCAGGAAGCATTGAGTATAGCCAAGGCCCAGGTGGAGATGAATGTTTACAGGCTCATGTTTACAGGCTCAAACCTCTCCTCTTCTCCCCTTCAGGAGGCATTGAGTATAGCCAAGGCCCAGGTGGAGATGGGAGCCCAGGTTCTGGACATCAGCATGGATGAAGGGATGCTGGACGGCCCGGCTGCCATGGCTCGCTTCTGTAAATACATCGCCTCCGAACCTGACATAGCCAAGGTGAGACATGGAGCAGTGTTGATTTCCTTGTCTAAAACTATGGCGAAAAATGTTCGTCGACTATCTTTTTTCACTGACGAAAAACGAAATAAGAACTAAATAAAAACTAAGACTAAATATATTGATTTCGTCAACAGATAAACAAACCTAACCCTGTCTCTGACCCCAACCGTACGCATAGCCACGTAGTTGGAGTAACAAGATGCATGCCCCCCCGAACATACATTTTAGTCGACAAAATCAACTGTATACTTCGTCTAAAATTTAGACTAAAATCTTATGACGTTTAGTCGACTTTTAGTCGACGTTTAGCCCCCCCCCCCGAACATACATTTTAGTCGACAAAATCAACTGTATATTTCGTCTAAAATTTTGACAAAAATCTTATGACGTTTAGTCGACTAAAACTATAGACTAAAAGTAAAACATTTCAGATGACTAAATTATGACTAAAACTAAATGCAGTTTTATTCAAAAGACAATGACTAAAACTAAAACTAAATTTGCTCAAAATCAACACTGGCATGGACATTAAATGGAAATTCTATTAGATTAGCATTATAATTATTATTATTATTTTATTAGAAAATCTTCTTTGGAGTATTGCTCAGTTGAGCTTCTAGTTATCACAGACTGAGCAATACCACAACGTAGAAATATTCTGTTACAAGTTACTTGAGTACAAGTGTACTAAAGCCTCGATCAGAGTCGGTTCGTAGTCTTTTTGAGTCAGGAAACTACAACGTTACGTCATTCCTCGCGGTGAAGAGCTTTCCACCGCGAGTCCCGACGTTTTTACTTTCAGACAGATAGGCTCTTCACCCGTTCACTGATTGGTCGATCTAGACCAGTCAGTCACGGTGAATAGGACTCCACCGTTACTTACTTTGATGGCCTTCACTTATTTTCTGACTTGATGTGGAAAGCTTTCCACCTAACATTTGCGGTGGATAGCTCTTCACCGCAGACTCTGATCTAGGCTTTACATGTACTTGTTGTTCAGCTTCCTCTGTGCATCGACTCGTCCAACTTCTCAGTGATCGAGGCGGGGCTGCAGTGCTCTCAGGGGAAAAGCATCGCTAACAGTCTCAGCCTGAAGGAAGGTGAAGAGGAGTTCCTGAACAGGGCCAGGACTGTGAGACGATACGGCGCTGCCGTGGTGGTCATGGCCTTTGATGAAGAGGGACAGGTCAAACACACGCACGCATGCACGCACGCACACACGCATGCACGCACACCAAGGACGTGCTGGCCATTGGGAAAAGTGGGACAACTCCCGAACGGCCGATCATTCCTGGCCGGTCCAGGCTGGCCATTAGGACAAAATTAAAAATAAAATGTCGGTTTCAAATTTGTAATTTTTTTTCGCAAAGCTAAGCCCTGCTTCATCATAAAAGGCCGTCGCACAAAAGTAGTGAAAACAGCAGATCTACAAGCACACAACGGCTCACGGTGCGAGGCGTTGTGTGCTTGTAGATCGGCTGTTTTCACTAGTTTAAATCATTTTTTAAATGATAAATACAAAACAAACGGTTTTGGACTTATAAGGTTTCCACCCGACAACGACGAAATATAACTCATGTAATTGGCCCAGTGTCAAATGGCAAATCTTTGAGTAGCAGCAGGCAGCAGCGCTATAGAGAGAGATCTCTCTCTATAGCGCGCAATGAGGGCCTCTACAACTCTTTTTCACGGGCTGAATCAGGGGTCCAGCACGTCCCTGGCGCACACACACACACAATACACACAGACACGCACGCACGCACGCACGCACGCACGCACGCACGCACGCACGCACGCACGCACGCACGCACACAATGCATGCACACTCGCACAGCACACCTACATATTTTGTCGGGTGGAAACTTTGTCCGCTGGTTTTGTATTTATTTTTGTCTTAAAAAACAATTTAAAATAATGAAAATCGATGATCTCCAAGCACCTCACACCACAAGGCGTTGTGAGCTTGTAGATCATCTATTTTCACGAGTCTTGTGCAACCGTCTTGTATGATGAAGCAGGGCTTTACTTTATGAAAAAACGTACACATTTTTACAAAGTTTCTGCCCGACTGTGACGATATTGATACAGATGTTGACATCTATACACAGACCGATGTGTCAGAAAGGCCATAAACATAATGGGCCTGATTCGCTAAGCTGGTCGTAACAATGTGTAAATAAATTGACTAAAGGACGGTGTATTCTCTCTAATCACAAACATGACGCGCGATTCACGAAAGTGTGTGCAGATTAACGATATGTGCGGATCGCAGGTGTTACTCTTTTTTTTCCTGAAAGTGACCGGTTCTAGGGTTCAGGTGGCCCTAAGCAAGATTATTTTAGGTGGCCCCCCGCTGACAAAAAAGACTATTCACGATATTCCTGGCCCTCTCTATGGAGGCTGCCATTTTCTTTTACAGAGGGTGTGTGCTTAAAAAAAACATCTTTTCACTTCCTCCCAAGTAAGGAAGTGACACGGAATTGTCTGTTGCCAGATTTTGCCAAAGAAATAAGCCCAACAGAAGCAACTAGGCTATACTACTTTACATTTACAATTGAAAATAGCAGATCAGCAAGCGCACAAATTGTGAGCTTGTATATTTGCTATTTAAAAAAATATTGAGGGGAAAAAAAGAAATTTGAATATTTTTGAAAGATTTTAACAACATAAATCTGTGTGGAGGTCCCTGGCACCACATATTTTCAGATGGGGGTCTGCAACTGTGGACAAATATGTTACACTGGGGTCCTTGATATGAAAAGATTTGGGAACCACTGGTTTAAAAAATATTAGAAAGTAAGCCCAATAAACAACTACACAAATTGCTTATTATAAGCAGACATGGCAACACCGGTTCATTCAGAGCCAAGAGCCCAGAGCGCCTCTACTGACACTTTAATGCAAGGACACAGGAAACCAAATGATGTTTTTTATTTTCTTTCAGGATGTGAACAGGAAGCCGGGGGCGGGGCCAGGAATAACGTGAATAGCACTGGTCATTATGCTACTACTATAGACTGAAGTAATTAAAGTGGGTAACAGCTGAAATCAATAATATATCAGTATTCCGATATTAACCTGCGGGTCTTGGCCACATGTCGAGAGGGCCACTTCACACTCACTCCACAATGCATATAGTGAAAAATAGCTGATCTACAAGCTCAAAGCGCGTTGCAGTCTTCTCCCTGTGATGTGGCCCCCTTATGGATGTGGCCCTAAGCGACCGCTTATGTTGCTTATGCTAGGAACTGGCCCTGAGTCAAAGGCACGTTCACGTGTTCAACTCTTCAAAAGGGACAGATCTACAAGCCTACAGGGCGGCAGGACACACCCACTTGACATCTTGTAGATCAGTGCATTTGCGCAAGCGAGTCCCTCGTGCGATTAAACGTTAATAAAGTAAAAAGACAACTCTCACGTTGTATTGAGAATAAGAAGTTAGTTTACACAATATGTTTAATCTCAAGACCCAAAGGCTGATAACACTTGGAAAGGCTATTATAAACCCTTTCTACTGAACAATCGTTCACTCACCTTTGCCCAGGTGATGCAGGAATCCACCAATAATATCAGATTTATTTTATTATCAGAGCTTTATTGACTAGTAAGACACCTCAGGGCGACATGCGGCGAGGTCGCGGCAATTCTTGGCCCTCTGGCCAGTGATGTATATCGGACCAGTTACCCAAATATGGAGATCCATGTACTGTATATATATCCTTTTATGCCCATACATGGAGATCCCTGTCTGAACCAGCCGCACAGATATGGGCTGTCTTCCTCCATATCTGGGCATTCCCACGTGAAGTCCTGTTAGATATGAGCTTAATATTGATGACATCAGGGATCTCCATATATGGGCATAAAAGGGATTCCGTTAGAGTGGTTCCCATGACATCACAACATACAATATATTTTATGCCAATACATGGAGATCCCTATCTGAACCAGCCACACAGATATGGGTAGTCGGGGATCCACATGCCCAAGGAATAGGGTTGAACCTGTGATGTTCTGCCGCACTTTTTATTTCTGTTTTATCTATTAGTTTGGTCATTAAGGTCCACAGAATGAGAGGCCTGCTCTGCCGGAAACATCGCGAAAAAAAGTTATGGCCATTTGTATATGCACTGTCCCATCGACTCCACTACACAGGAAAGGAAATATATTATAAAAAAGAAAAATTCTGCTTTAAGTAGCATGTGAGGGGTCAAATTGGAGGGTTTTTCGTGATTCTGAATCCATTGCAAGCATTTGTTTTGCACAAAAACATTCCTTGGGCTAGAAAACGAACCAACAAAAGTTTGAAAAGTGATGACTCATCACTGTGATGACTGTGAAAAGTGATGACTCCTCACTTTTCACACTTTTGTTTGTCCGTTTTCTAGCCCAAGGAATGTCTTTTGTGCAAAACAAATGCTTGCAATGGATTCAGAATCATGAAAACTCTCCAGTTTGACCCCTCACATACTACTTAAAGCAGATTTTTTTCTTTTTTAGAATATGTCCTTTCCTGTGTAGTGGAGTCGATGGGACAGTGAATATACAAATGGCCATAACTTTTTTTCGCGATGTTTCCGGCAGAGCAGGCCTCTCATTCTGTGGACCTTAATGACCAAACTAATAGATAAAATAGAAATAAAAAGTGCGGCAGAACATCACAGGTCCCCTCCCATTCTGAGGGACTGGATCCCCGGCTAGGGCCATGTCTTGGCCATCTGGCAAGTGATATATATCGATGACATCAGGGATCTTCATATATGATGGAGACTATGATGGTCTCCACTTGTTAACAGTTCTGCTGCCGTTGACAATCCTCACCGTCATTGAAAGGGTTAAAATCATGGTGCCGTTGACGGTGAGGACTGTGAATCTTACTGTATTTACAGTAAAGTATAATTACTTACTGTACGTCGCTCCGGTCCCGCCCGCATCGGTAATGTCCGCGATTTGTTTACAACGCACATCGGGCGTGCAAGCGAAGTGAACGTCCTCCATAGTAAATCCATTGAGAGGCCTATAAAGAGAATTCATTTACTCAAAAAGAGACATTTTGATACAAAGGGTGGTCTGCATACTGTACACAATACACTCGGCTGGGCACAGCCATGTTTCCCTTCTGGTCCCACAGACTCACACTGTCAGGTGACTAGATGACGTAATCGTTGCCGTCAAGTGATAATCCAAAAAAACAAAAACAACCCCCTTCCGGCCCTTCAAAATAATAGCGGCGGCCTACGGAGGAAACGGCGCGGCACCAAGGCACCAAACATCCCTTCAGATTAAAAGGCAGTACATGTGTTAACACATTTCTAGGTGATAGCTTATCACCCACAAGTTGAGGTGATAGCTCTTCACCTCATACTAGAATAAAGCCTACAGTCACAAGCCTTTCACGTGTGGTTCATCTTCTCCTGCAGGCAACGGAGGCAGAGCGTAAGGTCCAGATCTGTACCCGGGCCTTCCACCTGCTGGTGGATAAAGTGGGCTTTGACCCCAAAGACATCATCTTTGACCCCAACATCCTCACCATCGGCACAGGCATGGAAGAACACGACGATTTTGCCATCAACTTCATCAAGTCCACCAAGCTTATTAAGGTAAGGGGGAAGCGAAGGGAAGAGTTGGAGCGGTGCCATTTTCCACACAGATAACTCATCTGTTTTCAACTCAAATGAGGGCCTGAACGCAAATCTGTGTCACTGTAACCACCACCATTATTTTATGCTTTAACTATTAAGAAATAGCAGATATGCTGCGAGCTTGTAGATCTGCATTTTTTTTTTTTTTTTACTTGAACATTTATGCAAGTCTTTGAATATGTTTGACCCGATTCTATAAATGTCTTCTGTATCCTTCTTCTAAATCAGTGGTTCTCAAACCTTTTCATGTCAAGGACCCCCAAGATTACATGTGTTTGGCCGCCGCATTTCAAAATATGTTGTTCCAGGGACCCCCCACTAATATTTTAGTTACAAATGTTCGCTTTTAGGGGGCACGGTGGCGCAGTGGTTAGCACTTCGCCTCACAGCTAGAAGGTCCTGGGTTCGATTCCCGCCGCGGGACGCTGTGGGTGCTGGGGGCGTGTTCCTCCCTCCGCATCATCAGCGCCCATACCCTAGGTGGGGTCGACGATAGGGCCTTTCTGTGTGGAGTTTGCATGTTCTCCCCGTGTCTCCCAGGGTTGATACCCTCACAAAAACATGCAGTAATCCTGATCTCAATAAATGCCTCTCCCTGGCCAGCCGGGGCGCCTGATGGAGGGGAAAGGAACTGTTCCTTCCACACGCTAAGTCCATCCCGGGGAAATCCCCCCCTGTCAGGTGAAAAGAAACAACTTGGATCCTCATGCATAGAAGGAAGCTTGAGGTCAGTCCGTTGTCTCCCCAGGCACGGCAGAGGGAGAGCAGAGCCCAGGATTACATAGGCAATTGGCACTGGGTGAAAATGGGTTGCAAAATCGTAGGATAAAAAGTATTAAAAAAAAAAAAAAATGTTCGCTTTTAAAAAAATATATTCGAAGACTTGCAAAACAAATCACGATTTTTTCAAAAATAGCAGATCTACAAGCTCGCAGGGCAGCACTCGGTGCCGTGCTGTGAGCTTGTGGATCTGTAGAATGGATCAATATTTGAAGCGATCACTGCCCAGTGCCCACCCATGCCACTGTGACCCCCCGCTGCTCTCAGCCGACCGTGGGCAAAGTCAATGGGTGGTCTCGTATCATGTTCCACGGCACACTTTACAGACACTTGCCTCAAGCGTGTGTGTGTGTGTGTGTGTGTGTGTGCGTGCGTGCGTGCGCGCGTGCGTGCGTGCGTGCGTGTGTGTGTGTGTGTGTGTGTGTGTGTGTGTGTGTGTGTGCGTGTGTGCGTGTGCGCGTGCGTGCGGGCGTGTGTGTGTGTGTGTGTGCGTGCGTGCGTAGGAGACCTTGCCGGGGGCCAGAGTCAGTGGAGGTCTGTCCAACCTGTCGTTCGCCTTCAGGGGAATGGAGGCCATCAGAGAGGCCATGCATGGAGTATTTTTATACTATGCTATCAAGGTACAGTACACACACACACACACGCACGCACGCACACACACACACATACACAAACGCACCACTGCTCACTTCAAACTTGGTTTGATTTTTTTCCCCCTAATCGTGTGGTCTCAGTTGTTATATGAGATACATAAAGGTTTCCTGTGCAAATAAGCCGAAAAGCTTACTAGGATCTCATTTTAGTTGACCTTGTACCAGTGAACTTTGAAACTGTACCTTTTCCTATGCAAACTTATAATAGTCTTCAATCAATCAAACAATCGTGATAGATAGCACCTTAACTCTGCAGCTGCACTGAGGCACTCCAATTTATTTTAGAGTTGTGCATACTACTTGTATCCACCAAACGTTTCCTCAAAACTCTTAAGTGTAACCACTAACCAGTCATTACAGACAGCAATGTTAGCTTAGCTTAGCTCATGTGAATATTTTGTGTTTACAGTGAGAAACACTACAAACACTAATAATGTAATTTCCTCTTCAAAGCACTTAAAACACAGACTGCAGGGCATAGCATGAACCATTATGTATTCTCCACATATTTACCTGAAACAGGGAGAAGAGTGTATGGAACAACACAGATGTCTTCTCTCATTCAAAGGTCTGTAGCATAGCAGACTCCATCTCTGAGTAGGTCATTACAGGCATAGCCGATTCTCTTCACTATAGAAATACTATGAAATACAATGAATCAGCTAGGGAAAAAGAAGGAAAGAAGGGGGGCACTGGGGAAACCACTCATACACACACAAACAAACCTCCTGGCTGATGGGGAGGAGAAAAAAACATTGTGGGGTAAAAAAAAAAGCATGCTTGAGCCTTCCCTTGAGGATGGTGCCCCCTTGTGGTTGATGCCCCGTGCTGCAGCACCTTCAGCCCGTTCATAAGTCCGGCGCTGCATACTAGAGCCCAATAACCCATGTATCGGCCATCATTTGACTTTATTGTTTTGTTTGGGCGGCATCGGTATTGGCAATTATTATCTCCATATATTCATACTTTTTTTTTAGAACACTGGATCCTACTACATAAAGCTCGTAACCTTTTATACTTTCAAATTATTTTTGGGACTGAGTTACTAGGGCACAAAAATTGTTGTGAAAATGTGTGCAAATCTTTGAATATATGTATTTTTAAGCGAACATTTGTAACTCAAATTTTCCTTCTGGGGGGTCCCTGGAACTAAATAGTTTGAGATGGGGGTCCGTGGCCAAATACATATCATTTTGGAGGTCCTGCACGTGAAAAAGTTTGAGCACCACTGACATAGAAACATAGGTTTATCTTGCACAGATCTTGCACAGATCTTTTGCACAGATCTACAAGCTCGCAGCGCAAAATAATGCGTAATAATGCGTTCCGAGTCTAAATGGGTCAAACCCCCTCCCCCTATGAACAACATTCATATGAATGTTCTTCCCCCCATATGGGGGGCCCGCAGAATTTGGTGCGACACCCCTGCTCTCTGTCCCCCCCTGCAGGATGGTCTGGACATGGCCATAGTGAATGCAGGGAACCTCCCTGTGTACGACGACATCGATAAAGAACTGCTGCTGCTGTGTGAGAACCTCATCTGGAACAGAGAGCCCGACGCTACTGAGAAACTGCTGGCCTACGCACAGGTGTGCACACACACACACACACACACACACACACACACACACACACACACACACACACACACACACACACACACACACAGACATGTACGTACATCAGTGCATGTACGTGTACGCACAGTATTTGATGAAAAGGGCATAACAATCCTGTTCTTCAAAGCGGCTGAGATTCATATATCAAACTAAATTGCTAGTGCACACAATACACAGATATTGATTGTCTAATACAGTTGTGTATACACACCACACACACACACATGTGTACACACACTCGTGCAAAGGCAATCAATCACACGTAAACATTGGCATGCAGAAATTATCAAGAATGAGTGCTACACATACGTCTACATGTATAGCACAGGCACTGCACACACTTGAAAGATCTTAACCACTTAGATATACTTTGTTGCATAGTAAAAAATAGACGATCTTCAATCGCACAATGCATCACGCAATGCGTTGTGACCTTGTAGAACGGCTATTTTAGCTATTTTTTTAAATTATTTTAAAGAACTGTTTAGTTTTGAAAAAAACAATTGGTGAAAGAAATGCAAATGCCATACCTGAAGGCGACATTTAGGAGAATTGCCTTTTCCAAACTCTCCTGAACATTAATACAACATCTTATGTTAAAAGAATTGACTTCTCTGTGTAGAAATCCATGCCATTACCCCACATCTCCAGTATTGACTTGATTATGCTTAGTTTAGTGCGGTATCAAGCACCGAAAATAGCCGACCTCCAAGCTCACAACGCGTCGCGTTGTGAGCTTTGAGGTCTGCTATTTTCGATATTTCCACCAAAATTCCCTTTTAGAAATCTCAGCCCCTGCCTCTCTAACCTTCTCTGGACGTCCCTGTACAGCATCATGCCCAAGGAGGGAAGAAGGTGGTTCAGACTGATGAGTGGAGACAGGGAACAGTGGAAGAGAGACTGGAGTACGCTCTCATCAAAGTAAGACAACCCATCAACCCACCACACCTTCATCAAAGTAAGACAACCCATCAACCCACCACACCTTCATCAAAGTAAGACAACCCATCAATGCACCACACCTTAAGAAAGGATTCCAACACTGTTACGTGCAACATGTAGAGTACATGGGGGAATGACGCGTCATATTCAATGCATTGAATAGGCTACATTTGAATGCAGAGCAATGCTCAGTGATCAACTGCATTGACATGTTCATTTTATACTCTACTACGCAATAGGGGGCGGCATAGCTCAGGGGTAGAGAAACCGTTATTAGAGCACGAAGGGTTCCCGAAAGGTTCCCAGTTCGAATCCGGGCTCCCCCTGAGTTAATGTCGAAGGTTCCTTGAGCAAGACTCTGAACCCCTAATTGCTCCCGGGGGAGCAAGTGGGTGCCTTGCATGGTTTCCTCTGCCATCTGTGTATGAGTGTGTGTGAATGGGTGCATGTAATGCACAATCTATGTAAAGCGCCTTGGATAAAGGACAAGACGTTATATAAATGCACCATTTACCTATCCAGTATAGATACAGCCTCATTTCCTGTTCTTCTGTTCTTCTGTGCGTGCGTGCGTGTGTGTGTGTGCATGCGTATTTAGGGAATAGATAAGTATGTGGTGGAGGACACAGAGGAGTGTCGGTCTCAGGTGGACCGTTACCCCCGGCCCCTCCACGTCATCGAGGGTCCGCTGATGAACGGCATGAAGGTGATCGGAGATCTGTTTGGAGGCGGCAAGATGTTCCTCCCACAGGTACACACTGTAAAACATGGTTTTCTCTTTAGTTCAGTGGTTTTCAACAAGGGATGGGACAAGGTTATTATAGTAAACGAAAACTAACTAAAAAACGAAAACTAGACTTGATTATGCTTAGAAAAACTATTATAACCTTGGGATGGGACGATAAGCGATATTATCGTTTATCTTGATAAAAAAAAAACACAATAATCGTATTGTGGAGATTTAATTTATAGTGAAATCGTCCTCCGTCAATAATGCACTGGGATCAATTCACCTTTTATTTGCCGAGCTGCATATCAAGCGGCCACCTGGAACCCCCTCAAGGACCACTGGTGGTCCCCGGACCACTGGTTGAGAACCACTTTATGGTACGACTACGACGTGTTTTGCTGTCTTGGCTTCATCTGGTGCTCCTGACACCTGACACATTTTTCAAATTGAACACCTGGTGTGTCTTTGCAGGTGATCAAGTCAGCCCGTGTGATGAAGAAGGCTGTGGGTTATCTGATCCCCTTCATGGAGAAGGAGAGACAGCAGATGATGGAGGTCTCAGGGACGACGGAAGAAGTGGTCAGTCAGAAGTGCACCACGTATCGATACATATAAACTGGCATTATATTATTTACACCCATCTCCATCTTCCTCAGTCACACGACTTACGCTTCTCTTATACCCTGCCAAACCCGAGGAACCCGAGAATTTCGCGATGTCCCTCCCTGCCACGCCCGAGGAACCCGAGAATTTCCGCCATTTTGAAAAAATAAATAAATAAATTCAAAACATTTTTTTTTTCAAAAAATGTTTTGGGACCCCAAAAACGTTAGTAGGCATGATAGCGATCGCGAAATTGCTTGTTTAACCCCCATACAACCCCCATACAACTCAGGTAGCAGACCTCCAAGCTCACAACAGTGTAAAACATAATGGCTGCTATCTCATGAATGCCTGAACGGATTTCCATTCGGATTTTTTTGTTTGAAAGCTGTGAGCAATGTGGACACACGTGGTGCATTATCTAGGCATGGGTGTGCATGATCCGTGCACTATGAATTACATGGAAGTCTATGGAGACGAATGGCAGTTAAAGAGTACGAAGGTATTGTTAAATGGCAGCATATGAGTTAAGCTGGTTGCACACTGCTGCGTTTTTCGTTGCGAAATGCGTTTTTCAGGGCAAGTGGAGAGAGAGAGATAGAGAGAGCAAGGGACCGAGTGGTGCGCGAAACGGGCGGCAGTGTGCAAACGTGACTGACATAACGTGAGGTTGATTTTTTTATTTGCGTGCTCCGAAATTCAGTCCGATATTCGGCCCAAAAAACGCAGCAGTGTGCAACCACCTTTACTCCTTATCTTTCATAAAAACAAGTGTTCATATTTTAGATTGTAATTAGAGAAAAGAAAGGATGAGTGTTCAAATGTTTTCATTCACTTCTTTCTATTGTTTTAGCGATTTTAATTACTTTGATTTCAGTGCATGGGGTTATGCGTGCAAGTGCTTAAATGTGTCTTTTTTTAGACACAATAAGCCGTCAATTTCTTTATTACTATATACAGTAACACTACTAGCCCCCAGAAGTCACATTTGCCCATGAAAGATTTTGGTGCATCTTGGGAATGGGCTTATCGTATCTAAAAAGACATATTTAGCCACTTGCACGCATGCATGCCCCCAACAACTGACATCAACGTAATTAAAATCACTAAAACGATAGAAAGAAGTAAATGAAAACGTTTTAACACTCTTTTCTTTTCTCTAATTACAATCTAACATATGAACCCTTGTTGTTAAAAAACAAAGTTGTCATTTAAGCCAGCCTACAAGTTCACACAGGGACGTGCTGGCCATTGGGAAAAGCGGGACAACTCCCGAACGGCCGGGAAAAAATTAAAAATAAAATGTCTGCCTTCGTTCCATTTTGGGGGCTGTGTGGCCAACAAAGTAAATCGGTCAGAAACCTCGTATCTCCAAGTTTCAAATTTGTAAATTTCTTCGCAAAGCAAATAAGCCCTGCTTCACCATACATTACAAGGCCGTCGCACAAAAGTAGTGAAAACAGCAGATCTACAAGCACACAACGCCTCGCGGTGCGAGGCGTTGTGTGCTTGTAGATCGGCTGTTTTCACTAGTTTAAATCATTTTTAAAATGATAAAAACAAAACAAACGGTTTTGGACATACAAGGTTTCCACCCGACAACGACGAAATATAACTCATGTCACTTGTCATGATCTGAAATGACAAATCTTTGAGTAGCAGCAGCGCTATGGAGAGAGATCTCTCTCTATAGCACGCAATGAGGGCCTCTCCAACTCTTTTTCCCGGGCCGAATCAGGGGCCCAGCACGTCCCTGAGTTCACATCAGGTCACATCCGACAGGTTGTGAGCGACACATGGAGTCGTTTGCCTCTGTCGGCAAGCGACTCCATGTACTGTACGAATCAGCCTCGGCGCTCAACTGGACGTTCTGTCCGTCCGCTACAGGATCCGTACCAGGGCACCGTTGTGTTGGCCACGGTGAAAGGAGACGTCCACGACATCGGAAAGAATATCGTAGGCGTGGTACTGGGCTGCAACAACTTCAGGTAAATAGTAAAAATCACACCCAATGTGAAGTGAGCGGTGGTCGTGCTTGCAGAACGTCTTCAGACTAGGATTTGAGTCTAGGATGTACAGGCTATGCTACACACACACGTTTTGCTATGGCAAAACGCTGAGGAAAAAGGCTACAGACACACGCACAGCCACTGTATGGAGCGGTTTACCACCGCTCAAAAAATTAAAGTTTTAAAAATCGTTCTATAACTCAAGTGGATGTCAAAATCCACACTGCAACTATAACAAAGACAATGGTGAACAATATAATTATTGCGACCGAAAGGTAGCAGTTTACTATGAGAAACGTCACAGCTTGTCCATGTCCGTCTGTCTGGACGTGTAGACGTGTACACATTTTCACGGTCTATGGGTTTGCCGCTCTGACATGATGCTCTGATGTCACTGTGATGTCAAGGGAACCACTCTAACAGAATGGGTTTGCCGCTCTGACATCACGCTCCGGCTTCACTGTGATGCCACACTAACAGAATCCCTTTTATGCCCAAATATGGCGACCTTGGACGCCCTGAGGCGTCTTACTAGTAGTTATAGTTGTCGTCATAGTTTAAGAGCTTGGTTGGATTTGCCACATCCTCATAGCCATTTTATTTTACTTTTTATATATAATTTTAGTGGCGTAAACGGTTCTAGCGGCTAATTTGTATTTCTTTCTTTATTCTTTATCCCTGCAGTATTTTGTTTGTGCATAATATTAATTGGAAATGCTGTGTGTATATGACACTGGTTCTCAAAGGGTGCTTTTCGACCAGCAAAGAACCGATTCGGGTTCTTTCTCCAGCCTATGGGATGAACCAGAGGTGAGCTTTTCCACCGAGAACCGGAGTTGGTTCCGAACCGTAAAAGTTGGTTCCGAACGGTAACCACAAAATCCTTGGTTCCTCCGGTTCAATCTGGTTGAATCTGGTGGAAATGTAAGCCGGTTCTTGGCTGGTTCGCAAGAACGAACCAAGGTTCCAAGAAAGCTGAAGGGCACTGGTTCTTGAACCAATTAAGGTTCTTTTGGTCGAAAAGGCCCCAAAGTGGGGTCTGAAATACACCGGTGTGGGTGCATTTCAGTGGTATAAACCTGGGTGTTCTGTGTCTTTCAGAGTGATAGATCTGGGTGTGATGGCAACGTGTGATAAAATATTGATGGCAGCTGTAGAGCACAAAGCAGGTACGTTCATACAACCTAATTTAATTTATTTTATGAATATTGCATTGTAATAATAATATGAATACACAGAGACAGACATGTCTCCTCTCCTTTGCTGTGCATACTAAAATCTGCTGTGATCATTTGATTCTTGAGAGACAATAAGGCTACTGTATGTACAGACTGGTAACCCAAAGAAAGATGTTGGCCTATCCAGATTGGACTAAGATTAGTTTGAACAGTCTGAACAGAAAACACTCGTCGTTGATGGTGTGATATGCAATTCAAATCTGATTTCTAAAGATGTGTCTCAGACTGGACACTCGGAACACTGAAGTTTGATTTATGCATCACCGTCCGTACGATGGGGTCACTTGTTGAAAATAATCCACATTGTGATCTTGGGCATCAAATTTTTGTCCAGAGTATAAGTTATGCATTACTCTCGCTTTACGTGAGTAATGCTTCACATCAAACCCTCTAAGGCCAAAATATAGAAATACTTGAAATAAAAAAATTGAAAAAAATCAGATGGTGTTGTAAGAGTCCTAATAAGAGGAAAATGTAATGTTTTTTTCAAAAATATGTTTTTGTAAGGTTTTATAGCCATAAATCATAAATCATAAATCATGCTCTAATTTACATATGGGGGATATTTTTTCACAATAATAACATATGTACATGTTCTAGACATTCTAATGATCACCAAAAAAAATAGTATAGGCATTTTACTTATGTTTTTGTGAGGAATAGCTTCCATGAAAAAGTGAGATGTTGTTCGTCAAAACTCTGGAATGTCAGCGGGTGTGGCAGGTGTGAATGTCAGCCCCTGTGGGGGGTATTTATATGCAAATATCGTGGCCAATGGCATTGTAATACTAAACAATAGAATCCAATGGTGATGTTTAGGTGGTAGGGGGAGCAAAAATAAAATGATTTAAACCTTTTTTTGGATAAAATACAAACGTTGTAATATTACAACAGCGGGCCTTAGAGGGTTAATACCACGACATCCAATGCAGGTACGATATCCCATCTGATCTCAGCAAATAACAGTGTGGACAGTAAGTCCTAAAGGTCATATTTGAGAAACAAATCGTCACTGTCGGGCCAAAACCTTGTATCTCCAAGTTTCAAATGTGTACGTTTTTCCACAAAGTAAAGCCCTGCTTCATCATACAAGGCCGTCGCACAAAAGTAGTGAAAACAGCCGATCTACGAGCACACAACGCCTCACGGTGCGAGGCGTTGTGTGCTTGTAGATCGGCTGTTTTCACTAGTTTAAATCATTTTAAAAATGATAAATACAAAACAAACGGTTACAAGGTTTTCACCCGACAACGACAAAATCTAATTTGCCTGCAGTCTCTACAAAGCCTAAGACCGTAAGTTTGATAAAACATTGAGAGAATGAGATTAATGCTTCTTATTACCCGGCTTGGTTGAATGCTTGATTCTGATTGGTCGAGCGCTGAAATCAGCGGTGAATTATGAGCGTATAATGACCGCTCCGCTCTATAATTCACCGCTGCCTAATCAAAGGCTCAGAGCAGCTGCTGTATTCAGGCTGCACTGCGTGGATTTCGTGCCGTATCCAACATGTCAGCCATGTAAACAAACACACAGCGACATTTACAACCAAACGTTGCTCTGAAGAATGTCTTTAAAAACATTTGAGGCGAGAAATAGACGACGCAGTAACAGAAATGGATTCTATTTGTACAGCACTTCCTTGTTTTCCAAGGCGACCGTGTTGCGCTCGGGGGGACGCACTTTCAGCCGTCTGTAAACAAGGAAACACTTTGTTTACAGACAGACTGGTTGATTTTAGTTTTGAGTCAAATTATTAATTTTATGTATTAGCCGGGTAATAAGTGCTATAAGGTCTTGCTGCTTGGTCATTATGGCTTATATTGAAACTTCGGGCTAATAATTCCCCTCGGCTCCGCCTCGGGGAATTATTACCCCGTTGTGTCCATATAAGCCATAATGACCGCGCAGCAAGACCTAATCGCATACATATTCATTCCGTTCTGAATAGTCATCAAATATTATGTTCTGTGGCCCTGCAGTTCTCCACCATGCCAGAAGACGTTTGTTCAAGGAACTGTATGAATTCAGATCTGAAGCCTCTTTTCTTGCAGTGTTGTGTTTATGAGCAGAAAAGCTCGCTTTTCTGCTCATAATGATCCGACGGGAAAAGTAATTTGTCTAAGGAGAGGTTATCTGTGGTCATGTGATGTGTTCTTCCAGACATTATTGGTCTCTCGGGTCTCATCACCCCCTCTCTGGATGAGATGATCTACGTAGCCAAAGAGATGGAGAGACTAGGCGTGAAGACCCCACTACTTATAGGAGGAGCCACCACATCTAAGTAAGATCTCTCTCTCTGTCTCTCTGTCTATAGTGGCCTTTTCCACCGGCAACCGGTTCCAGAACCAGTGCCGGTTCAACTTTCTTGGGAACCTTGGTTCGTTCTTGGGAACCGGCTTGCGTTTCCACCAGATTGAACCAGAGCCAAGGATTTGGCTCTGGAACCACAAAAAACAAGGATTTTGTGGTTTCCGGTTCCGAACCAACTTTTACGGTTTGGAACCAACTCCGGTTCTCGGTGGAAAAGCTCACCTCTGGTTCATCCCATAGGCGGGAGAAAGAACCGGAACCGGTTCTTTGCCAGTGGAAAAGGCCCCAGTCTGTGTCTCTGCCTCTCTCTCTCTCTCTCTCTCTCTCTCTCTCTCTCTCTCTCTCTCTCTCTCTCTCTCTCTCACTAACACTTGAGCCTGCAGCATTTTACAAATGACGGCTAACTTTCTTTGTTGGCTTGTGCAGCACTTCCCGAACCGAACAAACTTTCATTTGGCCTGGACAAAACTATTTTAAACACACATTTCAGTTCCCCACTATGGATTTGGAACGACATATACCCACCTGCCATTCGCACACAAACTCTGACAATTATCTTTGACATCAGTTTCCGGAGACAGACATTGTGGACTTTATTAGTTGCCATCTGGTTGTGTTTGTGCTCAGAGAGGAATTATAGAGGTTTACACCCACTAAAATCCTTGACCAACTATTCTTCAACTGACCACAAGCCACCAATCACATATGATATTCGTTCAGCTATAGCAGGTGTTCGGACTAGTTAGGAAATCTTGTAGGTGAAGAAACTACAGGACGTCGTTCTTATAATTCAGTTGGAGTATGCAAGTTGCCTAGTAATACAGATACAGTAGCCTACTTCAGTTCACACATACGTGCACATACAGTACATGCAGTCATGAATATATTTGCACCTTGTCAACATGTCCTCTCTGCTGACACTGTACGGCAGTGGCTCAGGGGTAGAGAAACCGTCATGAGAACACACAGGATTCCCGAAGGGTTCCCAGTTCGATCCCGAGCTCCCCCAGAGCAAGACTCTGTCTGAACCCCTAGTTGCTCCCGGTGAGCAGGTTGGTGCCTTGCATGGTTTCCTCCGCCATCGGTGTATGAATGTGTGTGAATGGGTGAATGTAATGCACAATCTCTGTAAAGCGCCTTGGATGAAGGCGCTATATAAATGCAGCATTTACCATTTACTGTACTGTAAGTATTTAATATATTTCATAGTTACCGTACCTGAGTTTATGTTTGTGTTGCATTGTCTTTGGTTTTGTGTTGTGTTGTGTAGGACCCACACAGCGGTGAAGATCGCTCCTCGCTACAGTTCTCCTGTTGTTCATGTTCTGGATGCCTCCTGGAGCGTCATCGTGGTGAGCGTGGTGAACCCACAACCCACTGCACACCAGGGACGTGCTGGCCATTGGGAAAAGCGGGACAACTCCCGAACGGCTGGTTCATTCCTGGCCGGTCCAGGCCGGCCATTAGGAAAAAATCACACTCGTGTGAACTGAGCGGTTGTGTGTGTGTGTGTGTGTGTGTGTGTGTGTGTGTGTGTGTGTGTGTGTGTGTGTGTGTGTGTGTGTGTGTGTGTGTGTGTGTGTGTGTGTGTGTGTGTGTGTTTGTGTGTGAGTGTGCCTGTGCCTGGCCTGTGCCTGGCCTATCCTGAACAACAGCGCCCCTCCCTTAACATGTGTGGTCAGAAAAGGTTACTGCAGTGCAGGCTACATACCCGGAGACAGACAGACAAACAGACAGACAGACCCACACACACGGCCACGTATAGGAGCGTTGTGACCACCGCTCAAAAATGTAAAATAAAATGTCGGCCTTTGTTCCATTTTGGAGGCTGAGCGGCCAACAAAGTAAATCGGGCAGAAACCTCGTATCTCCTACTAGTTTACAATTTGTAATTTTTTTCACGAAGCAAAGCCCTGCTTCATCATACATTACAAGGCCGTCGCACAAAAGTAGTGAAAACAGCAGATCTACAAGCACACAACGGCGTTGTGTGCTTGTAGATCGGCTGTTTTCACTAGTGTAAATCATTTTTAAAATGATAAATACAAAACAAACGGTTTTGGACCTACAAGGTTTCCACCCGACAATGACGAAATATAAGTCATGTAATTGGTCCACTGGCTTGTCACTTGTCATGATCTGAAATGGCAAATCTTTGAGTAGCAGCAGCGCTATAGAGAGAGATCTCTCTCTATAGCGCGCAATGAGGGCCTCTCCAACTCTTTTTCCTGGGCTGAATCAGGGGCCCAGCATGTCCCTGACGTGGTGAACATTTACAACCCACTGAACAGCTACTACACGTCCTCAGATTTAGTGATTTACTTATAACTCATGAGGCTACTTTCCATCACCTGTTGAATTGGTTTCAAATCCATGTGACAATTATTCTCTTCGTTTTAGATTGTATTGCTCATCAATTGGGCAAAGGCCACGTACAAAATGTACCCACATTTAGATATACTATTAATTCTGAGGCTATTAGTATGTAACCATGGTCACTTCACACAAGAGGAATTACAATTTACAATTTAAGCATTTAGCAGACGCTCTTAATCCAGAGCGACTTACAATAAGCAAGGTAATGCATCAATACATCAACATCAATACATCAAATGTAATAAAAAAAAACCAAGACTAGAGTTCAATAATATTTTTCGTTTTTTGTCGCATTCCTAAGACAAAAATGTGATAACAATAAATTTACCCCCATTTGTTCCGGATGGGGACCCGTTTCGAAACGGGTCCCCATCCGGAATCAATGGGGGTAAATTTACTCAAATCAAATTTTTGTCTTAGGAATGTGACAAAAACTAAAAAATATTATTGAACTCTACTTTCCATGGCATGAGTAATCAATAGAAAAAAAGTCATTTTGGGGGTGAACTACTCCTTTAATGCAGCCCTCAGGTTAATATCAGAATACTGATATTAACTTATATTATTGATTTCAGCTGTTACAATTCCAAACATGCAAACCCACTTTAGTGACTAGTAGTATTAAAATGTTAGACTTTTTTTTACGTCCAATGTATTTTTAATTACGTTTATAAAGGTATAAAGTATTACTAAATGCATGTGAAATTAAACAAAAAATGTAGATTTCAGGATTCCAATTCAAAAATAGCAAAAATAGCAGATCTACAAGCTCAAAACGTGTCGCAGCGGCTATTTTTGCTACTCTTAATGGAGATACAGGTAAGAGGTTTTTGCTTGACAGTAAAATATAGTGGCCCTCTCCATCATCAAAGTTGCCCACCCCTGGTCTAGAGCAAGTGGATCGTTGTCCTGGGGTTTTTTAGAGAAGGTTTTGGGGAAAACCAGTGCAGACATCATGTCATGTCATCTTTCGGAAACCAGGGTTACAATTTACAACTTAAAGTATATAATCTGTCCCCAACATAACATGCTAATCTAGACTCTGATTACTATAAAACACAACACCCATTATTGATTATTATTGATGCAATAATACTGCACAGCTTCTGGTAATGACTGACTCTGTTCACCTCTGTAGTTCTGCCACTGACCACCATGCCTCTGTCTGTCCCTAGTCCACTAATGTACTGCATGCAAGGAAAAAAAAAAAATATATATATATATTCTTGACTTATTTGCACTGACTTTGGTCACTTATTTTCTGGCCCTGTACTATTGGGTTGTGTTGGTTGTACTGTGTACTATTGCTGTGTTGATATGGCGGTGTGATACTTGTGTTGCATGACTGCATTGACTAGCATTGACTGTTATGTGCACTTTTTTTGTTTGGCATTGTTTGTTAAGTTATGCTTTGAGTATAGCTTTTTTTTTGTGTGTGACGTCACTGACGTGTGAATGTTTCGTGGTCACTTTATGTATATATTCTTCTTTTTTTTGTGCTTGCTCTTTGGACTGTACACTACAGTACTATTTTTCTTTCTTCTTTGTAACTTGTAACCTTAACTGCTGTGCTGCCTCTGGGCAACTGAATTTCCCCCGTGGGATAATAAAGGTATCTATCTATTTATGCACCACACAGTGCTCCCAGCTCCTGGATGAGAGCGCGAGGGAGGAGTACTTTGAGGAGGTGACTGAAGAGTACGAAGACGTCAGGAACGAGTACTACGATTCACTAAAGGTACGGAAGACTGCTGGGAGCTCCATCTCTAAGACAGTGGTTCTCAACCTTTTTTGCCACCCCCTATTTCTTTTTGAAATTACGCCTCTGGGCACCGCTCTCTTCACACGGGGTCTGATCTTTCCTGTCCTTGTGCCCATCTCCGTCCTATTAACTTTCTATTAACTTCTTCCCTACTCGTCTCCTTCAGGATCGTCAGTACGTGTCCCTGGCCCAGGCCAGAGAGAATGGTCTGCACATAGACTGGCTCTCACTGCCCAAACCAGGTCATTACTCGAGGGAGAGATACATTAATGTATTACAGCCACAACATACTCACTGTACACATTACACTGTACACATACTATAAAAACACTACCAAATACAAGCAAATCTAATGAAGAACATGAACTGCAGCTTTAAAGGACAACTTTGTTTTTTTACAACAAGGGTTCAGAAAAAGTGAGAGTTAAAATGTTTTCATTTGCTTCATTCTATTGTTTTATCGTGTTTACCGTGCAAAAATGTGGGGCATGCGTATGCATGGGGGCATGCGTACAAGTGGCTAAATATGTCTTTTTAGACACAATAAGCCAGCAGTTTCTTTATTGCTATTTACAGTAACACTTCTAGCCCCCATAAGTCACATCCAACCATGAAAGGTTGCGTTGTATCTTGGGAATGGGCTTATTCTGTGTAAAATGAAATATTTAGCCACTTGTACGCATGCCCCCAACAACTGAAATAAGACTCTCTAAAACAATAGAAAGAAAGAAATGAAATCATTTTAACAGTCATCTTTTATATTCTTTAACTCTTATACCGCTTTGGACGTTCCTGTTCGCCCCAATTCCCAAAAGACCTCCGCGCCAATACGGCGCTCGTTCGCGTTCGTTCGTTCGTTCATTTACCTTGTTGAAGCTGATGAGGGGTCGCTCCGCCGTGTACTGTAAACACATTTTCCGCGGTGATGGTGTAAAAAATCCATTATGCGTTAACATCAACGGAGACCAATTCACTTCCTTGTTGATTTCTCTGGCTGTGAGGCTCTGTGGCCAGTGACTGGTCTGAATGCACGTAACAGGCAAATCACATTCATTCTCAGCATGACGCCGCCCTCTGCTGCCTGGCAGACCAAAGTGCACTATTGCACAATAGAAAAATAATAATAATTAAAAAAATAAATGTCTATCTATCTACTATAACGTCGCAAAGGTAAGCCGCTTTTTGATGGCACCAGACCCAATAAATAAATAAATAATCTGGCAGTAGGAGAGTTAATTACAATCTAAAATATGAACCCTTGTTGTAAAAAACGAAAGTTGTCCTTTAAATATCAGTATTTGACGTGCGTGCGTGCGTGCGTGTTTCAGTGCGTCCTCAGTTGCTGGGCGTCCGTGTGTTCCAGTCCTACGACCTGCGTAGTCTGGTGGACTTCATCGACTGGAAGCCATTCTTTGACATCTGGCAGCTGAGGGGAAAGTACCCCAACAGAGGATACCCCAAGATCTTCAACGACAAGACAGTGGGTGAGTGGCAATCAGGGACGTGCTGGGCCCCTGATTCACCCCGGGAAAAAGAGTTGGAGAGGCCCTCATTGCGCGCTATAGAGAGAGATCTCTCTCTATAGCGCTGCTGCTACTCAAAGATTTCAGATCATGACAAGTGACAAGCCAGTGGGTTATATTTCGTCAATGTCGGGTGGAAACCTTGTATGTCCAAAACCGTTTGTTTTGTATTCATCATTTAAAAAATTCATTAAACTAGTGAAAACAGCCGATCTACAAGCACACAACGGCGTTGTGTGCTTGTAGATCTGCTGTTTTCACTACTTTTGTTCGACGGCCTTGTATGATGAAGCAGGGCTTTGCGTTGCGAAAAAATGTACACATTTGAAACTTGGAGATACGAGGTTCCTGCCCGACAGTGACGATTCACTTTGTTGGCCGCCCAGCCCCCCCAAAATGGAACGAAGGCCGACATTTTATTTTTAATCTTTTCCTAATGGCCGGCCTAGACCGGCTGGGAATGAACCGGCCGTTCGGGAGTTGTCCCGCTTTTCCCAATGGCTAGCACGTCCCTGGGTGAGTGGCAGTGGTGGAAAAAAGTACTCAAATGTTTTAAATAACAGTATCAATACTGCAATGTAAAAGTACTCTGTTACAAGTAAAAGTCCGGAATTCAAAATGTACTTGAAGTATCAAAAGTAAAAGTGTTCATCATGTATTATTGGTGGTCGATCCAAAGGGTGTTCGACCTAATGACATGTTGCCGCTTAAAAAACACATATATTCAAAGATTTGCACACATTTTCACAACTTTAAAAAAATAGCAGATCTACAAGCTCGCAGCGCGGCACTCGGTGCCGCGCTGTGAGCTTGTAGATCTGCTATTTTTCAATAGCTAAATGTATAAAATAATAAAGGCCCCTCCCACCTTTGGGCTCTAGTAACTCAGTCCCACTTGTCCCCCCCTTGCAAGGTTATAATAGTTTTGGATTCTTCCATTAGTTTTTATTTGTATTAGTTTTGAGGTTTTGTTTTCAATTACAGTTTAGTTTTAATAAGTTTTTAAAGTGAGGTTGCTAGTTTCGTTTATTTTTTTATTTTTTTAAATGCTTAGTTTTAGTTTAGTTTTATTAGTTTTAGTGTTAATTTTAGTCTTTTACATATATGGGGTATTTGTCAGGGGTGAGATTAAAAAAGCTCCGGAAAAAGTATTGTCTAATTAAGAAAGTCAACAAAACATCATATTGTCGAGAGTGGCAGAAATGTTGAGACATACAACTTCTCTCTTTGACCTCACCAACTGGTGTTTTTTAATTTTTTATTTCCACAAAAGACAAAAGACGAAAACTAAGGAGATTTTCTCTATAATTTTAGTTTATTTTAGTTAGTTTTGTAAACACACAATACCGTTTCAGTTAGTTTTCGTTTTTTTAAAAAGCATAGTTTTTATTTTTATTTCAGTTAACTAAAATGTTTTTCCATTCTAGTTTTTGTTTTTTAGTTAGTTTTCGTTTACTATAATAACCTTGCTTGTGACGCCCCTGGACGCAGGTGTGGAGGCCAGGAGAGTGTTTGACGACGCCTGGCAGCTGCTGGACAGTTTGATCGAGAGCCGGGATCTGGAGGCGCGGGGCCTGGTGGGGTTCTGGCCCGCCCAGAGCGCCGGCGACGACATACACCTTTATGCTAACGACGAGGCGGCGCAGCACCGCGACACCGAGCCCATAGCCACGTTCCACGGCCTACGGCAACAGGTACGCTGCGGTCATGTGACGTGTGTGTGAAGAGACCGGACAGAACGTGTGCAAACACTTCCTCATGTGTCTCTGTGAAGGGGAGCACACACTGGACACGGGCGGCTGCGCAGCGTCGCGTCGCGTCGCACTATCGACGCACGTGAAGTGCCGCGCAGTAACCCCAACTGGATGCGGCGTGCTGCCACACAGCACATCCATTTCCCCCGGTGGGGAGAACCACGGGAGAACATGTTCACCGCGCGGCAACACTGGAAAAATAGAACAGCGGCGTATCGGCGCGGCAGACGAGGCGGCAGACCCGCGGCTGCGTGTGTCTGACGCCGCCGGTGTGGGTTAGTTCATTGAAAATAACGGGCCGTATTTTTTGACGCGCCGCTTCCGCGCCGCCTCCGCGTCGAGTGTGTGTTCCTCTTTAGTGTGTCTTCTGCTGTTTGACACAGTGGCATCAGTTCAGAAAAAGCTAAGGCATGGCAACATGACTGGTGTCTTGCACGCGCGCGAAGTCATGTTGCCATACCTTAGCAACAGGCATGATACATTTATTTTTAGAAGTACATTTTCGTTTTTCTCCCCGTTTCTACGGTTTCTTGGGCTGGATGTGGCAGCCTGGAAGTGCAGCTATAACATGTTAGTAAACGTGCCACAAATTAACAATAATGCATTGCACCTGTGCAGCTGACCTGCGAAACCTGGGAATATACCATTTTGTCCAGATGGGGAGAATAAAAGTGTGGAGAATATAATTATAATACCTTGTTAAAGTGACCATTTTGTTGAATTTTGCATTTGCAGTTATTTTACTGTAATTTAACAACATAATAACCAGCACAGATAGACAAAGAGACATTCATGGATTTATATTTAAAAGTTGCTTTTATTTTACCCCCTGGACCCAGGGTATGGCAGCTGCATACCCCTGCCATACCAAATTGACGCCCCTGGTTTGACAGCTATCGCTGACAGAGAATTCCCATTTTGTGAAATCTTTGTATACCAGTATATAATATACTAGTAGGACGCCTAAGGGCGAAAAGCGACCTCGCCCCAAAGGCTAAGCTATAGACCAGGGGTCTTCAACATGGGGTCCTCCAAATCTTTCTGTGATAGAAACCTTTTTCTCCTTTTTTATATTAACCATTTGAACCCTAGTGTATTATATATTCTGAGAACTTTAGCCAAAAATAGCCAATCTACAAGCCGACAACACCTCCCAGCACGAGGCGTTGTGAGCTTGTACATCGGCTATTTTTGGCAAAGAGGTTTGGTGTAGAGGGGGAAAAGAGCAGACCAAGCACAGAGTGAAAGGTCAAGTTTATTAAGCATTGACAGTTCAAGTGGTTAAATATCTGAAATCACAAAATGACATGAATCCAAAATAAACTGATGATTGTGCTGTCAAACAATGAAACAATATGGAATCTCTGAAAAGGTTGTGGGGGTCCCTGCTTCATCTCTCTCTCATAACTAAGGGGTCCTTGGCCTGAAAACATTGAAGACCCCTGTATTAGAGGTTTGGGCCGCTATGCGGTCCCCACATCTAGCTTTAAGCCACTACACGTGGTCCTCACACCCAGGGACATGCTGGGCCCCTGATGGGAATGAACCGGCCGTTCGGGAGTTGTCCCGCTTTTCCCAATGGCCAGCACGTCCCTGCTCACACCTACCGTTGCAAAACACGTGTGTCCACATGTGTGTTCTGCAGGCGGAGAAGGAGAGCGGCAGCGCGGACCCCTACCTGTGTCTGTCTGACTTTGTGGCTCCCAGAGAGAGCGGCGTGTCAGACTACATGGGGCTGTTCGCTGTGGGCGTGTTCGGGGCGGAGGAGGCCAGTAGGAGGTTCCAGGAAGAGGGAGACGACTACAACAGCATCATGGTCAAAGCCCTGGCCGACCGCTTGGCTGAGGTACTGTATGTACATTGTGGGCCACATTATACACTTACAATCTTATAGATCGGCTATTTTTTGGCAAAGACATTTGAAAGAGAGTGAAAAATTACTGTATCAAGTACCTTTTACCAATTATAGAGGGTTTAAGTGGTACCGGATATGCAGCTCGGTAAATATAAGGTGAATTGATCCCAGTGCACCGGACCTTTCGTCACAAAAAAAGTCTGGTTCAACTAGAAAATTACGTCACTCGCATCTTTTATGCCTTTATTGATAGGACAGTAGACTGACAGGAAATGGGGGGAGAGACGGGGAGTGACATGTGGCAAAGGTCGTCTGGATTGAGATCGAACCGTGGACGCCGCCAGGCATCCATGCCTATGTGGCAATCATAGACTGTAGAAAAATATGGACGGTGCGACGCCCTTGTATGGGTGTCGCCATCATTGTTTGAAAGGTACCCCAGGAATCATAAGGAATGCTATTGGCTGCCAACGGTCACATGGAACCGCAGGGATACATGGGAGAATGTGGTCGGAGCCTCCCGAAATACAGCACACGAAGAAGAACACAGCCGGCTGGTATCAGCTTAGTTGACCCCTCCCCTTTAACATAAATGGGACCATATTTGCTCAAAACGCATATCATGGTGATTGAAAGGGAGTTTTTCACTAGCGACAGGAACCATAAAGTAATTTATGACAACGTTTATTAAGGTTAGAAAATCAAAGGGGAAAACGAATGGGGTCCAATGTAGACAAATTCTTTTTGGTACCTCGCTGGGGGAAAACAACATAGGACGTTTTAGTTCCGTATTGGATTCATTTTAAATCGGCGGAACTATGCCCCTGGTGGCAATGCCTAAGTGTTATGGGCCTGGACCAGTAGGCCAGAGGGCTCCCCGTCATTGCAGGCATTTAAGTTAAGGGATAAGAGCTGGTATTTAAGACAATCAAAATGGAGCCCATATATGTCATAGACAACTGACGTCATAGATGACTGACGTCAAGTCTGAGATCCAAATTGGAGCGATGCCATACTTTGTGCATCCCCATCGGATCCTATGATTGGGTTCGTTGTACTACCAAGCAAACATCCTCATTTCAACAAAGCAATCAGGGGCTCAACAGATTGTTCTAAGACTTTCCTTAAAGAGGTGGCGCCATAGTTTTGTACTTTTTCTGGTTTTCATGTGTCTAGGAGGTTGACAGTACTTCATTAGACCCCCTGGTGTGGTTGTTATGAGCAATTATGCATTCTCTTTTTATTTGGGTTTTTAGCTGGAGTTTGCCACCTGCTGGGTCAGACGTGCCGTTCCAAAAACACCCATACTTATTACATCACAGAATCAACCCCTCCCCTAATTACCATTCACCCAACACACGTGGGTGTGGCCAACTTCAGCTGGGTCACCACCCACCATGACAACCACGCATACCAATGAACTGGTGGGTGTGGCCACATAAAAACATAATTTTAACTCTTTCTGTACACTTTTTTGTAAAAGTTCTTCCTCCTAGTATAATCATAATAGTTGATAATCATGTTTTATAGAGGGGGAAATCATGACACCCCATCTTTAACAACTCTCTGCTCTTTCCTTATTCTCCACTCCGTCCACTTACACTTGTTGTCGTCACCCACTGACGGCCGTCTGTCTCTCTGTCTCCAGGCCTTTGCAGAGGAGCTCCACGGACGCGTTCGCAGGGACATGTGGGGCTACGGCACCGAGGAGGGTCCTCTGGAAGCCGCCGACCTCCACAGGCTCCGCTACCAGGGCATCAGGCCTGCAGCAGGCTACCCCAGCCAGCCGGACCACACGGAGAAGACCACCATGTGGGAGCTAGCCAGCATATATGAGAAGACGGGTAGGCACACAGCCTTTCACCTTTCACTCATCGCAATCTTTTCATTTAATTGGATTATGATAGCGACTGCTTCTCCATCGCACCTGTGAGTGATATCAGGACTACATATCCCAGAATGCAACGGGAAATTATGTCATCCGGAAATTCTCCACGCCGTCCTCCTCCATGTAAATGGATTTAGAAAAGTCTATAATTAACTTTATCTATCAAAACAAACTTTTTTTCTTCATACCCTAACTAAAGACCGGATGATCGCGGATACGATGTTATTTTTCCACAAGTTCCATTATCTTGTCGATATGTTTCTGCCTTTACATCAATCACGATATCTTTTCATTTCAGGGGGTACAGTAGGTGTACAAGGCTGGATAGTTGGCTAGGTTTTGTAGTTATTGATGTGGCGTCAATTGTCCTCAGAATATCTTTTGAAATGTCTTCTATTTATCCTGTTAATGTGCAGTCAGTATATGCACGCTTGGATGCATTATGATTTGTGTGTGTGTGTGTGTGTGTGTGTGTGTGTGTGTGTGTGTGTGTGTGTGTGTGTGTGTGTGTGTGTGTGTGTGTGTGTGTGTGTGTGTGTGTGTGTGTGCGTGTGCGTGCGTGCGTGCGTGCTCCTTCAGGTATTGATCTGACAGAGTCTCTAGCTATGACTCCGGCTGCCTCGGTCTCTGGTCTCTACTTCTCCAACCCCCAGGCCTCCTATTTCTCCGTGGGAAAGATCACCAGAGAACAGGTCACTGCACGTCTTCTCTGGGCTTGCTCCAGTCACGTAACGTAGTTTACAGTTTAGGCATTTAGCAGACGCTTTTAATCCAAAGCGACTTACAATAAGCAGATAAAAACATCACAATAATAAACAAGATAATATGTCAGTACATCAACAGCAATATAACAAATGCAAATGAATATCTATCTAGGAAACATTATAAGCAGTCAAGGAAATAAAAGTTCTAAAAAACCTAAAAACAACTGCTAACTAGCTTCATGTATGGTCATTGAGTGTTTCAGTAGTGCTATGGGTTTAGGTGGAGTCTGAACAGGTGAGTCTTCAGTCCACGGCGAAAGCTAGTGAGTGAGTCTGTTGTTCTAAGTGCGACAGGGAGTTTATTCCACAACTTTGGGGCCAGGAGGGCAAACTGTCTCGGACGAGTGGATTTTAACCCTAGCTGTCGGGCAGAAACCCTCAACGGTGTAAAGTATCTCTAAAGGCTACCACCAGGCACGTGCACACATAGACGTCAAAGGGGGCTGTAAAAAGTGCCCTATCCAGACCATGAGAGGAGTTTTTACTATGGTGAAAGAAATGCAAATGCCCATACCTGAAAGCAGCATTCAAGAGGATTGCCTTGCCCAAACTCTCCATAACTTGAATGCACCACAACACGTCGCAGTGCGACGTGTTGTGGTGCGAGGTGTTGTGAGCTTGGAGGTCTGCTGTTTTTCAATATTTTCACCAAAAGGCCCTTTTAGAAATGTCAGCCCCTGCATCTCTAACATTTTCTTGACAATTAATTGTCACTCAAATGATTGCGATTAACGATTTAATTGTGTTTTTGTCGTTGACAATTACATTTCTGTTTGGCTTTTAGGCTTTGAAGTTGCACATGGTAGATATGACACATAACCTAAATATACAACGAAATGACTGACATATTTGACAGATTTACACTTGAAAAAGAACCTTGATTGTGGAAATAGCTACAAGCTCACAACGTGTCGCGATGCGACGTGTTGTGAGCTTGTAGATCTGCTATTATTTACACCATTTTTTACTTTTGTTTTAAATATATGAACATTTTTCAACAATGGAAACGATTATGACGATTATGTAATAATTGTGACAGCTCTATTCTCTGCGCGTGCCTGGCTGCCACTCATCTCTCCCTCTTCCGTTCTCCTCTCCCGTCCAGGTGGTGGACTATGCGAAGCGCAAGGAGATGACCGTGCCAGACATGGAGAGATGGCTGGGGCCCGTACTGGGATATGATACCGACGTGGACTATGGGGTTAAGGATTCAGCAAGTTATGAATTATGGAAAGACATCAAGCTTTCATAGACATACTGTACGTGGTGTATATGGAACCCAGCCGGACACCAAAGAGTTGAAGCTCCAACTGATGATTTTAGGTTCTTTAATAAATCAATGTGAAAACTGAAAGACATAAATACAGACATCAGTTAGCCAATCAATAAGCATCACTCGTACAAATATATTTGCAAACTTAAAGGGCCACTTCACCTCTGGGACAACCTTATGTTATTTTATTGTTGTTTGGGACACGATCAACACAATCCTGAGTTATTTTTTGTGTTCAATCTGTGTTTTTAGATATTTTAGTATTTCAGCATGACTAGTGATGCATTTTGCATCATCAGTGATGTGTCTTGCATCATATGATGCAAAATGCATCACTAGTACATGCTCAAATACTATAATATCTCAAAAAATCGAACCTCTGTTCGAAGTGGAGCTGTGTGTGTGTGTGTGTGTGTGTGTGTGTGTGTGTGTGTGTGTGTGTGTGTGTGTGTGTATTGCAGTTGAAAACAGCGCCCCTCCCTTAACATGTGTGGTCATAAAAGGTACTACCACATTCTTGAGGCTACATACGGACCCACATACATACCCACATACATAGACGGACGGATACACACACGGCCATGTATAGGGAGCTCCACACAGCTCCAAAAACAGATTGAACACAAAACACAACTCAGGATTGTGTTGATCCTGTCCAAAAAACAATAAAATAAGATCGGGTTGTCCCAGAGGTGAAGTGGCCCTTTAAAGACCCAGTGAAATGGCTATTTTGGGCATTTTATTTTGAAGTTTCAGTCCCAGCCCCTATAAAAGTGATGTTTTTTTCCTGTAATTCTGTTAAACACTGATGAAGACTGGCAACAGTCGAAACGTTGGTTAAATAAATGATTTGCATCGTGGCTGAAGAGTGTGTGGCCTCTTCCTTCTCATTCAGTGTTATCTGCGTGGTCAGCACCTCACTAAGTCACTTAATCTTTAGTGTTTATACCATAGACTGTAGAAAAATATGGACGATGCGAAGCCATTGGTTTCTATGCAGCGCAAATGTCCCTTTCTACCCCTTGGAATGGGTGTCGCCATCGTAGAATTGTAAAGGCATCAGAGACGCTATTGGCTGCCAACGGTCACGTGCAACCGCAGGGATACATGGGAGAATGTGGTCGGAGCCTCCCGAAATACAGCACACTAAGAAGAACACAGCCGGCTGGTATCAGTTTAGTTGCCCCCCCCCCCCCCCCCCCCCCCCCGCAACTTTATAATTTATTTTAAAATAAATTGGACCACATTTCGACAAAACGAATATGATGGTGATTGAAAGGCATTTTTTAACTAGCGATAGGAACCATACAGTATTCATGAAAATGTTAATTAAGGTTAGAAAACGAAAGGGGAAAATTAATGGGATCCAATGGAGCAAAATTATTTTTGCGATCGGCCGGGGGGGAAAACAGCGCAACTAGCGGCCAATCATAGGAAGTTTTATTTCCGTATTGGAGTCATATTAAATCGGCAGAACTATGCCCCTGGTTTATACAGTAAATACAACCCATGAACATACAAGATTGTTCATTAGTTTGATTGCTATCTCTAATGTACAGTATACACTGTACAGTAAACAAATTCTAGACCAAATGACAGAGGACACTGCTCTGTGTGAAGTTGTGGTCGAATACAGTAAATTTTCCATGAAAACGTAGAAGTGCACACAGAATCACACAGACACTGATTTGTCTCAAGATTACCAGTAAGACTCCCTAATCGGGAGATAAGCGACCGTCAGGTCGCATCGTGATTTTAGGGCAAAATGTGTAGGAGCAGTGTCCAAAAATGTGTTTGAAAAAATAGGCCTGTTGGTGGCGTTATATGGGACAGATCCATGTTGATGACATGAGTGTAGACATACTGTGTAGCGATTTGGTGATTTTAGGGCAGAATCTGTAGGAGCAGTGTCCCAAAATGTGTTTAAAAACATCGGCCTGAAGGTGGCGCTATATGGGACAGATCCATGTTGATGACATGAGTGTAGACAGACTGTGTACCGATTTGCGTGATTTTAGGGCAAAATGTGTAGGAGCAGTGTCCAAAAATGTGTTTGAAAAAATCGGCCTGATGGTGGCGCTATATGAGACAGATCCATGTTGATGACATGAGTGTAGACATACTGTGTACCGATAGATGTGCACACAGAATCACACAGACACTGGTTTGTTTCAAGATTATTTTTGTCTTTTATTGATGCAAGTAAAGAAAGAAAGTCTAAAGCATTTGCTGTCAGCACAAGACGAAATAGTCACTTCATCCAGTTTGTTGCAGCCAATTTGATTGTTTTTATTGAAATGAATTTTGTCTATTTGAAGGTGCTATGATATTGTGATATTGTGTGGTTGCCATGACTACTGCTAGGCCTGGCATAGGTGGGGCGTCGGCCAATAGCAGGGCACAGTCTACATTAGGGTGTCACTGGGGTACAGCTGCCAGGGATTGGCAATCACAGTGGGAAGCCACAAAGTTTTTCAACCGTGCGTGTGTGCTTTTGTTTGTTGTTTATTTTCAGTTGTTTTGAGTTAATTTTAGTTTATTTTCTAGTCACCAGTTAGTTGTTAATTTACCGTGCAACACCCGGCTTAAGTTATATGCTGTCATCATCTTCTGGCTTCAAATAAACCTTTTAAATGCACTCAAGACCTGCTTTACTGTCAACTGCACCACAACGCGTATGGAAAGAGCTTCACAAATTACCATATCCCTCACTGGCAAGTTTTGTAGACCGATTGCCTTTACATTAAGTTGAAAAAACTTCGCTTCCACGGATCGTTTTGGACACGGATGGACACACAGGAGGACAGCGCATCATTCATTCATTGTTTTAGTTCCAGACTGCTACGTTACGTCACAGCTCGGCCGCAAGTGGAACGTGGACCGCACATCCACAACGTCAATGCTGGTCACGGTAGGACTGTTTATTAATGAATAAACGTTGCGGAAGAGAGTGGCCTTCACGCAACGGGATACAGGAAAATCCCACGTTTAATTCTAAATAAAACCTCTGCGGATCGCTAAATAAGCCACCATGAGTAAGGAGGAAAATCTGGAAATTGATTCAGTAATGAATGACGCTGTCACTGAACCTGAATTGGAAAACGAACTTGGTAAAAGATCCGTTAAACTCACGTATAAAGCGGCGGAAGCAAAAATATTATCAATACAAAAGGACAGGAATTCTGGAATAAAGCAATTGTGTAAAATGGCAAAGGAGTTGGATCAAATGATTGTTTCAAATGAAAGTTTTTCTGACATGAAAACTAAACATGACATTCTGTGGAAACTGTGTGGGGAAACTGCAAAGTTGCATGAGTCATTAAAACCTCTATTGCCTGTGGATGAAATGTATAAACAAAACGGATGGTTTCAAAATCAAATGCACAAGGTTTATGGAGTGATAAACAAAATGGAAAAATGGATGCTTGCAAACAGGGAGCAATGCATACAGGTGGTTGATGATGAAATCAGTGTTGAGATGTCAAATAATGCAAATGAGGTTGTGGAAAATAATGGTTCAAATGACAATGCTGTGTTCAATGCAACTGAGGTTCTGGAAAACAATGGTTCAAATGGAAATGAGGCATCACATGCAAATGAGGTTCTGGAAAACAATGGTTCAAATAACAATGGTTCACCTGCAATTGAGGTTCTGTACAACAATGGTTCAAACAATGCTGTGTCAAATGGAAATGAGGATGTGGATAACATTGGACCAAATGACAGTATTTCCAATATCTGTGGTAAAACAAATGTGTCACGTGGGAGTTCTAGACATTCAATGTCCTCAACAGCCTCTGCATGCATCCAGGCAGAGGCTGAAAGAGCCGCACTCCTGACTATGGAGGGTGCTCTAAAGGAAAAACATGAGTTGGAAGCCCAGGAGGCACAAATAAGGAAAAAGATGGAATTGCTTAAACATGAGTTGGAAGCCCAGGAGGCACAAATAAAGAAAAAGATGGAATTGCTTGAATTGAAAAGTCTGATTGCTGCTCAGACAGCAAAGGTTTCCATATTTTCCAAGAGAGGGTCTGACATAGGAAGCAAAATCACAAATGGAATGAACTCTTATGTGTCAAAACAGAAGTCTAATCTCAACCCCTCTGCTGTGCAATTCGTTCCACAAACTCCAACCTGTCATGACAATAACCCACCAACAGGAGGCAGTAAAACTGTCATGTCAACTGAAGCACAGTCAATGGACTCCACCTGGCAATGCACTCATCCACCAACAGGAGGCAGTAAAACGACCATGTTAATGGAAGCACAATTCATGGATTCAAGACATCGATACAGTAATCAAACAACAGGAGGCAGTAGAGCTGCCACACCAAATCAATTACATCAGAACCAGTGCAACCAACCAACAGGAGCTGCTAAAACTGCTATGCCATTACAGTCTCGGCAGTTACAGGATCCACACCATCAATTCACTACTACAGCTACAATGTTAAACAGAACAGGAACAAGGTCCAAGGAACCCATTTCACAAGGAACCAGAACTTATGCTTCAAATCCCAACTCAACCATACCTCAAAGATCTCAACAGTCACATCCCACTGCATGTAGACCACAGCAAAGGCATCAAGTCAATGAAGAGGACCAGGGCAGCATGCCACAAAGATCTGATCATCATTCATACAATACTGTACATCCACCACAGCAATCCAACCAAAACAGTGAGGAACAAGGAAACATTTTAAGCATCATGCAAAAGCAAAACGACATCACAGCATTACTAGTGCAACAGCAATCTTCAATCTCACTACCCCCAAGGAACATCCCAATCTTCGATGGAAACCCTCTGGAGTACATGACCTTCATCAGAGCTTTTGAACATGGAGTGGAAGGAAAGGCTGCTAGTGATGTCGACTGCTTATACTACCTGGAGCAGTACACTCGAGGACAACCTCGAGAGCTGGTCAAGAGCTGTCAACATATGCCAGCAGACAGGGGGTACCAAAGAGCAAGGATGCTTTTGCAGGAACGCTTTGGGAATGAGCAGAAAATTGCCAATGCGTACATGGAGAAAGCCCTTGGATGGGCACCTTTGAAATCTGAGGACATCGAAGCATTTCAAGCATTTTCATTATTTCTGCGCATCTGCTGTAATGCTATGGAGGACATTAGCTACATGTCAGAAATGAATATGCCATCAAACATGCGTGCAATAATCATGAAGTTACCATACAAACTGAGGGAAAGATGGAGAAACATTGCTTTTGAACATCAGGAGAAACGTCATCGCCAACCTGTGTTTGGTGATATGGTCAATTTTATTGAGAGGGAAGTGTCCATTGCTTCTGATCCACTATACGGAGACATTCAAGACACGGCTGTCTCATCTTCAAGGTTCAAAGTTGGAACTAAAGTGTCACAGGGATACACAAAGGAAAGAGGAAGCAGTTTCGCTACATCTGTGGCAGCTGTTAATTCAGAAACGCAAAAGGAGACATGCTTACCCGACACACCAACAAGGGGATCTTGCCTGCTGTGTGAAGAGGGCCACAGCTTGGAAGTGTGCCCCACAATGGAGAAGAAGCAGCACATAGACAAAATTGACTTTCTAAAGAAGAAAGGTGCTTGTTTTGGATGTTTGACTGTTGGACACAGGAGTAAGGACTGCCACAGTCTGCTGTCTTGCGAGTTGTGCAATCTGAAACATCCTAGCATTCTCCATATTCATGAAGAGGAATGGAAAGAACTTAAATCAAAAGTCATACAGCAAGAAACAGAAGAGATGAGTGAAGTCACCACTCCAAAGACATGTGGTCATATAGGGGCCGGAGCACAAGATTGCATCTTGTCAATTGTGCCTGTAAAGATCAAGGCAAAGAAAGGCAGCACAATTCTAAAGACATACGCATTTCTAGATCCCGGCAGTTCATCCACATTTTGCTCTGAGCAACTGATGAGGAAGCTGAAAGTGATTGGAAGGAACACTACATTCCTAATGAAAACAATGAATCAAGAAAGTTTCGTCAACAGTCACGTCATTTCAGGACTTGAAGTAGCTGCACTCAATGACAACATCTATGTTGAGTTGCCTGATGTTTACACCCAGTTCAAGATGCCTGTGACTCGTGATAACATCCCACGACAGTTAGACCTGTATGGTTGGCCGTACCTGAACTCTGTTAAAATTCCTGCTATTGACGCAGAAGTGGAGCTGTTAATTGGAACTAACGCTCCAGAAGTAATGGAGCCATTAGAAGTGATAAACAGTAGGGGTAAAGGACCCTACGCTGTTAGAACCCGATTGGGGTGGGTTGTCAACGGACCATTGAGAGGAGGCAAAGGAAGTGGGAGTAGCTGCCCTACAATCGCAGCCAACCACATCTCCATTGCTCACATTGAGGAATTGCTTGTGCAGCAATACAGTCACGAATTCAAAGAGAAATCAACAGAGAACAAGCCAGCAACGTCCAAGGAACATCTGAAGTTCATACAAGTTGTCAACACTTCTGCTGAACTCAAAGATGGACATTGCTGCTTGAAGCTGCCTTTAAGAGAGGACAATGTTGTTATGCTTGACAACTGCCATCTGGCTGAGCAAAGTGTCCTCTGCCTGAAAGGGAAATTGAAGAGAAAACCTACGTTCGTACCTGCTGTGCTGACAATGGAAGTTGACAGATGCTTGAAAGCAGAACTGCAACTAGAGCTGGACAACTCAATCTTCTGGAGAGTTGACAGACGCTTGAACGCAGAACTGCAACTAGAGCTGTACAACTCAATCTTCTGGACAGAGAGCACAAAAGCTTTAAAATACACAAGGAACAAAACAAAGCGCTTTCACACCTTTGTTGCTAACAAGATCTCTGCTATAAGAGAAGTCACAGACATCTCACAATGGAAGTATGTTGACACAAAACAAAACCCAGCTGACAAGGCCTCTCGTGGGGTGCAAGTTGAACACCTCACTTCCAGCAGTGGACCTGACCCAGCTCAACAAAAGAACAAAGTCAAAGCCATGTTAAATGACCGTCCCATTACAAAAATCTCTGAGGATCCAAATCATCTCGAACCACTGACTCCAAATCACAACCACCTGTTGAAAAGCAAACCTTCTCTACCACCTGGGCTTTTCAACAAAACCGACTCTTATTCCAAACAACGATGGAGGCAAGTTCAACTCCCCGCCAATCTTTTCTGGCACGGATGGCTGCGGGAGTACGTACCACTGTTGCAAGAGAGACAGCGGTGGCTAAAGGACAAGAGGAACTTCTTTCGCTGGAGACGTCGTCGTCGTAGCGGACTCTGATGCCCCTCGCGGATCCTGGCTGTTGGGCAAGGTACTGCAGACCTTTCCCAACAGATAAGGACTTGTGCGGTCTGTTAAAGTCTGGACTAAGTACAACGTCCTGGAGCGACTGATTACAAAGACTTGGCTTCTACTGGAAGCTGAAAAGACTGAAACCCAACTTCTATTATTGGGGTTAACCACCCTATTGGATTATATGAACTATGAACATTACTGTTTGAAAGAACTTACGTGGACTATGAATTATTTGGCTGCAATATTGAATATTGTTGAATTGTTGTGTTATTATACAGTAACAATTAGGGGCCGGAGTGTTGCAGCCAATTTGATTGTTTTTATTGAAATGAATTTTGTCTATTTGAAGGTGCTATGATATTGTGATATTGTGTGGTTGCCATGACTACTGCTAGGCCTGGCATAGGTGGGGCGTCGGCCAATAGCAGGGCACAGTCTACATTAGGGTGTCACTGGGGTACAGCTGCCAGGGATTGGCAATCACAGTGGGAAGCCACAAAGTTTTTCAACCGTGCGTGTGTGCTTTTGTTTGTTGTTTATTTTCAGTTGTTTTGAGTTAATTTTAGTTTATTTTCTAGTCACCAGTTAGTTGTTAATTTACCGTGCAACACCCGGCTTAAGTTATATGCTGTCATCATCTTCTGGCTTCAAATAAACCTTTTAAATGCACTCAAGACCTGCTTTACTGTCAACTGCACCACAACGCGTATGGAAAGAGCTTCACAAATTACCATATCCCTCACTGGCAAGCTTTGTAGACCGATTGCCTTTACACAGTTAATATTCCTTCAACAGAGTTACAGCAATAGCAAAGCAATACAGTAGCTAAGAAAGATAGATTTTCATGGATACTAACACACACACACAATTATTTTGTAACATTTGTGTCGTAATTTGTACGTAAAGTGATGGATTCCATTGCAAACATTGATCCATCCGGACTGTTGCTGGGCTGATCTATCAGATACTCTGGTAGGAAACCAGATGTCATTCAGACGTCACATTTCTTTCCAAAAATATATATTAAGCTGCTGAGTTTTAGGTTAGGCTGTACCGCCCAACGTGTTGTAGTACTCGAGTCAATGACTCGTCTCGAGTCAGGACTCGAGTCCAAATTTTCACTGACTCGGTCTCGTCTCGGTCTCGCCCTTAATTTGACTTGGACTCGTCTCGGTCTCGGTCTAATTTGACTTGGACTCGCCCCCCACAAGTCCACTCGAGTCAAGTCACTACAATGCAATGGAATAAATGTTATATCCATATGAGGAGCGCATTCACGTTAACATTAAGAGAGCTGCCTTGTTAAGTAACAGAGCATTCTGACGCGCATCTGATAGGCACACAGTAGTAGCACACACGCACACACAGGCACACACACACAGAGCCCCGCTCACAGCAGCAAGCATCTAATCTTCCCAGAAGTTATTTTTTTCGCCAAACAGACAACAGCACAACAGTCCACTTTCCTCTTACCTGCAGGATATCCTTGTGTCCCCAAATAAATAAGTCCTAACAGCTTCCAAACACAAGCCTTTGTGATCATGTGTTGTGTAGTTTAATCCACCCGCACAGCTGGATTAAGAATTTACGTCTTTTTGTATTTCCAGGTGTAGTCTATTACTCGTTAAGCAAGCCTCGTCCGAAAGTTTTAAAGTGCACTGATCAACAGAGAGAAGTGTAACATTGTAAGTCCCTGTAGAGAGGTTAAAACGAATCAAAACAACTTGAAGCAGTGACATGGGGTATTGTTTTGCCTTGTACTTGAAAGGCATCAGACTAATGACATAGGGTAGCCTACATTTCTCACCTTAAACAATGAAATGCAGACAGGCACATACTGCTATGTGTTTGAATGGGAAAACCTTATTTATTTATTTTAGCTTTTAGTCAAAATAAAATATTAAGATAAGAGTTTGTTTGAAAAATGTTTTGCTAAAATCATGCATGCTCTATTTCAATGCAACTATAACCATGAAAACCCCCTAGTTTGACCAGTTATATGCTACTTAAAGCAGATTCTTTTTTTGCTTTTTTTCCCAGTAATGTTAAGTTAATGGGACACCAATTGCATTGCTCAATTATGGCAGTACCATGGGGTGCCCATCTTGGCACCCATCTTAAAATGATTAAGTATGTTATGGACAACATCTGTGCCAAATTTGGCGAATTTGCGAGAATCTGAACCAAAATATCCCTGGGGCCCGCGACTAGTTGTGTAAGAGGCGGGGTGCAGCCGTCAGGACCAGGGGAAGCATGTGGGCCGACGGTGTTTGGTTTCACTTTTTGACTAAGAATTATAAGCCTTTGGCTTGGAAGAATAAAACTACATATAATAACTTGGTGAAGATCACACTATTGTATGTTATCTATAAGCAATTCTGTCTTTCTATCTCTTCAGATCACCTGGGACAATGGGACGACTATTACTGCAATCATAAGAGAGCATCTGTCTGTGTCAAACCCCTTGAAGGCCCCACTGAACACATCGACTAGATACACACACGCATAAACACACACAGAGACATTCACACACAATAGGATTTGGGCGGTAGTGTTGTAGTCGAGTCCACCTAAAGCGAGTCCAAGTCAAGTCCAAGTCATATGGGGTTCGAGTCCGAGTCGAGTCCGAGTCAAGAGCCCCTGGGAGGGGGCCGAGTCCGAGTCGAGTCCGAGACCAATGGGAGGCGAGTCCGAGTCGAGTCCGAGACCAATGGTAGGCGAGACCGAGCCGAGTCCAGTTTTCTTTTTTTTCCTTTTTTTTTGATAGGTAGGCTGCAGAAAACAATATATATATTTTTTTTTCAGGGACGGACACACACACACACACACACACACACACACACACACACACACACACACACACACACACACACACACACACACACACACACACACACACACACACAATGCAAGAACCCCCCGTTCATGTGCATGCACCTGTCTGGTGTTTCCTACCAATACCTTTCAAATTAATGGCTTGTCTTCAAATTAAATCAATAGGTCTCCCCAAATTACCTTTGGTTGCTGTCAATGCTGTGGTTTAGGTTTGAGGGAGTTTTTTGGAGAGGTAGTTTTTTCCCATACCAATTTTCTGTCTAAGAACTAGACATTTGAGTTGCTACAATTACATTTTCTCCCAGGCAGAGAACAAGTACTTTAGTGTACAAATAAGACTTGGCATATACTGCAGTACAATATCCCAAATCACAGACGATAATTAGGCCTATCCAGTCTAATATCATGATATGGATATAATATTTTGATGCCCATGAACCAAAAGGCCAAGTGATAACAAAAATAATATTATTTAAAAAATAATTATGTCTACTACTGTAATCTATAACATTTTTAAACATTGCTGTTCTGAATCCATTGCAAGCATCCGTTTTGCACAAAAAACATTCCTTGGGCTAAAAAACTGCCCTACAAGACTATGGTTTAGTGATGAAAAGTGATGAGTCATCACTTTTAACACTTTCGTGGTGGCCGTTTTAGCCCAATGAATGTTTTTTTATGCAAAACGGATGTTTGCAATGGATTCAGAATCATGAAAACCCCCTAGTTTGACCAGTTATATGCTACTTAAAGCAGATTATTTTTTTGCTTTTTTTCCTGTAATGTAAAGTTAATGGGACACCAATTGCATTGCTCAATTTTGGCAGTACCATGGGGTGCCCATCTTGGCACCGATCTTAAAATGATTAAGTATGTTATGGACAACATCTGTGCCAAATTTGGCGAATTTGCGAGAATCTGACCAAACGGTCCTTTTATTGCCCTGGGGCCACCGACTAAACCCTGGGAAGGCAAACCAGCCTGGTGGAGATACGTGCACCACGGAGCACTCCGTTCTGGTTTGAATTGAATCCAGCCTGTTGTGACTTACCAGCATACATTTGCATACAGTGTTGTCCCAACAAGCCTCCGTTGTTCGGTTCTCCCTTGCTCCATGCTGTGTATGTCATCCTGGTACCATCACTCCAGAGCCAGAGGCCTTCCTACAGGACAGCACAGTGGAAGATAATATACTCACATATTTTACTTAGTTAAAGCTATACTGTGTAAGTTGCTAAACTAGTGGTAAGTAGCGGTATTGCTTTTTTCGTCCGTTTTTCGCCCGGAGTCGTCGCGGACCACCGCCGCGGACCACCGGAGCAGCGCCGCAAACCACCGTGACCGATACGAATCCGTGGAGGGGTAGAACCATGGTAGAACGTAATTTTCTGGCCAGGATTTGGGGATTAAGAGGTTAAGAATCCTTCACCATGGTAAACACTGTAGCTGAGCGAGGCTACTTCCTGAAGACACGGCAGATAAGCTGTGATTGGCCGGTAGTGTATCATGTGTGTATGATCCGCGATGTGATTGGCCAACGTATACACAACGTATACAAATGACGTTATTTTCCCGCGAAAACCGGACCCCGGCCAGGATCATAGAACACATATAAAGAGAAGGCTTTAGAAGCTGAAAATAACGGAGTGGGTGTTCTAAAACTTTAGCGATTTAACAGTTAGGACAATTTTAAGATTTGTTTTATAAAAAATGTTACATGGTATAACTTTAAAAGCATCAATACTGCAATATAGAAATACTCTGTTACAAGTAAAAGTCCAGAATTCTAAATGTGCTTGAGTAAAAGTATGAAAGTGTGAGCTTGTAGATCAGCTATTTTGAAAATAGCCAAGGTATAAAATGGGGCTAAAGTGCTTCATGTATGTGTTTTATACTATTATAATTTATATCTGCAAAGTAACTATAGTAACTAAAGTGTTCAAATAAATGTAGAGGAGTAAAAGTACAATATTTGGATCTGAGATGGAGTGGAGTAGAAGTAAAAATATTGTAAATACTCAAGTAAAGTACAAATACCTCAAAATTGTACTTAACCCTTTAAGTGCCTATCCCGAACATGTTCGGGATATTCTGGATCAAAAAAAAAATTTTATTTGCTATTTTACTTACCCCGAGCTGCTTGGAGCAACGTGGGTGGTCCCGGCTCGCCCAGCGCTCACCAACGAGAGACGCTAGATGCTCCGACGATTTATTCCATTGAAAATGGTTTAAAATAAAGTTTAGACCCCCCCCAATGTTCACCCAATGTTCATTGTAGGCGGCGCGACGTATTCCAGGGTGCCTATCCCGAACATGTCCGGGATATTTAATAAAATGAATTATTTTATCGGAGGCCTCAACGAAGCCCCGGTCTAGACGTCCATCCTTGGCCGGGACTTAGACTCGGCCATCCACGGGCCGTATTCGCGCTAACGGCCAAATCGCGCCGCCCACTCCAATAATAAATCACATCTTTAGACAGGATTTTCTCCGGATTGTGTCCCCAGACCCAAAGAGAAAGTTTTTTGCGGCTGAAATAGCTTTAGATCGGGCTTCTAAATGGGTTAGCATTTTGGCTACGTGTCAGCTAGCTTCCTCCTCTCGACACCCATAGCCTTGACTGGAGTGAAAACACAAGCCAGTTGGGAGAGGGTCGACGAAAGCTATAAAGAAGGTCTATGGATACATTTCTGGCACTCTAGCACCCCTTGTGGCCGGATGGCACTGTATGAGTTAAGTACATATTACTTAAAGGAGGACTTCACCACTTTTCATCTTCATATAATTGGTCATCACTAAAAAATAGCTTTTTTTTTCTCAGAGGAGGGCTAGGGGCAGGTCAGAAACCTATCGTCTTGTGACATCATCGATTTGGAATGCAAGCTAATAGAAACTGCAGGCTTTCTATTCCTGAAAAGTTGCAATGTTAAAGTGGAAGCCATTGTTCTCGCGATAATAAAAATCTAAATATTTCTTTCAAAAATATTGATATATATATATATTTTTTGGAAAATGATGATGTCACAAGACGATGGATTCTGAACTTCCCCCAGCTCTCCTAGGAGACTTGGACCGAGTAGAAAAAAACTGCGCTATTTTATTAACCCTTACAGTGCCTATCCCGAACAAGATCGGCTTTATTTCAATCCAATACAATATTTTATTTGCTATTTTACTTACCCCGAGCTGCTTGGAGCAACGTGGGTGGTCCAGCGCTAGCCAACGAGAGACGCTAGATGGTCCGACGATTTATTCCATTGAAAATGGTTTAAAATAAAGTTTAGACCCCCCCAAATGTTCACCGAATGTTCACTGTAGGCGGCGCGACGTATTCCAGTGTGCCTATCCCGAACTAGTCCGGCTTTTTTAATAAAATGAATAAAATAATCCGAGGCCGCACCAAGCCTGGCTCTAAATTTAAAATCTAGGCGGCCGACCGAAAGCCCTTTCCCCCGGCCCGTAATCGGGCAACGCGGCCGCATCGTGCCGCCCACTCCAATGATAAATCACATCTTTAGACAGGATTTTCTCCGGATTGTGTTCCCAGACCCAAAGAAAACGTTTTTTGCGACTGAAATAGCTTTAGATCGGGCTTCTAAATGGGTTAGCATTTTGGCTACGTGTCAGCTAGCTTCCTCCTATCGTCACCCATAGCATTGGCTGGAGTGAAATCCCAAGGCACTTGGGACAGTGTCGATGGAAGCTAGAGCGAAGGTCTATGGAGACATTTCTGGCACTCTAGCGCCCCTTGTGGCCGGCGGCACTGTATGAGTTAAGTACATTAGTTGAGGTCCTATTATATGAAGATAGGTTGAAAAGTGGTGGAGTGCCCCTTTAAGTACATATTACTTAAGTAAATGTATAGCCTATACTTAGTTACTTTACACCACTGAGTCTAAGTATAGATACTGTACTCCTGTTCAAATATAATAATTTCTGACATGAAAAGGTTTGAGAGCCACTGGTCAACACGTCACCACACAACATGTATGGTCACTCACTTTAACACGGTCATGGCCTCCAAGCCACACGCTTCCCAGGTGGCTGTTGTCTTTTACCAAGCCTTGCATGAAACTCTGCTCTTCTGCGTCACTTATCGATACCAGGTTTCCACAATGGGCCAAACAGTTTACCTACAGGAGGATGGGTATTATACAGAGGCAAATAATAATACATTAGATTCATACATACATGCATCTAATGCATCTGATGCATACAGTACAGATACACACATTAGATTCTTACATACATACCTACAGTACAGATACATACATTAGATTATTCACATACATACATACAGTTAGGGGTGGGCGATATGGAAAAATACAATATCACAATATTTTCCCAAGCTGTATCACGATACACGATTTTATCACGATTCTTTTTCACATTGGTTTTTATGGTTATTTTTCAAGTTACTTGACAAAAACTAGACTCTCTGGGTTCCTTTTGGGAGGTCTAATTTGAACTTTACAAGTATGTAACTCTGACAGTATACAAATGAAACCAAATGGACCCTTGCGGGTCCATTTGGTTTCATTTGTATACTGTCAGAGTTAAGTGGAGAGACCTTGACATTTTAAAGTTTGAGAACTACTGATTTAGACCAAAATGCAGGTTTAAATTGAATTCTGCAATGAAGCTCTGTATTAACGATCAAACAGGATGTTTTACAAGGCTCCCTCAATTGTATCACGATTCACGATATATACGATATATCTGAGAAGGCATATCGTGGAGACATTATACAGTACATAGATACATAGCTATGCTGCACAAAGTTCAAGATGAATAAACATGGCCAATGTGTTTACCAACGTACCTCTGCCTCAGCCCAGGTCATTTTAGTTGTTACAATGTGTTCACCAACGTACCTCTGCCTCAGCCCAGGTCATTTTAGTTGTTACAATGTGTTCACCAACGTACCTCTGCCTCAGCCCAGGTCATTTTAGTTGTTACAATGTGTTCACCAACGTACCTCTGCCTCAGCCCAGGTCATTTTAGTTGTTACAATGTGTTCACCAACGTACCTCTGCCTCAGCCCAGGTCATTTTAGTTGTTACAATGTGTTCACCAACGTACCTCTGCCTCAGCCCAGGTCATTTTAGTTGTTACAATGTGTTCACCAACGTACCTCTGCCTCAGCCCAGGTCATTTTAGTTGTTACAATGTGTTCACCAACGTACCTCTGCCTCAGCCCAGGTCATTTTAGTTGTTACAATGTGTTCACCAACGTACCTCTGCCTCAGCCCAGGTCATTTTAGTTGTTACAATGTGTTCACCAACGTACCTCTGCCTCAGCCCAGGTCATTTTAGTTGCAACATATTCGTAACAGCGTCCGTGATGCTGCATCCATCCAGCTGGACAATGTTGTCGACATTTTGCTGAAATAATAATGGAATAAAGAGACAATCTTAAATCCATGGAAGTAATGAGCCAGTTCGAGATGATAGACAAGCTTGACACACACACTCTCTCTCTCTCTCTCTCTCTCTCTCTCTCTCTCTCTCTCTCTCTCTCTCTCTCTCTTTCTCTCTCTCTCTCTCTCTCTCTCTCTCTCACCTGATAGACCAAACACCAAACAGAGAGACACGTTAGACACACTTCTGAAGAGAGAAGAGGAGAGGAGAGGAGAGGAGAGGAGAGGAGAGGAGAGGAGAGGAGAGGAGAGGAGAGGAGACATCTCAAACCTTCAGTAGAATGATCTGAGTTGTCGACCTTCTTGTGTTGAAGAAGACAAAGCGATGCTCTTTTATACAGTTTGGTATCTCAGGGTGTGGCGAGGACATACAGTACACACATGTTCTGTTTGCACTGTAGATGCACGCACGCACACACACACACACACACACACACACACACACACACACACACACACACACACACACACGCACGCACACACACGCACACAGATGCAGATAACATGCTGATCACTGTATGGCCTCCATGCTAATGACACAAGTTTTGGGAACATTTCAGTTATTGTCGACACTGTAGGTAACAAGAGTTTCCTTTGAAATTAAACTATATCTGTGGTAATCAAATACTCAGAGCTGTTTTACTGGAGGTACATGTGTAACGGAGGTGATCCGAACCTTTCCCACCCGGCTTCGAACCCGGGTCTCCCGCGTGATAGTCCGATATCTTAACCATCACTCCAAAGGGACATCCCTATGGAACGAGAGCAGACACTAGACTTTTGAGGCTTCAGGCTGGGGCTGCGACTCTCTCCGCCACACATGTATCTCCACAGACAAAACCTTTCGATTCAGTTGCCAAACTGGAACAGCTTCCCAGTAGATTAATAATGATGATAACATAATATCTAGCCGTGTTGTGGAAAAGTAGGATCTTTCACTCACACAAAGTTTTAAAAGAAAGGGAAAGGGGATCTTCCTGTAGTTGACTTGTAGCGGGAGCTTTTGTGAAATGTTCAGGGACAGTAACATTTCCAAATTAAACCGTTTTACATACAATTTGAGATAAAATTTAGGAAAATAGGTTGCCTTCATTCCCAACATGATATTTCCTATTGCTTAAATATGAAATGAGTTTGTTCAAGCAACATAATTTGAATGTACAGGACAAGCTCACATGTTCCTGGGGTTAAACGTCCCAAGATGTCAGTGATTATGCAGTCAGATTCCAGTCAATGAGTACATTCAAAGTTTGTCACTGTCACATGTCAAACTTTAAATCGAATGCCAGCCATAAAGAGCACAATTATTAGGTATTTTGATGAAGCTTGCCATAAAACTTTTGATTTGGGTCAAACAATGTACACAATATTGTGTACATCTTAGTGTTAAACTAAATGTGTGTCACTAACCATTTGACTAACAAAAATGTATCAAACGAAACAAATTATTGATGGAATAAATCATCCATCCATCTTCAACCGCTTATTCGGAATCGGGTCGCGGGGGTAGCAGTTTCAGCAGAGATTTCCAGTCCCTTTCCATGCAACTTCAGTTTTTTCTTCTGCGTTAGAAATACTTCCACTATGAGGATGTAATGATCATTAGACATTAGAATCATTACAGTCATAACCTACAGTATATCTCCCAGACTGCCTCCCCACTCAGAGAGTTTGAATGAATGTAGAATTATGTGCAGAATGTAGAAATTGTGTGTGAGGGGACTTCATTCAACTGAAGATTTCATTTTAAAAGAAAAAACTTCTCTCTCACACTCATGCGAGTCATGACAGAGTGCCACTGATCACCCTCCCCTGTGCCAATGGCACCCATGCAGTTTACAGTTTACAGTTTAGGCATTTAGCAGACGCTTTTAATCCAAAGCGACTTACAATAAGCAGATAACATCACAATAATAAACAAGATAATATGTCAGTACATCATCAACAATATAACAAATGCAAATGGATATCTATCTAGAAAAAACACAATATAATCAAAGTTCTGAACAAAACCTAAAAAACAAAAACAAATGCTAACTAGCTTCATGTATTCATTGATTCTTTTTCTGTAGTGCTAAGGGTTTAGGTGGAGTCTGAAAAGGTGAGTCTTCAGTCCACGGCGAAAGCTAGCGAGTGAGTCCGTTGTTCTAAGTGCGACAGGGAGTTTATTCCACAACTTGGGGGCCAGGAGGGCAAACTGTCTCGGACGAGTGGATTTTTGCCCTGGAGTTTTGAGCGAGGGTTCTGTCAGCATCCCTGTGTTGGCTGATCTAAGTGACCGGGTGGGGGTGTAGGGGTTGATCAGCTTCTGGAGGTATGGAGGAGCCATACCTTTGGCTGCTTTGAAGGTCAGCATCAGTGTTTTGTATTCAGTGCGGGCCGCAACCGGGAGCCAGTGGAGGCTGCGGAGAAGGGGAGAGACATGTGAGAACTTAGGCTGGTTGAAGACCAGTCGTGCCGCGGCATTTTGGATCAGTTGGAGAGGTTTAAGTGCACATGCCGGGAGACCAGTGAGGAGAGAGTTACAATAGTCAAGCTTTGATATGACAGATGTCTGAATGAGGAGCTGGGCTGCCTCCTGGGTGAGGAAGGGTCTGATTTTACGGATGTTATAGAGTGTGAACCTACATGACCGGGTGACTGATGCAATGTGTGCCTTGAATGATAGCTGGCTGTCCAGGACCACACCAAGGTTTCTAGCAGTAGGAACTGAAGTCACAAATGCATTATCTATGGAAATAGTGAGATCTTGCATGGGGCAAGACTTAGCTGGGAAGAAGAGTAGCTCCGTCTTGTCCGGGTTCAGCTTAAGGTGGTGGGCTGACATCCACTGTGAGATGTCGGCCAGACATGCAGCAATGCGTTCTTCCACCTGGGTGGCAGAAGGGGGGATGCCTAAGGTTTCCTACCCCTGATGTAGACAACGAGCAACCCCCCCCCCTTCATCCACCCATGATGTATTGTTTAAATATGAAATGAAGTTTGTTCAAGTAACATCATTTAATACACATTCTCACATGTTCCTGGGTTAAACATCACAAGGTGTCAGTGATTATGCAGTCAGATTCCGGTCAATGAGTTCATTCTAAAGTTTATCACTGTCACATGTCAAACCTTAAAGCTATACTCTGTAACTTTTCCAATAGAACTAATCTTAAAATTGTCCTATTAAATCGCTAAAGTTTTAGAACACCCACTTCGTTCATTTCAGCCCCTAAAGCCTTCTGTAAATATGTTTTCTATGATCCTGGATACATTTTTTGAAAAATCCTTACATTTTTGCTAATATTTGAATATATATTTTAAAGCAAACATTTTTAACCCATATCTTTGCTTCTGGGGGGTCCCTGGAACAACATATTTTAAGATGGGGGTCCGTGGCTAAATACGTATCATTTTGGGTGTCCTTGACATGAAAAGGTTTGAGCAACACTGACAGAAACAATTTAGACAGACCTAATATCTGTTGATATGGTTTATTGTATTTGATGTGGACAGAACAGTAACACACAACACCAGATTGTATTCATTGTTTGCAGAAAAACGCTAATTTACAAAACAGGAGGCTTTTTAAAAAAAGAAATTGAAGCAGAGAAACAAATGGGAAACATCATCAACAACCGGAAACAAGTTGATACCAAAGTAATGAGCCAGTAATGAGGGCCATTCATTGTCCATCCATATGTGTTTAACTCATTCTGTGCCAGCGCCCTCTAGGGGCCAAGGAATGCCAGGGTATCTCTCATAGGCGAGCGCTTTAGCTTCCAGGACCTCACCTTCCAGGACCTCACGTGCTCACGTTCATGCACGTCATGGAAATGTCCCGGATGATAATGCTAACAGAATGGCTATTCCCATTTTGTCATCTAAAAGATCATTTTTGGGCGATTTCGCCGTAAATAAACCTCGCGCCGCTTCCCTAAAGACACAATCCAGAGATATAAGCCTTCAAAGATGTGGTCTTTCATTGGATTAGGCGGAGATTGGCGATTTCGTTCGCAAATAACGGCCGGCCGGGGGGTTGCTAGCTTTCGGCTAGTAGCTAGAAAAATCAGGCCAGGCTTCAGAAGGCCTCTTATCATTTTATTGATTTAATTAAAAAAAGCCGGACTACTTCGGGATCGGCACACTCGTGTACTCATCGGAAGCGGCGCCGAACATTGGGTGAACATTGGGGAGCTCAAAAATGTATTTTAAACCATTTTTAATGGAATATATCGTCGGACAGAGTAGAATGGCTAGCTGGCTAGCGGCTAGCGAGCCAGGACCACCCACGACTCTACAAGCAGCTCGGGGTAAGTGAATTAATAAAAAAAAAATTGTATTGGATTGAAATAAAGCCGAACTAGTTCGGGATCGGCACAGAATGAGTTAACAGTGGTGTTCCGCAGGGACGTGCAGAGAATGTTAGAGAGGCAGGGGCTGACATTTCTAAAAGGGCCTTTTGGTGAAAATATCGAAAATAGCAGACCTCCAAGCTCACGACGCGTCGCACTTGTGAGCTTGGAGGTCGGCTATTTTCGATGCAATTCTTTCAACATGAGATGCTGCATTCAAGTTCAGGAGAGTTTGGACCAGGCAATTCTCTTGAACGCTGCCTTCAGGTATGGCATGGAAAGAGGGGCATTTGCATTTCTTTCACCACAGTAAAAACTACATTCATGGTCTGGAGAGGGCACTTTTTACAGACGGATAAAAGGGCAGGGGCTCAAGCCCCCTTTGATGTCTATGTGTGTGTAACGGAGTTGATCCGAACCTCCCCATCCGGGTTCGAACCCGGGTCTCCCGCGTGAAAGTCCAACATCTTAACCATTACTCCAAAGGGTTATCCCTATGGAACAAGAGCAGATACTAGACTTTTGAGGCTTCAGGCTGGGGCTGCGACTCTCTCCGCCACACTCACCCCCTTTGACCTCCTCCTACGGGGAAGCCCGGATCCGGGTCACGGCACCAATGTAACGGAGGTGATCCGAACCTCCCCACCCGGCTTCGAACCCAGGTCTCCCGCGTGAAAGTCCAATATCTTAACCATTACTCCAAAAGAGATATTATGGAACAAGGGCAGATACTAGACTTTTGAGGCTTCAGGCTGGGGCTGCGACTCTCTCCGCCACATGTGCACATGCCTGGTGTTCTGCTCACATGGGAAACAGCAGAAAACCACTGAATGTGTTGCGATAAAAGTGGTCATCATAGAGCCCATGATTGGCAGTGAGTTTCATGTAGATCACGTCCCCTTCCTGTAGCTCGATGGTCAAGGCATTAGACAGGTGAACGTAACCCCATGCATTCTTCATGCCGTCATTATTAGAGAGAAGCAGCCTGCTGTTTTGGTACAGTTTCACGCCCACCCGTCCACCAGTGCGGCCTTCGGCGACAGTGAATCTGAAGTAATAAAGTCCTCTGACTGGAGCTGTAAATACGCCTGCACCATGAAGAGAAGAAGCAGAGATTTATCATGCTTAGTCGGGGGATATCTTAAAAAGTCCTGGAATAAATTCCTTACCAAAACATTTCTTCACCAATGTGTTTGTAAAGGTGTCTAGTAACACATCTCACAAAGACTGAAATTCAGTTTCCCTTGGAGAATCCGTTACAGCTGATTAAAGTTGGTGTCCCATTAAATTAACTATACAGGATAAAACACACCTAAATAAATATACTTTAAGTAGCATGTGAGGGGTCAAACTAGGGATTTTTCATGATTCTGAATCCATTGCAAGCATTTGTTTTGCACAAAAAACATTCCTTGGGCTAAAAAACGCCCCCACAAAAATATGGTTTAGTGATGAGTCATCACTTTTCAAAGTTTTGGGGGAGCCGCCTTTACCCCAAGGAATGTTTTTTGTGCAAAACAAATGGTTGCAATGGATTCAGAAAAACCCCTAGTTTGTCCCCTCATATGCTACTTAAAGCATATTTATTTTGGTGTGTTTTATCCTGTATAGTTAATTTAATGGGATCCCAACTTTCAGCAGCTGTCACGGATTCTCCTGACCTAGGCAAACTGAATTTCAGTCTTTGTGAGATGTGTTACTAGACACCTTTACAAACACATTGGTGAAGGATTTCTTTTGGTAAGGAATTTATTCCAGGATATGACTCTATTTCTGAAGATATCCCCCGACTAGCTGGATTCACTGGATAATAACATCTGAAGCATTATAAAATACTATAAATGAATTCTAATAAAGCTACACATAATAAACTAAACATCGGAAAACCTGCAAAACACCTAAACACGATTTAATTACAAATATAACTCACATGGCTGTGTGTATACATTGATTCAGCTTGTGTTGAAGAGAAAGGTCAGTACCTGTATTTGGGTTGTAGGCCTGGCCAATGTTGGCGAGTGCGTTTTTGAAAACCAGTGGGATATCAGTATTGAAGGGTCCTACTAGTACTGTTGCTCCACCGTCTGTCAGTCCAGCAGAGAAAGCCACCTTTGGTCTCTCTGTGAACACAAGAGCACAACATTTTACAACAAGTAATTATGTTCGCACTGTAATGTTTCAAGTTACTGGACTGTTGAAGAAAGAATGTTCAGATGAAGAAGAAACAAATGTGTTCACCTGAATTCTCTCTCTTCAGGGCTGACACATCATTCTGTAATGCTGAAAACATTAACATTAATTGTCGCTTTTATTGTCATTTAAATCATCTTCAATAAACAGAACATTGCCACACATCAAAAAGTCTCAGCGGACGGAACCACCTGCTGAAGTTAAGGCAGTGGTTCTCAAACTTGGGGTCGGGACCCCAAGTGGGGTCCCCAAATTATTTTGTGGGGTCCCCAGATGATTAGCTTAATGTCATTTTTTTTTCTTCTCACTCAATGGTAAACAAACCAACACACAGTATAAGTGTATACATGGTATCTGCACATTTCTAAAGTGACAATTTAAGGACTTTCAAGTCAAATTTTAAGTAAGCAAGAGGCGAACATTGTGAAAATAGCCGATAGATCTGCTATTTTCACAATATTTATCTGTGGGACCGAGTCACATTAAGGGCTCTATTATGATCCAGGTCTTATGCCTTATGCCTTAACTTCTTTGCCTTTGTTCTACTATTTTGAAAAACATTTTTAAATACTTCAAATGCTGATCTACATCTGCAAGTTGTGAGCTTGCAGATCAGCTATTTGAAATATTTAAAAAAATATGTATATATAGTAGAAAAAGGCAAAGAAGTTAAAGCATAAGACCTGGATCATAATAGAGCCCTTAAATGTTATACCTACAATTCCAAGTGCTTGTCGGTCCGAAGGTTCATTAGTCCGAAGGTTCATTAGTCCGAATGTGTTAAGAATACTATGCCTAACTCTAACCCTAACTCTAACCTTAACCTCAGTAACCCTAACTAAATTCGGACTAATGAACCTTCAGACTTATGGGCAGTCCCCTGCTTGTCGGGGTGGGAGTCCCCAGTTCAAATATGTTTATTTTGGGGGTCACGGCCTATAAAAAGGTTTGAGAACCCCTGAGTTAATGTATACCTGCATTCTCTGTCTCCAGCGTCGCAATCCTGCCGTCGGCTTTGTTCAGCGCGTCTTTCACCCCGTCCAGCTCCACCCTCTGCTCCACCTGCTGCACCTTCTGCTCCACCACCTTGTCTCTCACGTTGCTCAGCTCCAGCCTCTGCTCCACCACCATGGTTCTCAACCACGTCAGTTCGCTCCAGATGTCCGGGGTGGAGTTGGTTTCTCCACCCGACTGCTTGTGGGTGACCACCGTTCCGTCCTGTCCCTGGGCCAGCACTGTCCCAGACAGGCACAATAACGTCAGCGACACCAGCAGAGTAACAGCAGCCTCCATCATTAAAACCCATTTAGGCCTAGGATTATTGACTGCTTTAACTATTGAAAAACAGCAGATACTGGGAGCTTGTAGATCTGCTATTTTTGAAAAAGTTGTGAAAGTGTGTGCAAATCTTTGAATATATGTATTTTCAAAGTGAACTTTTGTAACTCAAATCTTGCTTCTGGGTGGTCCCTGGAACAAGATATTTTGAGATGGGGGTCCGTGGCCAAATAAATATCATTTTGGGGGTCCTTCACATGAAAAGGTTTGAGAACCACTGACATAGTGGTCTCTCAAGAACAGACAGCTCCAGTTAAGTGAAAAGGACCTTTTCTTTGACGATGGCTGGCCAGATTGCTGACATAGAAACATAGGTTTTTCAAAAGACCTTAGATTCAAAAGACATTTATAGAATCGGGTAAAAATTCTAATTTTCACGATTTTTCAAAAATAGCAGATCTACAAGCTCAAAAATAGCAGATATACAAGCTCACAGCGCGGCACCGAGTGCCGCGCTGTGAGCTTGTATATCTGCTATTTTTCAATAGTTAAAGCATAAAATAATGATACACAAAATGTATACCCGTTCTGAATGGGTTAAATCTCACCTGCTCTTGCGGTCAGTGAGAATGCAGTGTAGCTGTCCAGGAGGACGTTTTGGTTTATATTGCCAGCACAAGGTCACGAATGTTGAATTTCCAACAATATTGAACTTCTAACAACATTAGTGGGAAGGCCTGCAGCTGTGTTGGACGTCCCTCTTCAATAAATGTTTAACTTTATGTAAAAGATTAACCCAGGCTTGTCAATGCTCCTGGATTTCCCAGGAGTCTCCTGGATTTTGACCCCATGTCCTGGGAATCTCCTGGATTGGCAAATCTCCATGGATTTCTCCTGGATTTGGTATCAAACTCTCAAAATTCACCAGAACACAGGAAAGTACATCTACTATGTTCATTTTTTTTTCTGGGGGCGGACCCCCAGACCCCCTGCTTTAGGGGTAGGGCGAATGCATGCAAGAGAAATCATACAGATAGGCCTACCGGTATTCACTTAGATGAGAAGTCATTATTAAAGATGTCTTACTTTGCTTATGTCATCAAATCTGTACACCTACGTTTGGCATTTTAAGGCTGAAATTGTACCCGTGCTAGTAAAGCAAACCTGATAAAAGTATCAAACATGCACAAAATTCAACAGAACACAGGAAATTTAAATCTACTATGTTAATTTTTATTATCATTAACCAGGTGCATTTTAGTGAAGTTAGACAGTTAGAGATATGGATTATTTAGCCACCTGTGGTTCTAATCACCCCAGTTTGACTCCAGTCACAGGAGTCAAGGTATCAGGCATGTACACACATACACCTTTTATCAATCTGTAAAAAGGGCCCTCTCCAGACCATGAATGCAGTTTTTACTGTGGTGAAAGAAATGCTAGCTCTTTCCATGCCATACCTGAAGGCAGCATTCAAGAGAATTGGCTCGTCCAAACTCTCCTGAACTTGAATGCAACATCTTATAATGTTGAAAGAATTCACCCTTTGTCAAGTCCCGCCCATTGTCCCGTCCCTCTTCACACCCATTGGTTGCAGTGTCTCGGTGGGACATTCGTCACACTCCATCCACTACCATTGTAATTCAGTTGCTTCGTATTGTTATTCTGTGTGTTCAATTCTAATTTCAAACTTTGTTTCGGTCAAATGGAGCTGCTCAGTGGCAATATAGTGACTCGGCATGTTTTTAAATGTTTTTATTTCTCCAAAAATTACGTTTTAGCATATTCAACATCAAAAAGGCGGAACCAGGGCAGGACAAGGCAGATAGAGCCTGCTGGTTGGTCAGTCAGGGACCAACCAGAAGGCTAACAAAGGGTGAATTGTTTGTGTACTGTGTAGAACTGTGTAGAAATCTATGCCGTTACACGACATCTGCAGGTATTCACTTGATTATGCTTAGTTCAGTGTGGTATCAAGCACCGGAAATAGCCGACCTCCAAGCTCACAACGTGTCGTGCTGCGACGCGTTGTAAGCTTGGAGGTCTGCTATTTTCGATATTTTCACAGAAGGTCCCTTTTAGATATTTCAGCCCCTGCCTCTCTAACATTCTCTGCACGTCCCTGCAAGGTATCCCTTCTCACCTGTCCTAATACTTGTTTGGACTAATTGTGGGCTCGCCCATTAAAGAAAGTGTTTACAGTGTACTCTTTAACGTCGGCTACGAAGCTTGCGGAGCATCTGCTGTACACAGCTAAAGCAGACAGCTAAAGCAGACGCACTGTCTTCTACAGTTTGGATCAATGGATTTACATGTTTTCTATCTTGGGAGCATTAGCAACACAGAGCACATTTGCAGCCCGTTTTGTAGTAAGAACGTGGGAAGCGGCGGGCGGGCTTGCAAAACACATTTTTTTGGGCACTCTAGCTCGGACACAGAACGGAGAAACTTGTCCGTTCATGGGCTGCAGTGAGCTTGAGTAACAACTGAACTATAAAGCTGACGCTTTATTAAAACTAGCACAAATGTAACGCTCTCTGTGTTAACGGAGACTGCTTCTCATAATAAACAGCCAGCGCTGCGCGAAGCTAACGCTATAGCGTATCTCGCAGCTCGGCCACTCGTCTGTAGTAAAACATAACGCCCCGCCGTTCTCGAACGCTTCTTGCCTTTTGTGAACATTATATCCAAAAAGTAAAGGTCCTATGCCGGTCTCGGAAGTGGAAGAAAATCGAAGCAGCTTGTTGAAATAAAGTTTATATCGCTTATTTTGTCAGCCGGACCTTTGTTTTTAGACACGCTATCTCCCCTGGTCACGTGGTATAGACACAACGAATAATAGTGGGGGAAATAATGCACCGGCTGACAAAATGAGCGATATAAACTCATTATTTCAACACGCTGATTGGAGTCTCTTCCACGCTTGAAAAGTAAACAGTTGAGAGAAGTGTAAAGGACCTTTACTTTTTGGACAGAATGTTCACAAAAGGTAAGAAGCGTTCGTGAGCGGCGGGGCTTTATTTTTTACCACAGACGAGAGGCTGAGATGTGAGATACGCTGTCCATTACGAGAAGCCATCGCCTCTTCTTTCTTTGTGTGCCCGAGAGTGACTCAGAGAGTCAGATCACAACGTATAAATCAAAAAATAAATCCTTCCAGAATGCTGTCTTCTGCAAACCAATAACATTAGCGAGATGAAGTTAGTCGCTGAGAGTGTTTACACACTACAACCAGATGCACCACGCTGTATGGGGTGGTGCTCAAAGTGTGTAATTCGAGACAATGAGTTCTCAGAGCGCAATATCTCCTCCCCCCAAAAACACGGATAATTCCTTACAAAAGCAGCCTAGTTTAACAAATAAAAGTAGCCATTGTAGTACCTTAAAACAACTATCTTTTGACATGAAACCCTTGTTCTAAATTCGAACTTGTGTGATATGGAAAAAAACTAAAAATACAAAAAACGACATTGACTTAATTTTCTCACTTTTCTACTGTTTGAAAATCGGCGACTTATGGACCTTTCCACCAGCACTAGTCACATATATGTTTATGTTCTTTTTAGCACTCATTTCCCTTTATCAGCCACAATATTATTGTGCTGGGGTGTTTCCTTGCAGAAAGATACATCCCTCTGGCTGTAGTTTGATTCTGTTTGTGTTGACATACAAATGGCCGGGTGCATCCCCCCATCCCGACATGCTGCCATTCCGTCATCCCCCCATTCAGACACTAACCCTATATCTCTAAGGAAGTGTCGCCACTCAGACAATTAGAAGTCATTGTCTGAATGGCAGCATGTTGGAATGGAGAACGGCCCCCCCAACGGGTATACTTCATTTTTATAGCAGTGTTTAGCACTTCAAATGGAGATACTTCAGTGTTATAGCAGTGTTTAGCATTTCAAATGGACATACTTCAGTGTTATAGCAGTGTTAGCACTTCAAATGGACATACTTCAGTGTTATAGCAGTGTTAGCACTTCAAATGGACATACTTCAGTGTTATAGCAGTGTTAGCACTTCAAATGGACATACTTCAGTGTTATAGCAGTGTTTAGCACTTCAAATGGAGATACTTCAGTGTTATAGCAGTGTTTAGCACTTCAAATGGACATACTTCAGTGTTATAGCAGTGTTAGCACTTCAAATGGACATACTTCAGTGTTATAGCAGTGTTTAGCACTTCAAATGGAGATACTTCAGTGTTATAGCAGTGTTTAGCACTTCAAATGGACATACTTCAGTGTTATAGCAGTGTTAGCACTTCAAATGGACATACTTCAGTGTTATAGCAGTGTTAGCACTTCAAATGGACATACTTCAGTGTTATAGCAGTGTTTAGCATTTCAAATGGACATACTTCAGTGTTATAGCAGTGTTAGCACTTCAAATGGACATACTTCAGTGTTATAGCAGTGTTAGCACTTCAAATGGACATACTTCAGTGTTATAGCAGTGTTAGCACTTCAAATGGACATACTTCAGTGTTATAGCAGTGTTAGCACTTCAAATGGACATACTTCAGTGTTATAGCAGTGTTAGCACTTCAAATGGACATACTTCAGTGTTATAGCAGTGTTGGCACTTCAAATGGACATACTTCAGTGTTATAGCAGTGTTAGCACTTCAAATGGACATACTTCAGTGTTATAGCAGTGTTTAGCACTTCAAATGGAGATACTTCAGTGTTATAGCAGTGTTAGCACTTCAAATGGACATACTTCAGTGTTATAGCAGTGTTAGCACTTCAAATGGACATACTTCAGTGTTATAGCAGTGTTAGCACTTCAAATGGACATACTTCAGTGTTATAGCAGTGTTAGCACTTCAAATGGACATACTTCAGTGTTATAGCAGTGTTAGCACTTCAAATGGACATACTTCAGTGTTATAGCAGTGTTTAGCACTTCAAATGGAGATACTTCAGTGTTATAGCAGTGTTAGCACTTCAAATGGACATACTTCAGTGTTATAGCAGTGTTAGCACTTCAAATGGACATACTTCAGTGTTATAGCAGTGTTAGCACTTCAAATGGACATACTTCAGTGTTATAGCAGTGTTAGCACTTCAAATGGACATACTTCAGTGTTATAGCAGTGTTTAGCATTTCAAATGGACATACTTCAGTGTTATAGCAGTGTTAGCACTTCAAATGGACATACTTCAGTGTTATAGCAGTGTTAGCACTTCAAATGGACATACTTCAGTGTTATAGCAGTGTTTAGCATTTCAAATGGACATACTTCAGTGTTATAGCAGTGTTAGCACTTCAAATGGACATACTTCAGTGTTATAGCAGTGTTAGCACTTCAAATGGACATACTTCAGTGTTATAGCAGTGTTAGCATTTCAAATGGACATACTTCAGTGTTATAGCAGTGTTTAACACTTCAAATGGACATACTTCAGTGTTATAGCAGTGTTTAACACTTCAAATGGACATACGTTGGTGAACATTGCTCTTCTTTGCATAACATACTGTAAGACTATAGGTTTGAATGCCGCATAGCAGCCTGAACATATAGTGCTGTAAAAGCAATCGTCCTCACCTGTGTCTTCTTTGTCTGTGGTTCCGTGGTCGCTGTGATGGTCCAGGGTCAGCTCCAACTCTGTTCCCTGGTCCTCCTGGTGGTTCAGACGGAGCTGGACGTCAGGGGCAGCCTCACACACACAGAGCAGGACGAACAGCAAAGCACCGCAAGCCTTCATCCTGAACCTCACTGACTATAGTGACACAGAACACAGATACACTCACTGACTAATGACTCAAAACAAACTAACTTCACTGTCTAGTAACCCAGCACACAGCTAGACTCACTGACTAATGACTCAGAATAAACTAACTTCGCTGTCTAGTAACCCAGCACACAGCTAGACTCACTGACTAATGACTCAGAATAAACTAACTTCGCTGTCTAGTAACCCAGCACACAGCTAGACTCAATGACTAGTAGTGACACAGCTCACAGCTGTCTCATATATATATTCACCACCTCCAAAAGGAACAAAGCCCTTTCCAATACACTGCAGGGTTAGGGTTATGTTTTGTAAAGATATGTTTTGGGGGCTTTTTCTGCCTTTATTGATAGAATAAAGCAGCTGGGTTGGGCTGCGATATCTGAATTTCCCCCGCGGGAGGAGTAGGTATTCATTAGATGCATAGTAGGCTGACAGGAAACGGGGAGAGAGATGGGGGGGTGACACGCAGCAAAGGTCGCCAGGATCGGGAGTCGAACCTGCGACGCTGCACACACACACACACACACACACACACACACACACACACACACACACACACACACACACACACACACACACAGTGGAATTAAATACAGTGCAGGAAAATTACTGAGTACAGAGACAATGGCTCAGGATGTAGAGTGGCCTCCTTATTGTGATATTATATTATAATTGTGATATTATATTATGTGTGTACACGCACGCACGCGCGCGCACGCACGCACGCACGCACGCGCGCGCGCACACACACACACACACACACACACAGCTTTGTTCCCTTTGCGGGAATAATTGTCTCCACCGGCCGAAAGGCAGGGGGAGACTATGTTTTGCACCCTGTCCGTCCGTGCGTGTCCGTGTGTCCGTACTCCGTCCTCTTCTTCTGTCTGTGTACAGCTAATCTCCGGCATTGCCATGATGGCAGAGAAACTGGGCACACACACTCCCTGGGTGCCAGAGCCGAACCTCTGCCCCAAAATGTTCACATCGGCCTTTTATAGCGCCACCAGGAGACAAATTTGTGCAAAACACATGTTTGGATAGTACTGCTATCGGTACACAGTATCTCTAATAGTCATTAAACAAAATGGGTATTTCCGATTCCATCCTGATTGGCTAAGATTGCCTTCCAAAGTTTGCAGAACTGCTCCGCTTTGAACAAAATGCCTCAAATCATGAACACAGAGTGCGATTTCCGTAAAAATGTGTACGCACATTCCCAATAGGCCGAAGAATACATGCCACTTAAAAATGGTTGAATCAGCCTCATGGTGGCGCTACACCAGCCTGATTTGTGATTTGTTTTCTATAACTCCCTACAGGCTAAAGATAAACCTTTTCCCTGCATTTCTTAAATTTGCATTATATAGCGCCACCAGGAGGCCGACTTACATGAAACCATTTTTCTATATAACTCCTTCAGATTTTATCCAAATGTCACGCAACTTGCTATACATGATCTCTATAAGTCATGTGATCAAGACGGATATCTGAGCTTTTTCATATTAACACACACATTCCCACTAGGTCAAAGAACAAATGCCACCCTTTTCACATTGGCCTGTTATAGCCATAGATATATATAAGAAGGCTAGATGGCGCAAGGCGGAGTCGGCGGCGTCGTTCACTGGCGGCCATCTTAGGACAGGACCATCCCCCGCGTCCTGCCGTTGTATTGTGCCTGTAAGGTGAGTGATCTGCACACTTAAATACTCTTTACTCTCTGAAATCTTGACCGATTTACTAACGGTTTGGATTATTACAAACATTATTAGCGTGGCTATGAGCTCAGGCTGGTTGACATGTTGAAATTGAAGCTTTTCATTTCGAAAAAAGAGCATGCAGCATAGTTAAGTGACATGGCTGCTTGCACAAGTTCATCAAGACAACAACAATCGAGATTTTCAAATATTATCAGGTTTTCCTGAGACCAATAACGATTTCATGACAACTAATCTTTTGTCTAAATTACATTTCTTTGTGTGGATATTGTTGTATTTTTTAGCTGCAGGCTAAGAGACAAGAAAGAGGCTGTGAGTGTGAGCTAGACCTATATCTTATTACAAAGTTGACAGCAAAGTTACAATGGTGGGAGAGGCAGAATTACATGATTTCCAAGCGGTTTGGTTTGTTAAAAATATCTTACATTTAGATACATTGATACAGGGAATTGCTGGCTTTTTGTTTACAGAAATAGGCCTAGGCTACTGTATGTGAACTTAAGTCTGTTGTGAAGCTGCCTAATGCCTATGGCTGCTCCAATGAAAGGAGTAGGCCTATCCAAATGGAACCTGTGGGATCACCTGCCACAAATATGACAATATTATATTATAATTAGGATAATCACTATGTACAATACAAGTTCTGCTTCACAGGAACAACAGGGCTGTGAGATAATAACATTGCAAGAGTGTTGTTGACCCTGGCTTTTAGAAATATTTCTACCACCTGTTTACACACTTTTTAACTCTTTTATTGTGGTTGTCTTATTCTCAAAGTTTGCATAGGCTAATGCATACATGCATACATACATAGTGTACATAGGCCTACATACATCCTACATAAATCCTTAAAGGAGTAGTTCACCCCCAAAACGACTTTTTTTATATAGATTATTCACACCATGGAGACTTGAGTTCAATAATTTCTTTTTGTGTTTGTCACATTCTTCACAAAAAAATGATTATAGTAAATTTACCTCCATTGATTCCGGATGGGGACAAATGCATTTGGGTCCCCTTCCGGAATCAATGGGGGTAAATTTATTGGGGTAATAATAATATTAATAATATTATAATAATCTGTCTACTGCTAATTTCAGGATTTGTTGTGCGACGCTCTTTGAAGAAGCTGTCCTGTGATGTCTGCCGGGCCAGCCTTGTGACCGATGCTGAATCTGCCTGTAAGGACAAGAGCTACCACCTGCTGACCCTGAAAAGCAATGGAGGTCTGGTGATACCATCTGTTCTGAAGGCATGGTGAAGGCAGCAGAGTGGGTCGTTCGCCAGGCATCTGCAGAATCCAGATGAAAACAGCCCATAGGATAGGAGGATAGGTTCAGAGGATGTGTTTTTGCTCAGGCATTGACAGTCACCACCATACACTGATGAAGTTAGAAGTAAGTTGTCCCTGTTTTTTAAGCTGAGGCTGCACCATATTGCTAAAATGACTACCCAAAACAGTCCTTTTTAAAGGCCATTCGCTCAAACTCTGTGTGCACATACGGAAGCCTAATTTTGGCTTCGAGCCAATGTTCCTCAGTGGTTTATACTGTGTATATATATATATATATATATATATATATATATATGTGTATATATATATATATATATATGTGTATATATATATATATATATATGTATGGAAACATTTCATCCACAATTCCATGCTGTATTGATCTGGTACCATAGGAGAGATAACAGGCAAACAATGATCAAATAAAACATTCTTCTACATTCTATAATTGTGTAGTCTTCTTGTAAGTAATGCAGATGTTAAATAATGGGTCATTTTTCCCCCAATGAATGTATTTGAGTCTGGTTTACCTCCTTTTTAGGCTTTACATTTAAAGTTGACTCCAAGCAAGAACGTATGAGCCCATGAGTAGTGCACTGAATGCCATCTGAGAAAAGGAACCCACTGTGATTTTGCTATTCAGTTAATGCTACAGGTATACTTGATGATGGTAAATCCTGTCTGTCTCTCTACACTGCCACACCACCGCCCTCTCAACAGCCCCCAACAGTTCCAGTCTAACCCCCAACCTCATTGATCATTGTTGAGCTGTTCAATACAATATTGGTCCATTGAACCTTCAAACAGGTGTACTGCATGTAGCCTACTTCAATATCAAGGGCCACCAAAAGCTACCTGTGCAGCATGGGGTTTAACACAAAAAAAAAAAGATTATTATATATCATGATTATTGCTGTTATGACTATAGTTGGTATATATTATGTATGTACTCGTCTAGCTGTTAGTGGTCTGATTTCAGAGGGAGGGGAGGATTGGTCATGTTACTGATTGGGAAATGACTTGCAGTTGCAGTGCTGAAATAAAATGTATTATTTTAGTTAAAAAAGAGGTTTATTTGGTTTTGTTATGTCCTTAATAAAATAACCTTGAAGCCCCATCTCTAATCTCATATTTTACAGAATGGCAACATGAGACTATTTTATATGAAATAAATATAAGCCAAATGAGACAGTTTTTTTATATTAAATAAATACATTGATACATTTAATACATAATGTATTAAATAATATAAATATTACTAATAATGGAACTATTACATGTTATATTTACAATATAAATACAGTGTGTATAGCTAATTGCTTTACTTTACCTATATACTTAATGTTATTTCATATGGAAATCCATGGTTATAATTATTCTAAGTATACAGTAACGTAGCTACGTTTCTTAGGTTTATAACAAACCAATCCGTTTCAAAATAGGTTGAAAATTGAGCAAGCTCTGGTCATTTAAATAGTTCATGCACTATAGAAATGAATGTTAAACTGGGCGATCGGTCCTGTCCCAAGATGGCCGACCTGTAGCGTCGTCAGTCCCCATTGGCCAACAGCGGGCGTGAGCTATCTAGCCTTTATATATATCTATGGTTATAGCACCACCAGGTAGCCATGTTTTAGAACAAAATGGCTACCTGGTGGAGACCTGTGCTCGGAAGAGCACTGCTTCTAGTTATGAACCTGAGACGCATTTCCTTAAGCTGATACATCATGACACGATTGTTGAAATAATTATATAATATAAAGATATGTATCCATATTGTTTAATGGGGACATTGATATTATGTTCTTGGTTGGCAGCAGAGCCTGTGGCAGCATGCAGTCATGTCAGAAAGAAAGGTGAAACTCAAGCCCTATTTAAAAGAAACCTAGATTCTCAGGCATGCAGCAACGTGGCCAGGAAGTCTAGTAGTAAGTAACAGAGAGTATAAACAACAAGCACGTCTGATCAGCTGGTGGTAGAGTCAGCTGTGATGAAAGCAGGAAATCTGTTGACGACCAGAGCCCAAATAAGGGCTCAGAACGGAAGTAGGGGGCGTGGCCAGGAATGCTGTCAATAGCGCTGATAAGAGATATATTATAGACGTTTGAAACGTTACACACTGCTGCAACACTGTGCAGTGCCCCATTATGTGAGAAATTGTTTTATTTTCTCTGGACTCCTTGGGTTAAACTTATGGCACATCTCCCCATAAAGAAATATCCCAGAAAATATTATAAACCATGGCTAGGGCCATGGTAGGGCCATAACCAGGGCCAATTACTGTACATGAGTTATATTTCGTCGTTGTCGGGCGGAAACCTTGTATGTCCAAAACCGTTTGTTTTGCATTTATCATTTTAAAAATGATTTAAACTAGTGAAAACAGCCGATCTACAAGCACACAACGCCTTGCACCGCGATTGGCGTTGTGTGCTTGTAGATCTGCTGTTTTCACTACTTTCGTGCGACGGCCTTGTATGATGAAGCAAGGCTTTGCTTTGCGAAAAAATCTACAAATTTGAAACTTGGAGATAGAAGGTTTCTGCCGGGCAGTGACAATTTACTTTGTTGGCCGCCCAGCCCCCAAAATGGAACGAAGGCCGACATTTTATTTTTTATTTTTTCCCCTAATGGCCTGCCTGGACCGGCCGGGAGTTGTCCCGCTTTTCCCAATGGCCAGCACGTCCCTGAGCAGCAGAATGCCTTCGCCGTCATGGAACAGAAACCTTGTATCTCCCATATTTTAACTTTTTACAGTTTAGGCATTTAGCAGAACCTCTTAATCCAGAGCGACTTACAATAAGCAAGGTAATACAACAATTCATCAACATCAATACATCAAATGCATAGAAATATCAATCTAGAAAAAAATAACGTAGGCATACCGATCACCTAATCAGTAAAAACCTTTATACCAGGGGTTTTCAAAGTGGGTGACGGGGCACCCTGGGGTGCCGCGACGGCAGTCCAGGGGTGCCGCAAGATCATTTGATAATATTTGGAATTCATTTGGACAAATATTTAGTATCATTTTAAACTTGAAGTACAAAGTTATTTTCGGTCATTTCTAACCAAAATGGCTATTATCTCAATGTTTTCCAAGCAACATAATCACTAAAATATCGTCACTGTCGGGCAGAAACCTTGTATCTCCAAGTTTCAAATGTGTACGTCTTTTGGTAAAGCAAAGCCCTCCATCATACAAGACTGTCGCACCTAACTAGTGAAAACAGCCGATCTACAAGTACATCGTGAGGCGTTGTGTGCTTGTCGATCTGCAGTTTTCACTAGTTTAGTACATTTTATAGATGATAAATACAAAACGAACGGTTTTGGACATACATGGTTTCCACCCGACAACGACGATATGCTATAAATGTAATGTGCTGTAAGTGAAAAATCATCATGTAGGGGTGCCTCGGATTTAAAAAAAAATATTCATGGGGTGCCCTGAGACAAAAACGTTTGGGAACCCCTGATTTAGCAGAACCTCTTAATCCAGAGCGATTTACAATAAGCAAGGTAATACAACAATTCATCAACATCAATACATCAATTGCATAGAAATATCAATCTAGAAAAAATAACGCTGGTAGAAGCATCAGTAAAAACCTTTATATAAAACCTGTGAATGTGAGTGCTATGGTTAGTGCTATGGGCTTAGGTAGAGTCTGAACTGGTCATATGATGCAAAATGCATCATATGACCAGTTGTTGCATGCTGAAATACTAAAATATCTAAAAACACAGATTGAACACAAAAAATAACAGGATTGTGTTGATCGTGTCCCAAACAACAATAAAATAAGATCTGGTTGTCCCAGAGGTGAAGTGGTCCTTTAAGGCCACGGCGGAAGCTAAGGAGTTTTTCACGCTTTCTTCCGCAAATGAACGAACGCCCTACTTCGTCACACAAAAGAGTCGCACAAAAGCAGTGAAAATAGTGGATCTACTTGCTCGCAATGCTTCGCATCACAAGCTTGCTGTTATCACAATTTTAAAATAGAAAAAAAGGAACGGGTTCGGACATATAGACGAGGTTTCCCACTTCCTCTCAGAGGAAGAGTTTTACATGGCAACCATTCTTTTTGACAGCTTGGGTTTACAAGATACTTTGGGGATTTATTATTAATACGCATTAATGTGCAGGGCAGGGTCACACCGCACTTTTATTCTACCTCTTATTCTGACAATCGTCGCTGTCGGGCAGAAACCTCGTATCTCCAAGTTTCACATTTGTATGTTCTTTCGCAAAGCAAAGCCCTGCTTCATCATACAAGGCCGTCGCACAAAAGTACCCACTAAACAACTTATACTAGGCGTCTAAGTTTATACGTATAAAAAATGGTCTACCAGAGGTATAGATATGCAAGTTTTTTAGACGTCTAAACTTAGACTAGACGTCTAATATATGTCTAATAGACGTCTAAGTTTATACCTGGGTCTAAATTTAGATGTCTAATAGACGTCTATATTTAGACCTTAACGGCCGGCAAAAGTAGTGAAAAACTGACCTTAACGGCCGTCAAAAGTAGTGAAAAACTGATTGTCTCACTGCCTCTGGGGCTTGAGTTCTGTTCTGATGCTCTGCATTTTTTGTGAAATTTAGACCCAGGTATAAACTTAGACTCTATTAGACGTATATTAGACGTCTAGTCTAAGTTTAGACGTCTACAAAACTTGCATATCTATACCTCTGGTAGACCATTTTTTATACGTATAAACTTAGACGTCTAGTATAAGTTTAGACGTATATTAGACGTCTAATATACCTAAAAATGTTTGCTGGGTAGTGAAAACAACAGATCTACAAGCACAGCGTCGTGTGCTTGTTTTCACTAGTTTAAATCATTTTTAAAATAAAAAATGCTAAACGAACGGTTTTGGACATACAGGGTTTCCACCCGACAACGACACAATGCTTTTCAACAGGGAGTGGTTTCAGCATTGTCAGAATCCGCCCTCTTAGGTAGAATTAAACTTCGGATGTGATCGTACACTTCAGCCATATTTTAGCTTGTAGATCTGAATTAGTTTAGATTTTTTTCCCCTCCACAGTCCAAGGAGTGGCTTTGTGTGTCCAAGGAGTGGCTTTGTGTGTCCCCCATGTCCATATATGGTCATTTCAGTCCAGAATGAATGGGTTTTATCTGTCCGTAAATGTGTGTTCCCTCATGTCCATATATGGTCATTTCAGTGTAGAATGAACAGGTTTTATCTGTCCGTAAATGTGTGTCCCATGTGTGTCCCCTCATGTCCATATATGGTCATTTCAGTCCAGAATGAACAGGTTTTATCTGTCCCGTACGTCCAGAATATGTGTGTAGTGTCCGTCCCGGTCTGATGATTGGATGATTAAAAATGTCCAATGAGACCATACTTTGAGGATTGGTCAAGCTTCACATGACAATTCGGCCCTTCAGATAAAATCATTCATTCATTCAGAATTCAGAATTCTTAAGCTCTAGAACACATAGAATAAAAGTTCACCGCTTCACTTCAAACCAAGGTTTGATTTTTTTCTTTAACCTATAGTAACAATAATACTTTTTCTAATTCTTTTGACATACAAGGTTTCCATCCGACAGCAGCGACATCTTAATCCAAGCCCCAGCTGCAGGCGGCTCAGAATGAACAGCTGGGCCCTGGGCCTATACGTCACTCTATACCGCACAGAAGGTGAGATGTGTCTGCTTCCTTATAGCAGTGGTTCTCAACCTGTGGGTCGGGACCACCAGGGGGATCCCCACACATTATTTTGGGGCGTCTCCAGAGGATCGATTGACTTAATGTGCAACATTGTTTTTCTCACTCAACAGTAAACCAACATAAAATGTATAGACTATAGAGGGTATCTGCACATTTCTAAAGTGACAATTTAAGGACTTTTTAATTCCTCTAAAATGAGAAATTAAACATTGGTCAAATTGTCAAATATTAGAAGCAGAAATTGTGAAAACAGCCGATCTACTGTGAGCATGTAGATCTGCTATTTTCACAATAGAACCTTGTTGTACAAAATGTAATTCCTCAACTCTTAGTGCTCGTCATGGTGGGGGGGGGGGGGGGGGGTCCCCAGTTAAAATTAATTTGAAAAGAACCACTGCCTTATAGGACAGGGGTGGGCAATTATTTTTTCCATGGGGCCACATGAACAACAGAAAATATTGTGGAGGGCCGGGCAAAAAGGCAGTGCTCCCCGCAAGATGTGCTCCCCACAAACTAAACACACAGCTTTACCTCCGACTTCAGTAAATAAATACTTAGCAGTCCAATTTTGGGTTGAAAACCCGGCATTCGGCATCGACTTTTCTTTTTTTAGACACTTTAGCCATTTTTGATGGGTAAGGTAAGGCAGGTGGTCTTGACTTGTGACCAGTCTGACCACCTGCTTGTTATTGAGACAACATCCAATGATCACGCACACGTGCTGATGTACGCATTGCGTCCATATGTACGTGAATAAAATACTTAAAAGTAAAAGAAATGCAGCTTCCATGAAGTAAAATTATTAAATTTGTTTATTTTGTAATTTGGACCGGACGGCCGGTCAGAGTGGCTTCACTATGCCCAGGTCTGTTATAGGAGGACATGTTATGACCAGGGGCATAGTTCCACCGATTTAAAACGAATCCAATACGGAACTAAAACTTCCTATGTTTGGCCGCTAGTTGCGCTGTTTTCCCCCCCGCGAGGTACCAAAAAGAATTTGTCTACATTGGACCCCATTCGTTTTGATTTTCTAACCTTAATAAACGTTGTCATAAATACTTTATGGTTCCTGTCGCTAGAGAAAAACTCCCTTTCAATCATCACCATGATATGCGTTTTGAGCAAATATGGTCCCATTTATGTTAAACTTGATGATAAATTTGCGGGGGGAGGGGCCAACTAAGCTGATACCAGCCGGCTGTGTTCTTCTTCGTGTGCTGTATTTCGGGAGGCTCCGACCACATTCTCCCATGTATCCCTGCGGTTCCACGTGACCGTTGGCAGCCAATAGCATTCCTTATGATTCCTGGGGTACCTTTCAAACAATGATGGCGACACCCATACAAGGGACAAAAAAAAACTAATTTGCGCTGCATAGAAAGCAATGGCGTCGCACCGTCCATATTTAGTCTATGGTTATGACCATAGACTATAAAATGACATGGACAGTGTCGTGCCCGTTGCTTTCTACAGACCATAAAGGAAGCCTATTTTGCTGCAAATTAAAAAATCGCCATATTTCTATATCCGGTCCAGAAATGCTAACAGTAGTGAATCAAGGCAATGCTATTGGCTGCAACCTGCAGCGAGGTCGAGTAGACAACACCTCACAGCGCGAGGCGTTGTGAGCTTAGATCTGCTATTTTTGGCTAAAGTTCTCAAAATATGGATGCTAGGGTTCAAGTGGTTAATATAAAAAAGGTGGGGAAAAACAACTTTCTATCACACAAAGATTTGGAGGACCCCCTGTAGTAACTCTGAGGACCTCCTAGGGGTCCCGGACCCCCTATTGAAGACCCCTGCACTAAACAAATAGTAGCAGATCCACAAGCTCAAAACGTGCAGTGCAGTGCAGTGCAGTGCAGGCACCAGGATGGATTGTAACCCATGCAGGCTATTTAATTTTATCTTCAAATATTTTAAATGTAATTTAAATAAAGTCAGCATGAGGTGAGACTGCACTGTTATATTACACACATGTTTTGAGAGATCACAAACTGTCCTCAAAGTGATCATGTACCTGCAAATGAATGCCTTTACAATATAACCAATCTTGTAATCAGTCATCTCCGCATACAGAGATTCCGAACCTTTCGTGCCGGATCCGAAAAACTGTGTATCGGGTCGGGTCGAGGCCTAGCTAAGAACGTAGGCAAAGGTCTGAGCTGTCTGTGTGCGAAATGTGGAGTCTGTAGCACCAACCATGTGCTGTCAGGGCTCTTTCATGCGATTCGGGCCAATTTGGATTCGGCGTCCATTGGCTTCAATTAGTAGTCAGGACTCCGCATATGGAGATTCCGAACCTTTCGCGTTGGTTCCGGAAAACCGCATATCGGGTCGGGTCGAGGCCTAGCTAAGAACGTAGGCATAGGTCAGAGCTATCTGCGTGTGAAATTTGGAGTCTGTAGAACCAACCATGTGCTGTCAGGGCTCTTTCGTGCAATTCGGCCTCGGCTTCAAATAGTAGTCACGATGCCAAAGTTTTTTTAGCCATCTGCAAAATAATGCCTTTCTTCACATAAAGGTGTCTTCTAACACCTCTCAATTAAATTCAACCTCTCCAACTGATCTCCTCTGGTAAACTTAGTGGGAGCCCATTAAAGTAGAGAATGACTAATTTCCGACCCAACCTTTTTGTCCGTCTTTCAGCGGGTAAGGGCTAAATTGGGAGGGCAGCTACCCACGTTGCCCAGTGCTGACGCTTCCGCTGGAGGAAACTTGGTGGGAGCCAATCAAACTTGAGAAAACCCGATGTGAAACACAGAGGGAATATTAATAATTGGCTCTATGCATGCAACTATTCTGCGTTTGGCTCTGATGGGCTGCAGCTCCACTTCAAGGTTCTCGTCTTATCACTCTCTGACTCTCTGGTGTTGTGTGTCAAGCACTGAGCTAGCCCTAGAATGTCTCAGATTTTCGGTCGATTGACACTTTGCTTTAATCCCTGAGTTTTCCTATAATGCCTGTTTTTTTATGTAAAACATTAAAACAACTTTAATATTTAGAAGTTATAAGCAGCGTTTGTGTGTGCTTTGTGATCTGGGAGTTGTGGAGGATGAGTTTCATTTTGTTTTTCACTGTCTGCTGTATCATGACTTAAGAAATGTCTTATTTGGAAAAGATGCAAGCCAAGAATCCAGATTTGTTTTGGATGTCTGAATGTTCCATGTTACGCTGGCTGTTCACTAAGGAAGTTTTTGTTTTAGCAAAATTCATAGAGAAGGCATGGCAGTTGTGTTGGAGAACATTGTATCCGTAAATAACGGCATGGACAATCATTAAGTTTTTCTTTTGCATTTTTTTGTGTGTGGTTTATCTTGGTGTATGTATGTACTATGTTTGTGAGTGTCTTGTAAGCCCGTACGGGCTGGGCATTGTCTGGTGCAGGACACTTTAATAAAAATCTATCTATCTATCTATCTATCTATCTATCTATCTATCTATCTATCTATCTATCTATCTATCTATCTATCTATCTATCTATAAAACTTGACTCCTGTTTGAAAATGGTCAGAAACATTCTATGGGAGGTCTATTTGGTGATTTGGTGATTGACATCACAAAAGTATAGGCAAAAATATGCTGAAAAGCAAAATCAGACATATTTTGGCAGCCATCTTGAAATACATGGCTGCCATCTTTAATTTTCAAGTGGCCCGGTCGGTTTCTTAAATTGAAGAGTGGCCTCCAAAGATGATGTGTACCAATTCTCACGCTTGTATCACCAAGTGAACGATTCTCCGAAAATACTGCTGTTAGCCGCTGCACTATGATGGACACTCACATTCTCAGGATGAGCGCTCAGATGCAGGCACATGCACACATAGACATCAAACGGGGCTTGAGCCCCTGCCCTTTTACCCACCTGTAAAAAGTGCCCTCTCCAGACCATGAATGCAGTTTTTTACTATAGTGAAAGAAATGCAAATGCCCTCTTTCCATGCCATACCTGAAGGCAGCACTCAAGAGAATTGCCTGGTCCAAACTCTCTTGAACTTGAATGCAGGATCTTATGTTGAAAGAATTGCCCTCTCTGTGTAGAAATCCATGCCGTTAAGCCATCTCCAGCAGTCACTTGATAATGCTTAGTTTAGTGTGGTATCAAGCATCGAAAATAGCCGACCTCCAAACTTGGAGCTTGGAGGTCTGCTATTTTCAATATTTTCACCAAAAGGCCCTTTTAGAGATTTCAGCCCCTGCCTCTCTGACATTCTCTGCACGTCCCTGCTCGGATCTATTGTTGGGAGAAAAACAAGAGGAAACCAAGTAGGCTAAATAGAGCAGATTTAAAGGAATAGTTCACCCCCAGGTGTCATGGTGTGTGAATTAAGAAGGGAATATCTTAAAAGGTCCTGGAATAAATTCCTTACCAAAACATTTCTTCACCAATGTGTTTGTAAAGGTGTCTAGTAACATATCTCACAAAGACTGAAATTCAGTTTCCCTAGGAGAATCCGTTACAGCTGATGGAAGTTGGAGTCCCATTAAATTAACTATACAGGATAAAACACGACAAAATATATATGCTTTAAGTAGCATGTGAGGGGTAAAACTAGGGGTTTTTAATGATTCTGAATCCATTGCAAGCATTTGTTTTGCACAAAAAACATTCCTTGGGGTAGAAACAGCCCCCATACAATTAATGTTTAGTGATGAGTCACCACTTTTCAAGGTTTTGTGGGAGCCGCCTTGACCCCAAGGAATGTTTTCCGTTTTGGTAAGGAATTTATTCCAGGATATGACACTATTTCTGAAGATATTCCCTTCTTGAATGGGTGAATGTAATGCACAATCTCTGTAGGTTAAAGGCGATATATAAATGCACCATTTACCATTTTGTGTCTCCATAGGGAACCACTGCTGGTCATCAAACTATTGTCTTAGGAATGTGCACAACATCAAGGAAATATCCATGAATTCAAGTCTCCATGGGGTGAGTAATAGATAGAGAAAATTATATTTTGCAGGTGAACTATCCCTTTAAGCAGTTAAAGGATCTATTACCAGGGGTCTTCAACGTTTTCAGGCCAAGGACCCCTTAGTTGAGAGAGAGATGAAGCAGGGACCCCCACAACCTTTTCAGATATTCCATATAGTTTCATTGTTTGACAGCACAATCATCAGTGTATTTTGGATTCATGTCAATTTGTGTTTTCAGATATTTAACCACTTGAGCCGTCAATACTTAATAAAATTGACCTTTCGCTCTTTGCCGAAAATAGCCGATCTACAAGCTGACAACGCCTCGTGAGCTTGTAGATCTGCTATTTTTGGCTAAAGTTCTATGGACACTAGGGTTCAAGTGGTTAATATAAAAAAGGAGGAAAAAAGGTTTCTATCCCACAAAGATTTTGAGAACCCCCTCTACTGACTCTGAGGACCCCCTAGGGGTCCCGGACGAAGACCCTTGATCTATACTGTATATACGATCATTCTCCTCACTGATAAATGTCAGACTGTTAGTGGTCGGAAACGGAAAGAAAATCAATGTCTCCATCTGCAGCCCCAAAGCTTCTTAGCGGAAATGAGGCTGGGCTGGTTTAAATAAGGACCTCCTGGCTGTGTGATGTTGACTGAATGATGGCCAGTAGGAAGGCAGAGTATTAAAGGGTCACTTCACCTCTGGGACAACCCTATCCTATTGTATTGTTGTTTGGGACACGATCAACACAATCCTGAGTTATTTTTTGTGTTCAATCTGTGTTTTTAGATATTTTAGTATTTCAGCATGACTAGTGATGCATTTTGCATCATCAGTAATGCGTTTTGCATCATATGATGGAAAACGCATCACTAGTAAGCCTTCTGCATTCACGGAGCTTCTCAGATTGGATGGCCTTTCCATGTTCCCCCAGTCAGTGTTCTTTGTTGGAAAGATGAAAGCAAGCATAACCCAAAGACAATATTACATGTTTACATAACTGTTAGGGGTCCCGCCTGTGACCCCAGGTGTATGGCACCCTGTCTTTTGGGACCCTGTGCACTGTGTCTGCTGAGTGGAGAGAGAGAGGCATCCAGCTCCAAGATGGCCTTGGACTGGAGATGACTCATCAAATGCAGCTGGCCACGCTAACGAGCTGTTATCTTCTCTCTGTCTGGGAAACCAACCTTGGACTGAGCGTGAGTGAGACAGGTGCCCGTCCCTCCCTAACGTTCGGGCCGTGCTGTTATCTCTTATCACGTCAACATGAGATATGACATCCTGGGAGAGAGGTGTTTCCCAGAAGCTTCTGATGTGAGAACGGACGACTCCCCAACCTGGCATGGATGGGGGAGTCTAGCCTGACCTTCACCGTCTCGATTATGAAAGGATGTGCGTGTTAGTGCATGCAGAAGTGCGTGAGAGCGTGCAAACGTGTGTGTGCTAAAATATGTTCTGTGTGTAAATCACGTCACTGTGACTGCAACGGACTACTGTATAAAGGAGACTGCTTCGTGTCTCCTGTTTAGTCTGAGTTGTTCTTGTGTCTTTTTGTAGAGTTGAGTTGTTGCAGCTATCCCCGGCCCGTTAGGGGTCGGGGATGGACCTTTTTGTACTTAGTGCAATTTCTGCACCACTTGTTCCTGTACTTAGAGAGACTTTGACTCTGTTAGATTCTCTGTTTTTAGTCAAGTACTTATATCGTACTTCTCTCTTTCCCTACGGGGAAGGCTGCACTCATGGGAGGAAGGTTTTGAACACCTTCAGGCACTCGAATCATCTCCTGGCTGTGGGACTGAGTGAGGCTTTTGGTAAGAATCAACAAGAGTGTTTTCTTAGGTAAAAGTCTTTTCACCTTCTCAGAAGCCAACTCAGCGCGTGCTGAGTTGGTGGGCGAGCTTGGCAGAATATAAGTACAAATCTCCAAACCCCTTAAACCGGATGAACTGATGTTCACACTGGACGGTTTGTACTAATAAGTCAAGCGGCGTCGCTCCCGAGCCCCTGGTGAGAGCTAGGTGTCAGACTCATACTTTACATGGTCTTTGTGGTTTGCATTCTCCATTCAGACCTAAGGTCTACATTTCTAAAGTAAGGTGCATATCTTGGTCTCTAAAATAAATAGTCGCTGTAGAAAGTAATAATATTCACCAGTTAAAGAGGGTCTCATTGATAGCTCAGCTTTTATTCAGAGAAGTGTAATTATGTTAGTGTTAAATAAGTATATGTAATGTAAATATGTAAATATGTATATGTATATGTGTAATAATAGGTTTACACAAACAAGGAAGGTTATTAAACCTGTTTGTGAACTTACATAGGTTTACACAAATGGGAAACTATTTGTGAACTTAGTACACCTACATAGGTTTACACAAATGGGAAACTGTTTGTGAACTTAATACACTTAATGGGTTTACACAAATGAGAAATTGTTTGTGAACTTAAAGGTATAGTGTAGTGTTAGTGATAGTGTTTTGTTAAAAAAGATCTGGTAACTTCTTGGGCTTAGGACCTGAGGAGGGTTCCGGACGGCGTCGGGGGGTCCCCTAATAGGTGAAGGGGTATCTAGTAACTCGGAGCTCATTACATGGCGTCCCTGGGTGGGCTCGATTGATTATTGATTATTGATTAGTAATTAATTTATTATAGGCATAATGTTATTGATTAGTAATTGATTAATTATAGGCATAATATTATTGATTAGTAATTGATTAATTATAGGCATAATATTATTGATTAGTAATTGATTAATTATAGGCATAATATTATTGATTAGTAATAAATTAATTATAGGCATAATTGATTGATTAAATTCGTGTCCACTGCCACATAAAGAATAGCCGAGAGACCCTTGGAGTATAGTTATTTACTACAGAAGTAAAGGATAGTTAATATTATCAAGGCTTAAGTGTTTTTTATTCACAAAACTCCCCAGAGCGTCGGAGATTTTGAACATAGTGAAGTGGAGGTCGGTGTGTACAGCCGACGGCCAGTTCGGTAAAAACATCTCCATCAGGAACTAGATAAAATAGCAGTTGAGAACATCTAATAATATTTTAACGACTTTGCGACCAACCTAAGTTATATGGGCGTGGACTCGCCAATCCCACCGCCGCAAATAACTACCTCAATAACTACCTCTTAGATAATGCTACCTCAGGGAGCGGTCGGCAGGGCGAGCCCACATTGGCTCAGCTTAGGTTGGAGAACTCGGTAATAGTACATATTGACCAAGTTCGCAAGACCAGGTGAGCACTGAGAAATGGCCGAAGCTTCGGTTTTACACCCCTAGTTAGGCATGGAGAGGTTGCGCCAAGGCATGGGACAGGTAACTGTTGTTCTCGTAAGGAGATGCCCTTTGCCTTGGAGTGTGCCAGACATGAAGTGTTGATCTGTGTAGCGCCAGGACGGTCCCCGCCACCTGGGGACAGTGGAGTTGGAAAGAGTGCCAGCGCCGGTTAGGCGTATCCGATGGTGTGGTGAAGTTGGCCAGGGAAGGCTTCACGCAAGCCTCTCCTTCGCCCTGGTGGCGAGGCCTTTACCTTTGGGCCCAAGGAGGGGCCCAGGGGATGTTGAGCATTGGTTTGCCCGCGGTGCTACGTCCTGTATGGACTGTGCATCGTCCTGGCAGCCTATCCTGTTATGGCCGCTGAAGCTGTGGTCAGATGTTCTTGCTCATGGTTGGGCATTGCCCTGGCCGAATGCAAATGCCAGAGGGGGTGTTAGGGGTCCTGACTGTGACCCCAAGAATATGGCCCCCTGTCCTTTGAAACCATATGCACTGTATGTACTGCATAGAAGGAGAAACACGACCAGATCATTCGCCGGTGGGACATGGAAGATGACGTCCTCTTCGGTACGGACCCTGTGGAGCCTGGCTTGCTCACTGAGGACCCGCCGGAGGAGAACCGGAGTGGCTCTGTCACTCCGGCACCTATGGATGAGCCTGTTGAGCTTCCTGGACCCTCTGATGGGGTCTGGGAGTGCAATCATGCCTGCATTAGAGTCTCTGTCTGACGATGAGGACTCTAATATGCCAAGACTGCAGTTTTATGGCACCAATGGCCATAAACTCAGAGATGATGATCTTAAGTTCCCCCAGAATTGGGAGGAGATTGTGGGTATCCGAAGAGGACACCTGCCCCGGAGGGAGCCGTTCATGATGCCCCCCTGGGATGACTACTGGGTGATGAAAGCCGCTTCCATCAAGACATCTGTGATCCTCACACGCCTGGTCGGAGACAACTGGCGCTCCATCAACCCCGCCTGTGTGTCCATCTTTAAAGTCACGGAGGAACAGGTGCGTTCCCAGCACGGCATGGTGTGGGCTACCGTCGAGACACAGGCGGCTGGCCAGAACCGTTTCGGCTGTCTGGGGGCTGTCTTTGGATCTGAGGGAAGTTGGCTGAGCCCCAACTGGGGATTCGGAAGATCGCCCGAGACACTTCACTCTACCCACCTGACTCCGTGGTGGCTGCGGATGAGAGGATCCAGGGTGCCAGAGGGGGTGTTAGGGGTCCCGCCTGTGACCCCAGGTGTATGGCACCCTGTCTTTTGGAACCCTGTGCACTGTGTCTGCTGAGTGGAGAGAGAGAGGCATCCAGCTCCAAGATGGCCTTGGACTGGAGATGACTCATCAAATGCAGCTGGCCACGCTAACGAGCTGTTATCTTCTCTCTGTCTGGGAAACCAACCTTGGACTGAGCGTGAGTGAGACAGGTGCCCGTCCCTCCCTAACGTTCGGGCCGTGCTGTTATCTCTTATCACGTCAACATGAGATATGACATCCTGGGAGAGAGGTGTTTCCCAGAAGCTTCTGATGTGAGAACGGACGACTCCCCAACCTGGCATGGATGGGGGAGTCTAGCCTGACCTTCACCGTCTCGATTATGAAAGGATGTGCGTGTTAGTGCATGCAGAAGTGCGCGAGAGCGTGCAAACGTGTGTGTGCTAAAATATGTTCTGTGTGTAAATCACGTCACTGTGACTGCAACGGACTACTGTATAAAGGAGACTGCTTCGTGTCTCCTGTTTAGTCTGAGTTGTTCTTGTGTCTTTTTGTAGAGTTGAGTTGTTGCAGCTATCCCCGGCCCGTTAGGGGTCGGGGATGGACCTTTTTGTACTTAGTGCAATTTCTGCACCACTTGTTCCTGTACTTAGAGAGACTTTGACTCTGTTAGATTCTCTGTTTTTAGTCAAGTACTTATATCGTACTTCTTCATTATTTCATTGCCAATTACTGTATTGGTGGTTTTATATTTTGTAACTGTTTTTACCAGTAAAGCTTTTTATTATTCACTCTTATCTGGTGTCTGTCTGAACTCATTTTTTAAGAGTTTACAACTTTTTAAGGTCTGACTTTCTCTCTTTCCCTACGGGGAAGGCTGCACTCATGGGAGGAAGGTTTTGAACACCTTCAGGCACTCGAATCATCTCCTGGCTGTGGGACTGAGTGAGGCTTTTGGTAAGAATCAACAAGAGTGTTTTCTTAGGTAAAAGTCTTTTCACCTTCTCAGAAGCCAACTCAGCGCGTGCTGAGTTGGTGGGCGAGCTTGGCAGAATATAAGTACAAATCTCCAAACCCCTTAAACCGGATGAACTGATGTTCACACTGGACGGTTTGTACTAATAAGTCAAGCGGCGTCGCTCCCGAGCCCCTGGTGAGAGCTAGGTGTCAGACTCATACTTTACATGGTCTTTGTGGTTTGCATTCTCCATTCAGACCTAAGGTCTACATTTCTAAAGTAAGGTGCATATCTTGGTCTCTAAAATAAATAGTCGCTGTAGAAAGTAATAATATTCACCAGTTAAAGAGGGTCTCATTGATAGCTCAGCTTTTATTCAGAGAAGTGTAATTATGTTAGTGTTAAATAAGTATATGTAATGTAAATATGTAAATATGTATATGTATATGTGTAATAATAGGTTTACACAAACAAGGAAGGTTATTAAACCTGTTTGTGAACTTACATAGGTTTACACAAATGGGAAACTATTTGTGAACTTAGTACACCTACATAGGTTTACACAAATGGGAAACTGTTTGTGAACTTAATACACTTAATGGGTTTACACAAATGAGAAATTGTTTGTGAACTTAAAGGTATAGTGTAGTGTTAGTGATAGTGTTTTGTTAAAAAAGATCTGGTAACTTCTTGGGCTTAGGACCTGAGGAGGGTTCCGGACGGCGTCGGGGGGTCCCCTAATAGGTGAAGGGGTATCTAGTAACTCGGAGCTCATTACAATAACTTTCACCAATGAAAAAAGAAAACTTACAAGGAGGTTGAGGATTTTAATCTGACGGTGGTGCAATTAATGGTGGTGTAGGCTGCAAAATACAAATCTGAACAGCATCTAGAGAAGTTTAGGTTAACATTCGTCTTTGTCATTGGTGTAAAATAATAAGTACTTTTACTCAAGTACTGTACTTTTTTAAGGTAGGGGCCTATTTACTTTTTTTTTCTTCTTTTTTAAAATTTTTAGGTATTTTTTACTTTATTGGAGTAGCCTATTTGATTTCCAATTTCCAGTACTTTTACTCCACTTCATCTCAGAGGCAAATAGGCTATTACACTTTTGACTCCACTAAAATTAGGCTATTTGAAAACTTTGGTTACTAGTTTCTTTGTAGATTGTGATTTTTATTACAAAACATACATTTTCGGCTATTTGAAAATAGCCATCTGATATAGCCATAGATATTAGATCTGATATTTTCAAAGGATTTTTAGACATTAATTTTGCTACGGTCAAAGACTTGTGAATTGGGAAATGATCTGCTTCATATAGCCTACTTTCTACTTTTGGTACTTTAAGTACATTTTTATACCAATAGCTGTCTTTCACTCAAGTAAAATGTTGAATTCCACCACAGGTCTTTATATCATTGAATTGTCTCGTAGCCTAGCCAGCCCACGGACCCCAAAATAATCATATTTTAACTGGGGACCCCCCACCCACCCTGACAAGCATTAAGAGTTGAGGTGAAATATATACATTTTCACAATTTCTGTATGACCCTAAAATTTGACAATTTGACCAATGTTTAATTTGTAATTTTAGAGGTAGGCTATTAAAAAGTCCCTAAATTGTCACTTTAGAATTGTGTATATATACTCTACTTATATATATACTCTACTTCAACTTTATGTTGGTTTGTTTACTGTTAATTGAGAGAGAGAACAATGTTGCACATTAAGTTGTGGGCAGGGGCGTCAATTGGGTATGGCAGGGGTATGCAGCTGCCATACCCTGGGTCCAGGGGGGAAAATAAAAGTTACTTTTAAATATGAATCCATGAATGCCTCTTTGTCTATCTGTGCTGCTTATTATGTTGCTGAATTACAGTAAAATAACTACAAATGCAACATTTAACAAAATGGTCACTTTAACAAGGTATTATTATAATTATATTCTCCACACTTGTATTCTCCCCAGCTTGACAGAATGGTATATTCCCAGGTTCTGCAGGTCAGCTGCACAGGTGCAATGCATTATTGTTAATTGTGTTTAATAACATGCCAAGTTTAGCTGCACAATATCCAGCCCAAGAAACCGTAGAAACGGGGGGGAAATAAATAAAATGTAAAATAAATGTATCATGCCTGTTGCTAAGGTATGGCAACATGACAAGACACCAGTCATGTTGCCATACCTTAGCTTTTTCTGAACTGACGCCACTGCATCTGGGGACTCCCCCAAAATACATTTCGGGATGAGAACTACTGGCCTATACCCTTAGATAGATAGATACCTTTATTATCCCACGGGGGAAATTCAGTTGCCCAGAGGCAGCACACAAAGAAGTAAGAAAAAGAAAGAGTACTGTAGTGTACAGTCCAAAGAGCAAGCACAAAAAAAGAAAAAGAAAACCAAAGTGTCGAAAAGCTATTGCAAAAAAAGAAGAATATAAACATAAAGTACCCTTCATCCAGGCGGCGACGACAGCAGCCCACGGCCCACGGGGTCAAGGTCAGGTCAGCGGTAGCAGCTCGTATCGCATGCAGACGGTCCGCTCCGGACCCGCGGGTCCTGGAATGCAGGCAGCACCCCATGAACCACGGCGACGACCATACCTCGTTATACCTGCAGAAATGAATAACCCCACAATAAGACACTGTTCAGTGTTCAGTCAGTGCACTCTCTCACACCAGCCGACACGTGACTAAATCAACTTAGATAAGCCAAGGGATAGATTTATTTACCTGCAGCCTGGTCGGTGCGACGGTTTGCAAGCCCAGCATGCGGTTGTGAAAACCCCATTTGTGCAAGCTTGGAGCAGCAGCGGCGTCAGTTCAGAAAAAGCTAAGGTATGGCAACATGACTCTTAGCAACAGGCACGATGAAAAGAACATTTAATTATTTCCCCCTGTAGGCCAAAGGTATGGCAGCTGCCATATAGCTTGCCATACCCAATTGACGCCTCTGGCTTGGAGCTGTTATGACTGATGATGATGCTGACTTCCCCTGAAATAGACATGAAACGAGGAGGAGAAAAGGGCCATAAAAGCGAGCTCTCATCTTTCATGTTTCGTTGTTAATAATAGGCTACTTTTACTCAAATGTATAAATTCACACTGAGGATTTTAGTTTCCACTTTTTTCGGAGGCCTTAGTAGTCTATATGTAGAGCTTGGCTATGTGTGAGAACTAATAGCCTATTATAGGAATATCATTCACACATGTGAAGAGATCTCCAGACCAGGTCTCACCAGAAGCAGCCTTGACGGCGCTGTCCCTATAGCTGCCTTGAGGATTTGAAATATGAATAACGTTTTAGCTTGCTGTTGTAAGTGTGGATACATTATCTATAGCCTATAGCCACGTGTATGCTAAAGAGCAGGGGTCTTCAACAGGGGGTCCGGGACCCCTAGGGGGTCGGGGTCCTCAGAGTTACTACAGGGGGTCCTCCAAATCTTTGTGTAATAGAATGTTGTTGTTTTTTCTCCTTTTTTATATCACACACTTGAACCCTAACGTCCATATTCTGAGAACTGTCGCCAAAAATAGCAGATGCTTGTAGATCGGCTATTTTTGGCAAAGATGTTTGGTGTAGAGGGGGAAAAGAGCAGACCAAGTACAGAGTGAGTTTATATAGGTAATGTTGACTCAAGGGAGTTAATGGCAGCTCAAGTGGTTAAATATCTGAAAACACAAATTGACATAAATTGAAAATACACTGATGATTGTGCTGTCAAAAGATGAAGCTATATGGAGGTCTGTTTGTGGGGGTCCCTGCTTCATCTCTCTCTCAGTTAAGGGGTCCTTGGCCTGAAAACGTTGAAGACCCCTGCTAAAGAGTAATGACAGACTGTTGACTGCATATCATAGTGACTTCATTGAGTGCCTTCATTTGGTTACAATGCACTTGACCTTACAGACACCTGCATTTTATGACCTTTCTTTACAAAGCTCGTGGTTTCTTTCTCTTCATGAGTTCTTGCGTGTTTCGCCGAATAAATAAAATAGGTTTAACTTGACTTTGAACCGCACAAAGCATATCGTCACTGCCGGGTAGAAACCTCGTATCTCCAAGTTTCAAATGTGTACGTCTTTTGGCAAAGTAAGGTAAAGCCCTGCTTCATCATACAAGACTGTCGCACAAAACTAGTGAAAACAGCCGATCTACAAGCACGTTGTGTGCTTGTAGATCGGCTGTTTTCACTAGTTTTGTTTTTATTTTATAGATGATAAATACAAAACGAACGGTTTTGGACATACAAGGTTTCCACCCGACAACGACGATATAGTTGCTGTTTTGCCCCTGCATAAAGGTGCTAATATGAACGCTGCCTGTCAAAATGTATATATAGGACAATAAACTATTTCCTATAAGTCTACTCCGGTAGGCCTACATGATTATGAAAACGTACTGAATGAATATATACTTTATTAGCAGTTCTCCTACAAGCAAGCACAGGAGTCAGGACCTAGGCTATATAGGCATAGGCCTACAAGGTCTACTAAATAATAGGATTTAAACCCAAGAAAGCAACATGGCTTGTTTACATTGGGCTCCTTTTGAACTCCGTTCATAGAGAGACTAAATGACAGACTATACAAAAAATAAAAATAATTAATCATGTCAGAAATCAGAAATAAAAACACAAAATATTAAGGTAAACATGTGGGGGGGGCTTTGGCTTAGTTGGCTTTTTTTTTTTTTTTTTTTTTTTACAATTTTTCAAGTTGCATAACTTGTCAATATGGAAATCAAATCCAGTATAGTCTAGGCTAGACAGGGACAATTAATGGCATATTTCCTTATATTTGTGTCAGATTAATTATAGTGGCTGTGGTGCCATGCAGCAGGGTGGCTATATTAATAAGCTACTACTACGCTATTTAATTATGTTCTTTCTGTCCAAAACCAGCGCACTGACTGTCGTCACTTTGGGTGGTTAGATCTTCGTGGAGACGGAACATGAATTAATTCATTCATTCATTAGGCTACAATCATTCCAGTTGAGAGTTAATTTAATAGGAACAGACTCCTATTGGGCTAAAGCAGCAGAAATCTTGAAATATTTGTATTTCACGTCATGCATTATTGTGTCGTCACTGCAGCTTTATCATCCTCAGATTGATTGCAAAACGCTTTGGTTAAACAAACGGCTTGCATCATCACTTGAGGCCCATTACAGGGTGCCCTGCATTGCCCAATGCCATGATTATTCAGCAGCGCGTTGGTAGAGCAGTGCATTTGCAGGGTAGGCTACTCGGAAAATAAACGGATTTTCATTGTAGGTCCTCGAGATCAATTGTATGTGTAGGCTACTAAATTAGGCTATATCTGGGAGGGTTGGATTAACTTGGATACGGCATTGCACGTGTAGCATTCTATCTAATTTAAAAGCCTAATGTGTTCATGTTACCGAGACATCATCAGCCACGTACTGTAGCCTATGCTACTACTAGGCCTATTATGAGGAGTAGAGTAGACCGATCTGTGGGAGCTTATATGAGGTCTTTAATGGACACATAATTCCAGTCCAATTGCTTTCTTTCTATCTTACGGTCCACAGACAGCTCCCTGAGTCCCGCGTGCCCTTTCTGAGAGAGAGAGACAGGGGTGAAAAAGCATGTTTGTGCGCCACGGTGACGGCTCGGGTATCTAACCACCACTAACCAGTATCTCCACAGTTCCACCTTAAAAAGTTCTTCCGCTTTCCCAGACATCCCCTTTAAGAGGGCGCGTCGTTCCCCGCGGTGGCCGGCAGGGGGCAGTGATAGACTGTAAATCGTCTTTTAGAGCTGTGTGCCCAGTGTGAGAGGCACAGTGGAGGGAAAGATCACACGCATTTTGTCTGTTTTCTTTTAATGGAATTATATAGGCTTTATATATGCACAATATCTGATATCTCGTTACCGTTGCTTCGGTCTTTATCTCCACAGACATGTCAACGATATCAACAGTTGAAACGTGGATTGAAAATGGGATTTGGGATAGCCTAATAAACGTTAGCCGTTAACGTCACGTAGCCTATGGTGTTAATTCGATTTCGTTATCTCCGTTGTGCTATGGGAGGGTGTCGCTCGCCGACAGATCTACAAGCTAACATCGCGTTGCGACGCAGTGTTGGATTGCAGATTGTGTTTTTGTTGTTGGCAAGCAACACCGCCGTACGATGGCGTATACATCGGGCTTCATGTAGCCTAGTAGCCTGCCTACTGTAGGCTAAGCAGCACAGTCTGCATGCCTCCCGACGTCCAATAAAAACACCCATTTGAGATGATTGCATAACCAAAATGTATTTTATTAATTTGAAGCGGCCTACTGTTATGTTGCATCCAGGTGCCAAACAAAACGATTGTTTTATTCAAGCTATTAAAGACACATATGAAAGCCTAATAATCTATTGTTATTTTTGACGTATTTTATTATTATTTTTTATAACATAATCAGACAGAACAGTTTTAATGCCAAACTGCCTCGGGGTGAATTTAGCCCTTTGGATTTATTATAAGCAAATAATTAGGCTGTGCTTCCAAACTTTCAATAGTCCATTTCTGTATTAGCTCACACGAATAGAAAAAAGATGCTGCATGCCCATTTTCAATCAGAATTGTTACTATTTAGAGTCAGTCTTCAATGTAACCCCTCTCCCAAAATCACAAGGTTGTGAGTTGTGACTGTTATGAATACTTATTTGATCTATTTCCCCCCTAGTTGACAAAGTATTGTATAATACCTGCACCTAATCGATACTGTGTATGCAAAGCTACAGGTATAGCCTAGTAAGCCTACTAACGATTTCCAAATTTAACTTCTATTTATCTGGACACACCTTTACCATCTCAAATCAATTCAATTCAAAGGAGCTTTATTGGCATGAGAAAACATACGTTTACATTGCCAAAGCAAGTGTCACAAATACAATAAAAACTGTTGAAAATGGGGAACATATATACATTGGGAGGAGGGGGTACAGCATTGTGTAAACAGAGCTATGTTGCATTGTGACATTTTATATATCAGGGTATAAAGCTTTTGGAAGAAATAACAGCCTTATTTTTTTCTCAAAATGCATTTAAAAGTAGCAGCTTTGTTTCATACTGTATGTGCAGTAGGTCTAGATGTCAATCCATGGTTTGTAGTCCTTATGACTACAAACCAAAATCACACAGACAGGCAGTTAAAATTAAATAGTTCACAAATGAGCTGACATCACGTTGGCTATTATAATACTTCAAACACCTTGTGAACGTTGGTTGCCTTCTAAAGGCGCCTAAAGATAAATAGAACCACAACGAACTGTGGTTCTATTTAGTCTTTGGAAGGCATTTCGTTTTCAATCTTTCATTGCAGCCGTCCAGATTGTACTCTTGTCCTGGGGAAAATCTAATATAGACTTGTTTTCTTCTTCTTCTTCCAGAAGTGAAGCCCAACAAATGACAAACTTAAAACAGAGCGTGTATAGGACTATAGTGTCGACCTATCGACCACTTAAGGACGATTAAAGACAGCAAGGAACTATGATTGACCTAAATGTCAAAGTGTGGTCTATAACGATGAAAATAGAATGAACACACACACACACACACACACACACACACACACACACACACACACACACACACACACACACACACACACACATTTGAGAAAAACAGTTGAATAGCTTAAGCAAATAAACGCATCCTGACTTTTAAGGAAAATATCTCTTTGTCATTGTTTGTTTGATTAATGATTGATTACTTTATTCGCATGGAAAAGCACAGTTCCGATATTCTAGGATTTAAACCGTATACATGCATGCAAGAAATATGCTACTGATTTCATTGGTATCAGACAAATATACACAGTAGGACTACTATGCAGAAAACATCGTCAGAAATCAGGAAAAAATATATTACTGTAGCTCCATAACCCGTGATTGTAATCATTTATTTTAATTATAACACAGCTCTATTTCACACATGTTTTTTTCTCATATAGCTTTGGACAGGTTTGATGAATGATATAGCCTACAAGCATTTTCTTGTAGAGATGAGTGTGAAATAACAATATAATATAGTTTGTTATAAATTAATGTAATTTAAATGTATTGTGTGTTAAGCGGCCTTAAGTTTATTATTTAGCCTATATGCAGAGCTTAATTAGTCTACATTATTCATGTCCATACTTTTGTACATATTTTATTTGTATTGTTATATTTGTCTGATGTGGACCCCAAAGTAAACAGGCAATAGTGCTTTCTTATTGGTTTTAAATCCTATTACTGAACTGTAGGCCTACTGTCCTGTCCTGTGCTTTTCCTATGCGAACTGCTAATAAAGTATTCAATCAATCAAAAAACTTAAAGGCTATTTGACGACTCCTGCATGTGCGGGGTGATTGGATTACATTCCAAACGATCCCCGATCACACAGAACTATGAAGGGAGATCCACCGTACCGTGCAGACCTGATCAACAGACAGCCAGGGGGTCACGGCAGGGCAGGGCAGCCAAAAAAAGCCCCTTTTCCACTGGCCCAACACCACACCACACCACACCGCCCGCTTGTGCCAGGTTTTCCACTACAAGGACCTGGGTAGAGTGGTGTGAAAGTGGTACTAAACGTGGTACTAAAAAGTATCCAATCTATAGGTCTGAGCTAGGCCAAACAGGGCCAAACACTTCATGGCTGATCACTCACTGACTTTTCATTTAGACCACCAGGATATAGTTGTAATACATGATAATAGATTCTATTGTGTTATAACCACTATTATAATCTATTATAGTGTATTATAATTATCATAGTAATACATTCATACTTTATAGTGTATTGTAATCACAGTTCTAATCCATTATAGTGTATTATAATTTAGGATAGTTGTAATACAAATTTATATTGTATTATAATCACAGTTAAAAGGGTAAATTTGTTTCTTACCGATAGGGGTACTTTTGTGTAATGGAAGATGTAGATATTTTTATGCGGTGTGGTGGTGTGGTGTGGTGTGGTCTGGTGTGGTGTGGTGCTAAAGCTGCAGTCGAAAAGGGGTTTTAAGGGCCTCATTCTTTCAGAATAGGGTCTGGGCGTTATATATTTCATCGTGCGACGGCGCCGCGCGTCGAAAATAGCAGTGGTGTGTATTTACTCAAGTACTATATATTTATTTTTTTATCCCACGATTTTGTAACCCATTTTTCACCCGGTGCCAATTGCTTAAACTGTAATCCTGGGATCTGCTCTCCCTCTGCCAACCTGGGGAGAGCCCTGAACTGAGCTTCCTTCAGTGTATGCCGCTGAAGGAAGCATGCCGCTTCTTATCACCTGAAAGGGGTGAGTTTCCCCGGTTGGACATAGCTGATGTTGATGTTGCTTTTGAAACTGATATTATCCTATATAAAGTACTATGTTCTATCCGTCATGTCTTTCAATGTTATATGAGATACTTAAAGTGTGGTTCCTGTGGAAATAAGCCTCGGCTTTCTAGGATCTCCTTTTAGTTGACCTTGTACCAGTGATTTGTACTGTCATAAAACTGTACTTTTTTCTATTGCAAACTTCTAATACATTCTTCAATCAATTCAATCAATCAATGACATTCTGCCTACTTTTGGTACTTTAAGTAGCCTATTTTTCACGACAATACTTTTGTAGGCTACTTTAACTCAAGTACTCAAGTACATTTTTAATTCCGGACTTTGACTTTGCAGTGTTTATACTTTTACTTAAGTAAGAAATGTGAGTACTTTTTCCACCACTTGTTTTGTTTTGTTTTTATTTTTTTTCTTCATGACTACTTTTTCTTGTTTTTTCTCCTTTTGTTATTGATGATATCCCGCTGTGTTCTATCCGCCTGTGTCGTTCAATGTTATATGAGATACATAAAGTGGCTCCTGTGTAAATGAGCCGAAAAGCTTACTTGGGCCTCTTTTTAGTTGACCTTGTACCAGTGATTTGTACTGTCGTGAAACTGTACTTTTTCCTTTGCAACCTTGTAATAAAATCTCCATCAATCAATCAATCAGTGATGGGCAAGCTACTTGGAAAATATAGTGAGCTACACTACTAGTTACTCTTGATTAAATATAGCTACACTACAAGCTATCCCCATAGAAATGTAGCAAGTTACACTACAAGCTACAGGACAGAAATAGGTATACATCAACACTACTTTTTCTTTCTTCTTTTTTCCACCAAACAAATGGGCATGCAGGCATAAAATGCTTGCAAAAAAAAATGTTTATTATAAAACAGACGGAAACTGGAAACCTTCTGTCTGGATTTAAATTAAATGTATACCCCTCACTAATACTATTGGGGTGACTGTAATGACTGTTCTATTAATGTATTTATTCCTCCCGACCGTGATGGCCCAGCTAATTGGAAAATGTAGTAAGCTACATTACTAGTCTTGATTAAACTAAGCTCAACTACACTACAAGCTATCCCCAGAGAAATGTATCTAGTTTCCGTTACGCTACTTAGAAATGTAGTTAAGCTACATAGCTAAGCTACTTGTAGCTATCTACTGCCCATCACTGCAATCAATCAATCAATCAATCAACGACGCACAGCTCTGCCTCCATGACGCCTTGCATGGAGCCTGCAGAGAGGTCTATAGCTTGGGCTATTTCTCCTCTAAATGAGGTGGGTTGGGTTGGAGAACATGCAGCTCCTGTACGCCCAAAAGGAGCTGACGACGTTGCCACAGGGCCCCCCTATCTGCCCCCTCTTTGTTCTATAGCATGAATACCCTGCTATCTAAAAGGACTGCTGGGCGAAAAAAAAAGTTGGCTGAAACCTTAGCTGGCCGAGTTCCAGACGGTCAAGTGTCCTATTATATTTCTAGCGCAGGCAATTTAAAGGGGGAGGAGGGGGAGGGAGAGGGAGGGAGGGCACACAACACAGTGCAAAGCATAGAGAACGAACTCGTTCGTTCAGACCTGCTTTTGGACATCTCAGCGGCGTCACTTCAGAAAAAGCTAAGGTATGGCAACATGACTGGTGACACCAGTCATGCTGCCATACAGGCACGATGAAAAGTACATTTTATTATTTCTCCCTGTAGGCCAAGGTATGGCAGCTGCCATAGCTTGCCATACCCAATTGACGCCTCTGGGACATCTCTTACTGCTTATGTCACCTGCGGCAAAAGAAGCGAATAACACGCCTTTTTTCCCCTCATCAGTTTTGACATGTTGACATATAGTCCTGAAACAACATTAATAATAAGGATGTGTCTGGTCAACCGGTGGTGTGACGTGCAAGGGAGGAACTGACTCGCTATCTGTTGGCCATCAGAAGCTCAAGTGATTTATATCATTTGAAACTCACCCACAGGCCTACTACTACAACAAGGTGCGAACACAGCAAGATTTGTGAACTGTTGCGATACAAGAAGGCTGGAGAATGGAATGCAACCTCTAGCCTACAAACCACTGAGAGAGAAAAAAACAGAAATGTTGCTATTTGCTCCAAAAAGCTTCACACATACCCTGTATATACATAACAATGTGACATAGCTCTGTTTACACAATGTTGTACCCCCTTCAACTATATACGTTCCCCATTTTCAACTGTTTTTATTTTGACACTTGCTTTGGCAATAAAATGTACATGCCAATAAAGCTACTTTGAATTGAATTGAATTGATTTGATATTCTCCTCTTGCTTATGGTTCAAACTCAGTATGGCTGCATAGCTGGATTTTTTGCTTTTTTCTTTCAAGTAGTGAAAACCAAAGGGTTTTCTTTATTGAATAATTGGATGCAATGGGGCTGTAATGCAGTTAGGAACAGGTTCGGGCTATGGAACAAAAAACAATTAACCACAAAAATCTAATGTAGGCCGGGCAGAAAGAATATTGACACATGTAGCCTAAGTAAGTTGTAACTTGTAAGTAAATGCATGCTATATAGCTAGGCCTATAGCATTCATACAACTGTGTGTGTGTGTGTGTGTGTGTGTGTGTGTGTGTGTGTGTGTGTGTGTGTGTGTGTGTGTGTGTGTGTGTGTGTGTGTGTGTGTGTGTGTGTGTGTGTGTGTGTGTGTGTGTGTGTGTGTGCGTGCGCAGCCTGATTCCGTGGTATGAGGGGGGTCAAAGGTCACGGCTGGACGTGATTGTTCGCAAATCCCCACGATCATGCGAGAACGCGCACGAGCGCGCGCGCACGGGTCACGCCAGGCAAGAGTTCGTCAAACAATGATTATCTGCTCTGAACATTCTTTACGTGACGAGGCGGTCTGTTTGCGTGTTGTTATCTCTGACATCCGAGCAGCAACAGCTGACCCGTCTAAACAAGACTTTTAGTTTCAAGGCCTGCATGGTCGTCAAGGGTTTTCTGGTCAGAATTAGTTTTGTGTTCTGCAAGCCTTATTTACCGACAGTCGGCCTATATATAAATGTGAACCAAATGGACCCCTAAATGATTGTTATATTCTCCCGGAGTTGGATAAATGGTGGATACATGAAAACATATCCAGGCAGGCCTATAGGCTGATGGGTTCAGCCTCTGGCATATATGGGCTGTTAATTACATTTTTTAACATAATATGCCATTTTACAACTAAATGTAGGCCTATATAGATTCAATTAAAATACTTCCCCATGTGTTTTAATTGCTGTGAAAATATCTCCCTTGTACAAGTCTGCCATTTATCAACACACAAAAAAAGTTGTTGTTTTGTAAAATGGTTGTTTGTAGCCTAAAGTAGGCTATATAATTTAACTACCATCCCATTTTAATTGTTACAAAATAACAATCTAAGTGTGAGTGATTAGCCAAAATGTGACACCCTGATGAAGACCTCTATAGGTCAACTCAAGATACGCGTTGGTCATAACTTGGTCACTCCAAAACTTGTATTTTTTTCATCAAAGACAAAGTGCCTTGGAAATCTTTTCTTTGTAAAACTGCAGTCCACACCATTTTGGAGCTGATCAGTATTTCTTTGACAAACCCTTGTGAACAACGGCCATAATCTGCATTTAAGAATAGAATGTTTTGCTAAAAAAAATGCATATTTCTAGGATCTTTTAAACCACACAAGTGATATTCAGTCATTGTTCGTGTTTGACAATTAAAGGTCGAGGCTATAGTTTGTTCCTTTTCCTTGATGACAAAACATTTTGTTTAATATCGCTGTTTTTGTTTTTGTGTAGGCTAAATAATGTATTTATGTTTTACATCATATTGTGTCTGACGTGGCTAGAGAGAGAGCTCTCCTTTTATTTTTTTATTTTGTTTGGTTCAAACAATATCGAATTTATTCTGTGTGCTTTTTAAAGAGCCAGCCCCTAATCCGAATGCAAACAAAAGGCAGGCTTGTCAGCACAAATCAAGTGATTGGATTGGACTAGGCATTCTTAATCCTCCAACTGATTGGCAGTTCTCTCTGCGTCACAATGAGGGTGACATAATGAAGTTGAATATAGCATTTTAAAAACACGATGTGTCAACGTTTTTTTATTCGAATTGTTCAGGTGTTGCCTTGGCTTAGATTATAATAAACACAATAAGCACTTCTTACATTTGAACATGTGAATAATCATAGATTTCTAGAACTATACTCTGTGTCCAGCATGCCATTTTAGATGTTTTTTTTTTGTCCGAGTCTGATATATCTTAACTATTACAAGCTGATTTTAATTAATTAATTAATTAATTAATTAAACAATATCGTTGTATACACACAATGTATATGCTATAGGCCTAGCTATATAGCATGCATTTACTTACAAGTTACAACTTACTTACGTTTGTGTCAATATTCTTTCTGCCCGATATATTAGATTTTTGTGGATAATTGTTTTTTGTTCCATAGCCCGAACCTGTTCCTAACTGCATTACAGCCCCATTGCATCCAATTATTCAATAAAGAAAAACCTTTTGTTTTCACTACTTAAAAAAAAAAGAGCAAAAAACCCAGCTATATGCAGCCATACTGAGTTTTAACCATAAGCAAGAGGAGAATATCAAATCAATTCAATTCAATTCAAAGTAGCTTTATTGGCATGTACATTTTATTGCCAAAGCAAGTGTCAAAATAAAAACAGTTGAAAATAGGGAACAAATATACACGATATAATTAATTAATTAATTAATTAATTAACAGATTTTAATAAAACGTTATATGCACAAAAGTTGTGTGCAGAAAAATCAGTTTCAAATTGGAATGGCACCTGCATATATGGCATTTGTTTAGTATAGCCTTTTTATTTTTAATCAATCAGTCAAACTCCATCAAATATTTGTTTTACAAATATATCTCCATGGCAACATGCATGTTGCAACAGGGTGTGGACTACGATATAGAATCCTATAAAAAAATATATAAAAATGAACTCAGCAGGTGGATAAATTAACACATGCATGGGATTATAGGCCACTGCATGCCTACTGCGAGCACTGTAGCCTACTGTCTACATTACAGCATGGGTTCTTGAAGTGGAGTCCAAAAGTGTTTAACATACAACAGCCTCACAATCATTATAACCACTTTGTCCATTTGTAATTGTAACTAGGTTGGATATTCAAAAATAGCAGATCTACAAGCTCACAGTGCTCACTGCGTGCTGCACTACGATTTTATTTTTTATTTTTGTTAATATTAGAAAATGATAAAATACAAGTTTTTTTGTTTTAGTTTGTTTGTTTGTTTTACTAATCTTCTCTTTCCTATTTCAGATGGGGGTCCGCGGCCAAATACATATCAATGTGGGGGTCCTTTCTCCTTTCCTTTGACACCACAAGGTTTAAGAACCACTGTGGGGGCCGTGCAGCACTTCTTATAGTCGAGTTGAGCTTCATGACCTGCCGTCACAAATCCCCTGCTCCCTCCAGCAGCCTGGAGGACTGAGAGCCCTCTGCTTTTCCCCCTTCCTCCCAGAGCAGCCCAACTATCGCCCCGGGAAAAGCTGCGAAGAGTCGGCCTGGCCTGGGCTCAGTGGGCTGGCTGTATCAGCTCCTCTGATTGTCTCTGATTGATTGAATACTTTATAAGCAGTTCGCAAAGGAAAGGCATGTACAAGACAGTACAGTGCAGAAACAAGGTCTACAATCTATCTATAAAGTTATCTACTATTTAAACCCAAGAAAGCACTATCATGGCTTGTTTAGGTTACTCCTGTGTAAAGGTTCGCTCCTACCGGTGACTTTATTTCAAGGTCCTGCCAATTTCAATTTAATTTTCAATTCAAAGGGGCTTTATTGGCATGAGAAAACATACGTTTACATTGCCAAAGCAAGTGTCACAAACAAAATAAAAACAGTTGAAAATGTGGAACATAATGGGAGGGGGTACAGCATTGTGTAAACAGAGCTATGTCGCATTGTGACATGTTATATGTACAGGGTATAAAGCTACCACTTGACGAGAATACATCTCCCTATCATATTCTAGGGCGTACGTATATAGCCGCGGTCGCAGTGATGCGTTTGATCTGTTATTTCTGGGGAAATGATTTGGTTTAAGAAGAAACGAGAACAGACCAAGTATAGGCTATGACTGAGCCAAGTCAACACATGTCCTTCTTTACTAGAGGGGTTTAAGCTAGGGTGACCATATTTTCAGCCACTCAAACCGGGACGCAAAACACTGTTGCCTAAAATTGGGACCCTAAAAGCAATGCGCACGTTACCGCGCACGCGCGTGCCCATTCTCTAACGTTCGTGCACGCGCACACACGCACCGCAGGGTTGCAAACAGACAGTGAGTGATTGACAAACAGCCTCAGCGTTGAATTCAGACACGCAATGAATTTGTTCCTTTTTTCTGATTGGTTAGGTGAGCATGTTTTCATGAAAAGAACATGATAAATGTCTATGCAACCACTGAAAACAGCTATTATTATTTTAATTCTGGCGAAAACCGGGACAATTTTGTAGTGAATGTTGAAAACCGGGACATATTAGTGTTTTAGAGATATTTGTCGGGACACCGGGACACGTAGCTTGAAAACGGGACTGTCCCGGGTAAAACGGGACGTCTGGTCACCCTAGTTTAAGCTGTTGTTAAGAAGGTCTGTTTGTGATGAACCAGACATCAGCCAAATACTAAAAGCAGTCCCTGGTGATATCATACAGCTCATCTGGTTATCTACATTTAAATGGACTGTCCTTGGGATTAAGTGGCATAAACATAATTAGATGTAATAACACTATAATAATTAGATCTGTTTTTAATGATATAGCCTATTGGCTTTAATCTAATGAATCTAATTGTTCAACGTGCACATATTTCCCATATTTCGTGTATATCGTCGTCAGTTTTTATTAATTATTGAGCTCAGTGTATTCATGTTTGGGAGAATATAAAACAGTAGCCACGTATAGTTCATTCTCCAAGCTCCAATATGTTTTACAGTAATATAATTTAGAAAAGAAAAGAAGAAAACAAAGTTATAACTTCAAAAGACTACGGGTGGCGGACCTGGAAAGGTCTGTTGAATTTGACGTGTCGATAAAAACCTGTTAAAACAATACAGATACCTATATTTACTCCCGCGGGGGGAAATTGAGTATTTTCAGGCCAACCCAGCTGGTTCGCTGCCCGCACGGAGAGGCTACGACGCCGCGTCAACAAGATGATCACAACTGCTTTGTGAATGGAAAAGGACAGGGGTGTTAAGTAGCTTACATTTACTTGAGTACAATTTTGTACTTTAATTGAGTATTTCCAATTTCCAATACTTTTACTCCACTATACATCTCTTTCCTCCACTTCATTTGTTTGAAAACTTTTGTTACTAAACTTTAGTCCAGTGTGTAAACAAGCTGTAAAGCTTACTAGGATCTCCTTTTAATTTACCTTTTTCCAGTGAACTGTACTGGCATGATGACACTGTACTTTTTCCTATATGCAACCTTCTAATACAAATCTTCAATCAATCAGTTATACTTTGTAGATTTTGATCATTATTACAAAACATAGCCACTTAGCCATTTGAAAATAGCCGATCTACAAGCTCACAATGTGTAGAAGCATTGCGAGCTTGTAGATCAGCTATTTTATTTGTTATGTATACTTTTGAAAACTTCACTGGGACATTCTGCATAATGAGTAGCTATACTTTTACTTTTATACTTCATTTTGCATACTTTTGTACTGTTTACCCATTAACTTATGAACTATATAATTGATACTTTATAGTAAACAATATAGGGGGTCAGCATCGGCAGCAGTTAACACGGGAGCGGCCACAGACAGGCTTATGGAGCTGTAGGGAGTTTAAAAAAAACTCAGTTTTCAGCCACCGGCTCTCCTGTCTCCACATGGCCGTGTCTGAGGCTCCCTGGCCCCGGGGCCCCGTGTGAGAGGCAGCGGGGGAGAGCGGCCGGGCCGGGGGATCGCATTCCCCCTCATTTCCATCGCTGAGTGAGAAGAAGCAAAACAAAGCTGACACAAACACACAGTTGGTGGAATTAACATAGCAGGTAATGAGTTAATGAATATGTAACTGCAGTCATTAAGGCTCATGGACCTTTAGCCTGTTATCTAAACGCCAAAACGAGTCGGCGCATTACAGCGGCTATAAACCTGCCACTAATGCAATAAATGGGACAATTTATTTATCATAGAGGAAGGTTGTGGGCTGGGCCTATGATGTAGAAATGGAATTGTTCTTTATTATTTTTAAATGTAAACTACTCAGCCTATAGAAGCCTATACGCATCTAAACAAACCCTATACTTTCACGTAGGCTATCTAAAGTATGAAATGCAATATTTTTAGCAACCGTGTAGTAGATGGGTTATGCATGGCCCCCAATGTTCAGCACGTGTTTTAGGGCTATAATAGTCCTTGAAAATATGGACTCTTGTTTTAACCTGTGTGTCTTTGTGTCAAATGTGACGTCCCATGCACGCTAATGAAAAGGAAGAAAGCACTGTTACCGACCAGGCCAGTTGTATTCACACATTACGAGTAGGCCTATACGCCCGGTTTGTAAAACACCGAGAGACACATGTAGAAAGAAGAACCGTTTGAAATAAGGCTATAAATAAGACTTTTGGGGAGCTATATCTCTCGATTTGCAGCCGCCTAAAGCTGCAATTCTCTGGATCACATGTTTACAGAAACCCCGTGGACGGTTGTTAACAGACGCTTTGACCAAGATAGGCCTATATCCTCCTATACTCATCGTTTCACACCCACTTAAATGTTCGCTGAGTGTTTTGACTTGAAACGGCTCGTTATGTTAGGGGATTTTTACAATTCTTTGAAATTATGTTTTTTTTTTCTCGTGAGTGACTACGTAATGTATCAATGACATCACATGACTTTTGGATTTGTCACACACACACACACACACACACACGCGCGCACGCACGCACGCAGGCACGCGCACACACACACACACACACACACACACACACACACACACACACGCGCGCACGCACGCACGTGCACGCACGCACGCGCACAGGCATGCACATACACACTCCTGCACTTTTTTTTACTGATTATCCATAGCCTATATATATACTGTCTGACATATCTTGTAAAATTGTAAATTAATCATAACACAGTTACGATTCATCGTGCACGTTTGGAAATAAGGTGAGAGTTCTAAAACACATGTTGCTGAATCACTAGACCTATTGTTATTTTCAATAAGTCTTATTTATTTATTTATTATAACATATATACAGACTGGACAAAATATTGCACGGTTGAAATGTGAATCTCTCGTGTTTGTCCGGGGCAACTTGTATGGGTAGCTGCTTATATAGCTTGTGGACTTTGCAAGATGCCCTATAACTACCTACACCTATACAGCAGGAACTTATGGCTCTGTGTTTTGGAGCTATATGTATATGTCATTTATAGGATGCGTTTCAGACAACGGCCTTAAACTAAAGTTGTCAGTAATTAGCTTTTATACAATAACCCTGAAATCTGACGTGTGTGTGTGTGTGTGTGTGTGTGTGTGTGTGTGTGTGTGTGTGTGTGTGTGTGTGTGTGTGTGTGTGTGTGTGTGTGTGTGTGTGTGTGTGTGTGTGTGTGTGTGTGTGTGTGTGTTTGTGCGCGCGCGCGCGTGTGTGCGTGTGTGTGTCTGTGTGCGCGCGTGTGTGTCCTTTGATACACACAACATTATACAAATAAAACAACCATTCTGGTGCAGTATAGGCAAGCGCAAGGCTGTACGGTATAAATGAACGGTTGGCGCCCCATCGGAAACTGACCGATTTCTTTACTTCTTCGAGCGTTCTAATGACTTTTTAATGGTATTCAAACCCTTAAAGTTGAGAGATTGAACATACAAATCGCCCTAGCTGGCAGCTTGTATCGGCCTATAGCCTATACGTATATGTCCGTGCATGCGCTGACCCTGCACGGCGTGTGTCTGTCAGCAATGCATTTAATAACTTGGTTTCCTAAACAGAGATAGCAGAGCTGAGATATCACGTTATAAGTGCGTTAATAAATGGCCAAGCCCTTTAGGAAATTGGAGATTTATTTTCTGCTTTAATCCAGCAGTGTGGTTCAACTCGTTAAACTCTGCTCTGCTATAAGAATGAATATCTATTGTTATTCTATAGAAGTTAAGTTACAGTCTGCTGGCTGCCAATCCGCACTGGAATTTAACCCTCCAAAGCCAGCATGTCGACTCGGCAACAACAAGCAGCCGAGCCGGCCGGGGGCAGCAGAACAGAACAGGCCGAATGAGAGAGCTTTCGATCCGCGTCCCGAGGCTACAAAGCCGGCTCAGTCGGTCTGCTCTGCCCCCGTGCAGCCATAAACAACCCCTAGGCTAGCAGGGCTTTCAGCGTCGACACCGTGCATGGTTTTCAACCCTTTTCATATCAAGGAAGGACCATTATTTATTCGGCATTTGAGCCTTGCACGCACAGACCACCGTTTGATGAGATTTAGCATCTCAAACGTTGAATATTGTGTTGTCGTTGTTGAATAAGATTTTGTGCACTATTCCATGTTGTATTGATGTGGTAGCCTTTAGCCTACCTATAGGAGAGATTGTAGGCAAACGCAACGTTGATAAAAGAATAACAATTATTCTACATTCTCTAATTATGTGGACTTCTCGTAAATTAAATAATGCAGATGTTTACCAATAGTTTTACTCTTGAGAGCGTAAAATGAAACCAAATGGACCCGTAAGGGTCCATTTGGTTTCATTTTACGCTCTCAAGAGTTAAAGATCTATATAGCCTAAGGGTCCATTTGGTCACCAACTCTCCATCATTTAGCCGGGGACCACCTGGAACCCCCGCCCTCAGGGACCACCGGTGGTCCGCGGATCTATACCGGAAAGAAAGAGTCAAGTTAAACCATTGCATATGTTAGCCTAATGGGTTATTCCTTGTTGAGAACACTGAGGGGAAATCTGAGCATATCTGGTCAAATTGACACAAACCTATAGATATTATTCCAAACACAAATATCATAGTGTTTGTGCAACTCGACTCACGCCACGGCGAGTGCACTTGCCTTTATATGATGGTCACTGTAGCCTATATGTTTTATTTCATTTTTTGTATTTCTGATTCCCATGACTGATTTGACGACGTTGATGTCTGATTTGCATATTGTCGTACTCGTACTATAGGCTATATTTGTCTGTCATTTAATGTCTCATTCTCAATGAATGAGTAGCCTACAGACATGAGGGCCCGGATGTAAACAAGCCCGCGCAGTGCTTTCGTGGGTGTGCTTTCGTGGGTTTAATCTATCCGTCTTTTCCTATAGGCCTATGCAAACTGCTAATAAAGTATTCAATCAATCACGAATTAAGCCTTCTTCAATATAAATGGCAATCAATACAGACCCATATAGACTCTTTTATAGGCTAAATAATATGTTGTTGTCAAAACTCACCGTATCTAGCTCGAAAGTGTGTAATAACAGTTATAACCATGCAATAACCCCAACTACGAAAGCTGCAGTTCTCTGGTTTAGACTAGTCCATATAAAGACTCTCTCTGCACTAATAAACTACAGCACACACTGACACCTGTTTTGTAAGTGGGTGTTTGTGTGTGTGTGCGTGCGTGCGCACGAGCACGCTCACGTGCGGTTTGCCTGCCGTTGCATCGAGGGGCTAAAAGGCGCTATAAAGACCAACCAACTCGTGTCCTCTGTCCTAAAAGCCCTTTGTAGTGGGCTGGGGTTCATTCCCTATACGTTCCCTGGGAATTTTAGCATAGCCAGTTTGACGTATAGCCATATAGGCCATGGAAAGTGCTGATTCTTCAATGATATTTGCATGCTTTTTTGCGCGGAACATAAAGTTTGGTGCAGCTTCCAACGTTCTTCAGTCTGTGTGTTGTATGTAGGCTAACGTTAATGTGGGCTGCGGTTTGTTTCCTCTAAAAAAGCTGTTGCGACAAAAGAAGGCTAGAAACACAACCACCCTAAGGACTACAAACCATGGATTGACATCTAGACCTACTGCACATACAGTATGAAACAGAGCTGATACATTTAAATGCATATTGAGGAAAATAATGCTGCTATTTGTACCCTGTATATATTTAAAATGTCACAATGCGACATAGCTCTGTTTACACAATGCTGTACCCCCTCCAACTGTATAGATGTTCCCCATTTTCAACTGTTTTTATTGTATTTGTGATACTTGCTTTGGCAATGTAAACGTATGTTTCCTCATGCCAATAAAGCTCCTTTGAATTGAAATTGAATTGAATTGTAAGCACTATATAACAGAATGTAAGCACTAACACTCATAGCCTCGAACATGCAAGGTAATCCACTATTATTCCAATGTAGACTAAAACTATGGCATCCCAAGAGGGTGAGTTTTCTCGCATTTTAAAATATATAGCTTGGAAAATATAGCTGCACATACATTTTGAGAGAATGACTAAAATGTAATTTTAGTAATTTGTCTAATTATGTAAACATGTTACCTAATGCCCATGCAGTGCATGGTCTGTCTGTGTGTGTGTGTGTGTGTGTGTGTGTGTGTGTGTGTGTGTGTGTGTGTGTGTGTGTGTGTGTGTGTGTGTGTGTGTGTGTGTGTGTGTGTGTGTGTGTGTGTGTGTGTGTGTGTGCATGCCTAAACGATTAAAACACGTTTTATATAGTGTCACATATATTGGACCCCAGCCCCATCACAGACACACACTTTTGTGTGCCCATTTAGAACAACACAGAAACTGACATGCACATAACCATGTGACAACAAAGCATTCATCTGAATTATAATAGCCTGTGTTGATAGCTTGAAGATCTGCTATTTTCACCATTTCTGTGCGACACTCTTGCACAATAAGAGTGTATAAGACGTTAATTTAAGAAACAAAACGTGTATATGCGTAAATGCTGTGCATATATAGGCTATATAGTAGGACATATTATACATTTGTAAACAGAAATAAAACAATAAATAAATATCAGATCATTGCCCGTCAAATGAATGAGAACGCAGTCTATAATATTCACACTCAGTCGCGTTTAATGAAAGCTGCTTCCATAATATTCAACAACAGAAGAGAAAGGAAGGGGAAAAGTGCTTCAAGAAATCCACCATTCAAGTTTCCTTTTCGAGTGCATTTTGTCCTGTTATTAATTATTCACAACAAAGTCAATGTACAAAAAAAAAAAAAAAAAGAAGAAAAAAAAAATAGAAAGAAAACCACAAAAATAAATATTCTGTTTCATATATATATATAATATAAACAACCAGTGACTTCTTCAAAAAATCTGTGTCAAAACCTGACCTCAAGTATCGAATAAAAAAAAGTGAAGTATAAAGGAGTGAGTGAAGGGGCTAGGAGGAGTGGAGATGTGGGGTGGGTGGGGGTCTGTAGAGCTATAGCTGCTAGTGCTACACGATGCAATTGTTTACGTTGAGGGCGTCACTGTCACACACATCTATTTGTCTTAACCGGAGGGTCCCCTCCCAACACGCCATTACCACATGCACGCCCCTCAGCGATGAATTGCAAATTTGCTGCGTGAGAATAGGCCAGTCTTATAGGGGGAGGGGGGGGGGTCCCTGTGCGTGTGTGTGTGTGTGTGTGTGTGTGTGTGTGTGTGTGTGTGTGTGTGTGTGTGTGTGTGTGTGTGTGTGTGTGTGTGTGTGTGTGTGCGCGCGCGTGTGTGTATTCTCGTGCGTGCCCCTCGCATGCATACAGACGAAAACGCAGCTTTTGGGGGCGACCCCTCTCTTCGTCCTATGCCGTAGATATGCTTTTGACACGCGGATTAGACGCTGAAAGCCTTCCCCCCTCCAGCCAACCCCAACACGCACACGCACACGCACACGCACACGCACGCACACACACACACACACACACACACACACACACACACACACACACACACACACACACATTGCACCAACAACCCTCCATTTTACAAAACCTACTGGCGAAAAAAGGACCTGATTGTTAACAACGACCAAGCCCTTTTTAGGTTGCTAAATCACATCAGGTGAAGCTTATATCTCCTCAACGGGAGCTTTTAGGCAGCAAAGTGCTTTTTTCTTCTTCCTTTTTTTCCCCGTACACTTAAAAGTAACACTCGGTCAATGTGTTGCCGAGTGAGACCTTGTATATGGGCCCTTCCGCCCTTTAATCACACAGCTAAACATCTATACCACCACATAGGCTAAACTCACGTTGATCTATTAGCAGGGCGAAAGGGAGATATTTGTACATTTCTTTACATTCACCCGTCAAATGGTCAAAATCATGACCGCAATGCAGAGCTCAGAATGACATCATGTTATGCACTGTATGTGTAAAAAATACCTGCATGTGTTCGTTTTTGCTCGTTACAAATGTAACCAAATGGAGTTACACATGGATACATCAACACTGAGTTTTTTTTTACTGGGAGCTTGTCTGTGGCACACTGCAATGATGCAAGGCACATCCATGATAAGAAAACTAAATGAAAACCCCGTTTATACCTAAAAATATCTACATTTGGATGTCAGTCATATGCGGCCTACTAAATATTCATATTTGTTCCTTTTTCCCCCTCCTCCTCCCCCATCTTTTGGTGGAGTCTGTTTTTCATTGATGCCCAGAAAAGGCAAGGCTGTTGAATGTGGGGGTCTGTGTTACAGAGCAGCGGCCATATTTCATACATGCATGTGAACATGATTTGAACACACGAAGAAAAAGCTACATTTTGACATGTCAAAAAAATGACCTTTTTCTATTTTTCAGAGAGGAGAATTTACTCATGCTATAGCCTATGGGATTGTTCGTTTTAGACACCTGATGATGCCTACATTGTCTTGTCATCCCTTAGTATAATGGGTCTGTTATCACATCCCTTAGCTACAATAAGGCTCAGTCTGGGATATCGGCTGGTTTTAGATGGTATAGGCCTTGTTTTGGGCTCCTGAGCCTACTAAACAACAAGTCCCCCTAAATCAGACACAATCCCACAATCAGCACTTTGGGAGTTATAAGAGTGAAGTTTTGGAATTACATTAACTAGACAACGTCTCAGAAAGTAGCCTAAACTTCTGTCTGCTAAAGTCGAACAATGCATGAATATAGGCTACAAATAGCAATCAAAGCTTGTCCAAATCACTATTAGCCAACTTTTTTTTTTCTCCAGACATCACTTTATGGTCTAGCCAAAAAGCCTAAAGCTGAAACCAGAACCCCCACTAGTATCAATTCAAAAGTGCAATGCAAGCCCTCATATCATTTTGTGCTTTCTGGCATTGTTGGAGTCTGTGGCCACTCCTATAGGCTACAATGTGTTACATACAGGATGTTGTTTTGGTATATTTTCCACGGGGGTCTCCTGCAGGCCATACGATATCACGCCCTCATTGTCATTCTCCACGTTATATAGCACTTAATTTGGAACAATTCACATCGTGAAACCAACGCCAACACACACACACACAGACTCACGTGGCAAATCAATGCGATATGCTCTCAAATTCTGTGAGCTAATGGATTTGTTTGTGGGGTAGGGGGGGGGGAACCCTATAAGCACTTAAACCCTGCATAACATGAGAACTAACGGCGTTGATATGAAGGCCCTGAGCTGAGCCCCCCACGCGTTTGATTGTCTGTATAATATAAGGCCTGTGTTGTGTCTGGGGCCTGTTATGGCGCTGGCTGTGTGTGTGTGTGTGTGTGTGTGTGTGTGTGTGTGTGTGTGTGTGTGTGTGTGTGTGTGTGTGTGTGTGTGTGTGTGTGTGTGTGTGTGTGTGTGTGTGTGTGTGTGCGCACACGGTCAAACATGCAAACCAACCCAGGAAATACTCAGGAGAAATCAAAACAAGACTGAAAACCAGATCACAAGCACCCCCAAAAAAAAAGACAGAGAGAGAGAGAGGAAAAAGCCACAAGCACCCGGATCCAATCCCCATGTCGTCTCTAGTGAAGGCTTAGCAGTGAACACGCTCAGACAGACCCGTGTTTTTGCTTAGAATTATGTAGACTTGAACAATTCGACGTGGAGCTGTGCTGTGAGCACATAACCATTCCATTCCACGTTACGTCAGCCATCACAACAACAAGAAAGGGGAGGAAATGAAATACACGCAGTGGCACAACAAGGGGGAAACCCTGATTTTTCTTTTCTTTTTTTTTGATTGACCAGAACCAAACTTTCCCTCACTCACTCACTCACTGCAAGCCCCCAAGACCAAAAGTGGCCTAAAATATCACATGGAATGCAGTGATTTTTTTCTTTTTTTTTACGAGGTGAGGGGTCCCCCCTTCTCCCCTCTCCCCTCAAACACAAAGCAACAACCCTGGCTGAAAAAAAAAAAAAACCCTAGGCTGCTTATACAATCCAACAGGTCGAGCACAAAAGGCGAAGTAGAAACAAATTAATTCCAGAAGAAAACAGTCAAGTAAACACATTTTTTGCAAACCCATGTAGCCTATTGCTTAGGATTTAGTAGCTTATTTAAAGGTCGTTTTCTCCAGCATAAATCCTCCACCAGTCAGTCAGTCTCACGGTGTGTGGGGGGTTTCGAGGCTCAAAAACAATCTGCTGGAGCATATCCACGAACACACTTTAAAAACAAACAACAACAACGCCGGGGAATGTAAAAAAAATCCATAGATTTGTGAAACAAACAGTGAGACAATGAGCCATCTGTGTGCTTCATGCCTCTGCCCCATTAAGACTGGCAGAATGTAGCCTATAGATTTTTCCATCGGGTTTCTTTCTACATAGAATAGCATAGAAAGCGATGGCGGCGTGTTTCTTTCTTTCTCTTTTTTTTCCTCTCCCCCTCCTCAAAGCAGAGAAAAGCCTCAGCATTTCCTGGTCCTGTGTGCGTGGTGTGGGGGAGGGAGAGGCAGAGGCTGCCCGCCCGGCTGCCATTGCCACACGGGGTGGGAGAGAGGGGGCGGCCGGGGGTCCCGCAGCGAGTTCAGGGAGTAAGCGGGGCACAGATCCCCGTCGCTACCGACAACGAGCGACGGCGGCGACGGGAAATGCGCCATGAGGCTGAAAGCTGCTTTCTTCGCCGGCGACGACGCTACACTGCCGCCGCTGCCGACCACCGCGCGCTTGCGTTTACTACTACTACTACTACTACTAGTCCCGGATAGATCCTCCGTGGAGCCCGCCTCGGAACGGGACAGGGAGCCCTTGTTGCCATCGGCCTTGGACGCGGTGTGTTTTGCCGTTTGCGACGTCCTCGGAATTCCGTTTTTCTTGCCGAGCACCAGAGTCCTGTAGTTTTTCCTGACCCTCGCGCCGTTTTTGTAGTCTCCCTGCTCCCCGGTCCACGAAGGAGCGTCTTCTTGAGTGGTCCTGCATTCCTGAGAGGGAGAGGGGGTCCCGGGGGGGCCGCCGCACGGCACCGCCAAGCTGTCCTCAATGGCTTTAGTCGTGTTGTGTTTGATGTCACCGCCACCATTGTTTTTCTCCGGGGCTGCTTTGCATTGAAACCCAGAGGTCTGGTGTGAGTGTTCGTACTCGTCGTAGTTGCTCGAGTCCTCCACTTTAATTTTCACATTCTGAAAGTTGAAGAAGTTGGGGGATGTTTTGCCTGCCCTGTCGCTGTCACAGTGCGGGGGGGCCGCGGTCACGGGAGGCTCCTCGGCTTCGGTCTTTATGCTTTTGAGCGGGGAGGGTGATTTTAGGTTGTTGTTGTTGTTGATTGTGGTTTTCACGTCGCTTTTTAGATGTGCGGCCAGCAGTGCGAGCTGCTGGTTGTCGGTGCTTTTGGAGGGCTTGGTGTCTTTGTCACCGTGGTGGGCACAGTGTGAGCTCAGTGCGTTCGGATGGCCCGGCGTCCTGCGCGGGGCAAACGTCTGGTTCCAGTTCGTGCATCGCTGCTGTGCTGCCGTGTAGAGGCTTACATCCACAGGCTGCTTAATAACTCTCTTTGGATCGCCGTGTCCTTGTGGAAAACGTTCCCTTTTCGTCTCGGCGAAAAAGCTCTTCCGAACATCGATCAACGTGAACTTCGGAGGCTGCAGACATGATGGAGCCGTTTTTTCCTTTCTGGAGTCGCTGCTAATAAAGTCACATTTTGGAGCCCTTATTTCTTGCAGTCCCAGCGCGCCCTGCGTCCTGTGTTGCTGCTGCTGTTGGTGGTGGCTGTAGTGAAAAGTAGGCTGCAGCACCAGAGGCGCTTTAGTGTTGTTGTTGATGACACTTTTGGTGAGGTTGTTGTTGTTGTTGACGGCGACCCGGGCTCGCCTGAAGCGGATGCTCTGCACCGAGACGCGGCTGGACACGGAGCTGGAGTCCGAGGGAGACGAGCTCTCCTCGTCCGAGCTGAGCTCCGAGCTCTCGGACGGACTGCAGTCATCCTCCTCGTCCTCGTCCTCGTCCTCCTCTTCCTCCTCTTCATCGGAGCTGCCAGAGTTGCTGCTTGTGGAGAAACTGGAACCGAAATCCGAATCATTGTTTGCGCTGCAGGACTCCTCCGTGTCGCTGCTGTAGCTCTCGAGGAAAGCGGTGGGCCGGTGGTGGTGGTGGTTGGGTCTGATGAGGGGATCCTGCAGGTAGAAATCGTGAGCCAAGTGAAAGGTGCCCAGAGTTGTAGTCCCGTTGCTACCGGATGATTTGGCCTTGCTGCTGCAGCACTTGGGGTGCACGAGCAGCACCGGGGGGTGGTGGTGTGTATGTGTGTGTGAGCTGCTGTGTCTGCTGCTGCTGCGGCCGCCGCCCCCCCCGTCGCGCCGCCTCCTCCTCCTGATGTGAAGTAGGTCGCTGGATGGCTGCGCCGCCGCTATGGTGGAGCTCAGCACGGGCGTCAAAGAAGCGGCGCTCCGTAAAAGCGAGTGCCTCTGGCCGAAAACCGTCAGCCGGTTCCCCGGTGTCTGAGGTGTTTCATAGTTTTTAAAGGGTCTGCATTTGGACCTGGGCGCCGGATTGTTGTCCCGGCCGCGGGTTTTGCCGTAAAATTGAGGTAGTTTGGTAGTGGTGGTGGTTGTGGAGTCGGGCGAAGGCGGCGGCGGCGGGACCTCTCCTCTCCTCCTCGCCGGTTTGTTTTGGAGTGACAGGCTCGGCGGAACGCTGTGCAAACTGAGCCAAAGTTTCTCCTGTCGCCACAGCCCGGCGTGGTGCGCGTCCTGTGCGCGGGGGCCCCGGCGTGCGTCCTGCCGTCCCGGGGGAACCGGCGAAATAAGCTTCGCCTTTCTTTTGTTGGATTTCAACACGCGCTCCGTCTTGCAGGAGAAATACAGCGCCTCGACGTCCTCGCGCGATATCAGCGTGCACTTGGCGGCGTGGAAAGCGATCGAATGTATCGCTTTGAGCTTCCGCAGCTCCTCCAGGTCACAGTGGTGCTTCGTGACGTTCAGGTGGTCCATGCGCTTGTGCACGGTGGTCCGCGGGATGTTCTTCAGCAGGTCGGTGAAGACCTGCGACAGGGCGAACATTTGCTTGCCTTTGATGAGCAGGTACCCCAGTTTGACTCCCTGCATCTCCTCAAAGCCCCACTCCAGGTCCCCCATGCTTTAGTTGATCTGGGGAAGCGTGTTAATCCATGGAATATTTGTTGTGATATTATTGTCCTCTGCCCAAACGAGAAGGGGAATCGCCTGGTCAATTTCAAAGGGGGCTGCATGTAAACTCAAGGCATCCTGGTTGGTGATGATGATTGCGTCCTCACCGCTGCCTCGTCAGATTGCCAAACTTTGACATAATAAGAGTTTAAATGGAGCCGGCGGCGGTGTTCATTAATGCGTTGAATGAGCCGGCGGCGGCGGCGGCATCCAGTCTCCCGTCATCATGCCCTCCTCTTCGGCCCCGGGCTGGCATGGCATGGTGGTGGAGGAATGCGACGGATCGGTGTTTGTTCCACCAAGCCGGGGATTCTCTGCCTGCCTGCTCTCACTACCTGCCTGCCTCTGCCGGCTCCTCCACTCCCCTCTGGTCGAGAGAGCGGTATATACGAGGGGTAGGTGTACGCCACGGCGAGAGAGAGAGAGAGAGAGAGAGAGAGAGAGAGAGAGAGAGAGAGACTAACAGTGCGGAGGGAGGGAGGGGAGAGGAGAGAGAGAGAGAGAATAAGAGCTAAAATGCAGCTGGTATTCGTGCTGCCGGGTTAAGCCACAAATAAAATGACACGGGGAGGTGCTGCTCGGGCACCAGAGACACCTTCATCAATTAATGTTCCCGTGCTAGACGCTGATTGGACGGCGCTGACAGGTGATGCAATAAAAATGGATATTCAAAACCCCCCCTTTCCACTCCCCGAGTCCCCCGTTTTGCACCCCTCTTTCTCCTATAGTTCAACATTCTATAACTGAAACAATGCACCAGCGCTGCTTAAGAAGAGAATATAGCCTATATGACAAGTTCATAATGTGATAAAGAGCTTACTATAGGCCTATGCATTTTTTTTAAAGTGGACAAAGTGGTTCAGCCCTATAGCCTATATACGGATTGACGACTCTAATCGTGGGTTCATATCGAAATACACAATAGGCCTATATATCCACTCCCAATCCAACTAATTAAGCTAAATGCGTGTTTAACCTATAGGCCTATATAAGCCTACACATTGATTGTTTTACATGAGCTGCTGGGGCTGCACGCACTTTAACCGACAAGATTTTCCAACTGAAAGATCCATCCCAGTTGTTCTGTGCGGCCAAGTCACAATTAATTGTCTTTTGTTTGCTATACCCTTTCCTCCATAAGACTGTCACCATGGTCTGTGCCTGACCTATTTTATGCCTGGTATTTGTTCACACAACGTATTTCATGTAGACCTAGCCTATCCTATAGGCCTACTCGTCGTAGGACTGTTTCTTTCTGAGGAACGATGTGTTTAATTTTGTTCTAAATTCCCCACGAGAACTTTCTTGACCATTTCTACAGTGTTTTGTGCGCGTGCTTGTGGTTATAGCAGGGCGTGTGCGTGTTTTATAATTTTCTACAACAGCTCTAAACATTGGAATATATATTCATAATATATATATATATATATATATATATATATATATATATATATATATATATATATTATATGCTATCAGCACTGTGTGTGTGTGTGTGTGTGTGTGTGTGTGTGTGTGTGTGTGTGTGTGTGTGTGTGAGAGAGAGAGAGAGAGAGAGACAGACAGACAGACAGACAGACAGACAGACAGACAGACAGACAGACAGACAGACTACATTCAATATATGTGCTAATAATACGCACGTAACGCTCTATATTCTCCAGGCTCGTGGACACACATGCACGTGTATAGCCTATATTTTATGTTATCATATATCATGTCGCTGATCCATGGCCGCCCCATGCATGCTGCATGCCGGCTCCAGTGCAGCACCGTGGCCGCTTTTCACCACGGTAAAAACACAACGTGAGTGAGACTGATTAGACAGGGGGGGAAAAGCTCGTGTTTTCACGTGCTGTGGAAAAATGCACCGTCAGGGCTGCTATTCACACACAGCACAACATCCCACTACATATTATAGACTGCTGCAGCTTCCTCTCCTTTCTCCCCCATTTTAACAGTTGATGGTTTTTAGAACATGTGTTTTTTGTTTTGTTTATATATATTATTATACTTACTACTAGTCTATAGGCTGCAGAGTGCAGATAAAACTCGTCCATTTCCATCCGCGACTATGATTGTAACGTGAAAATGATTGTGTGTGATTGCAAAGAACTAATTACAAGTTGGGAATTTGAGGTTTACATGTGGTTACAGACATTTGCCACACACGCGCACGCACGCGCGCGCACACACACCCACCACACACACACACACACACACACACACACACACACACACACACACACACACACACACACACACACACACACACACACACACACACAGGCATACATACACAGTACACGTAGATATGTGTGTGCGCGCGTATGTGCACGTTTTATGCACGCACGAACACTCACGCGTGCATGAACGAAACGCAAGCTCACATGCAGGCGACAGATATGAATGAGTGAAGGAGCTTGAGCTAAAATCCACAATGATTTATTATATTATGAAGAAGATAACATAATAATTGTTCGAACTTGTGTCAATACAGACTCATATAGCTAGTCAAATATATGAGTCAACTTAATTAGCTGAAAGTTGAAAATTTGTACTTATCGACTAATAGGCCTATATAGCCTAAAATGTAGAATCTAATATTTCCAGAAATTAAAAAGGAAATATCAATAATAGCCTATAGTGAAAGCAGATCTTGAGATCTCACAACGCCATATATATCTTGACGAGCTTGCAGCTCGGATATAGACCTATGTGCACTATATTATTTGTAATATGATTTTTAAGTAGTTATTTATATAGGCTATGCACAGGCTATGTAGTGGAGTCAAAAAGTATAGGCATATACGCATAGACTAGTACGCCTAATAGGCTACTGTCCACCACTGCTTATAGCCTATATGTGCTAATGTCCTTTGCGTTATGTTGTGAGTCCCCTCTGGTGTTTACGCAGCGCTAATCGAGCGCTCATTAAAAGCTCCCATAAGTTCATTTTGACATGACTTTGCATACAGATATATTGTAGCTATTTAGTTTGTGTGTGTACAACTTGTCTCGTATAATGCTCTCTGCAGGCCTGTCATTAATTGGGTAAAGTAGGCTAGTGGCAGGTCTACCCATTGGATTACTTTAGCCTGCAGGAATAATTATCAGTAACACACGTGCATGCGTGCGCGCAAAAACAATGGGGGAAAATAAGCAGAACAGAGCATTCATTAAACGTGAAGGATCTCGAATGTCCTTCTGATCTGTGCATCTATCTGTCTGTCTGTCTGTCTGTCTGTCTGTCTGTCTGTCTGTCTGTCTGTCTGTCTGTCTGTCTGTCTGTCTGTCTGTCTGTCTGTCTGTCCTCTATACGTACAATACACAATACTCGCACGCTTGATATACGTATATATACGCACAGCGCACACTCCTTGTTGCATGACAAACCGAATTGTTATTACAATGTTATTACGCATTTATGCTGTTATTATGTTATAAATGATAGGCAACAGTCCAGTAGTCAAGATATTGTTTATATTTCTTTCACAGTCAGGCCCACAGGTAGCCTACAAACAGTGAAATGCTAATCAACAGTGTAGACATATGCTACTTGATCTGCCATGGTGAATGCAGTGTAGCCTACCCACTATGGCCCATGCACCAACACCACAATAAAGTCTGCTATATGCATTTTATATGTATGTTAGTCCGCTACCACTTTAAGCACAAGATTGTTTATAGCGACGACACGCATTCTGGGCAATAGGTGGACTGCAGAGCCGTCGACACGAAGTGATGCAGGCATGCTATCCTCGAAGAGCGAGTAAAAATGCATTGATGTGTGTGTGTGTGCGCGTGTGTGTCCACGCGTGCGTGTCGTGTGTGCGTCCGCTGCTGCTGCTAGCGACAGCTTTGCACTACCTGGCCTCCACTAAGGGCAGGAGGACGGCATGGAAACCTTCCATTTTCCTCGCTTTGATTGCAACAAAAACATCGCTTAATTGTCACTTGTTGATATGACAGAGGCAGAGCTATGACAACGGTTCGCCTCGTGATGCCTAGTTATTGTGCGCTTAATTGTTGTAGTAGGTCTGTTCTTGTCGACAAGCGACGCCCCCGTGTCGATGTGTGTGACTATAAATGAAGCTTGAGAGGATGGACAGACAGCTGCCCCCTGGCCCAGTCAGCAGCGCTGCTCAGCAGCTTTGAGGCTCGAATCCCCGGGGGAACAGTGATCCGAAAGTGATAATAGTAGGCTACTCGCTATGCGCCATGCAGGCTATGTGTATGCCCGGCTAGAGGATGAGGAGCCACGGGGAAAGACAAGACAAAGCTCGCTTGATCCCCGGTGTTGTTGTTGCACGCACAGACACATTTCCGTCTTTCTCGTTTCGGTCACAGATTATATAATTCCCCAAAGTGGGCCTATACGTTCATGTTGTCATTGTTACTTCATTGGGTCTGATTACGTGATATATATGTTGTCACACATATCCCGGCGTATCCCTTTCTTTAAATGACCCCTGGCCCTATCACTCCATTGCAATACTTAGTGTAGCTCTATATGGTTATCTTTCATGTGATAATTGCCAATATCAATTGTGTGCATCTCGTACCAGCTGCATAGACGTTAAGGAATATGTGGAAATCATTTGTGTCATTTATTGCTGTTTGTGGAAATATGCTATAAAGGTTAAAATAGTTTGCTTGATCTTTTAAGAAATTACAGTCTACTAAAATATACAAAGTCAATACATAAAAAAATAACGATAAAGGATAGCTAATATAGGCTTAATGACTAATGATTTACTTACTCTCACTCTCTCTCTCTCTCTCACACACACACACACACACACACAACACACACGCACACACACGCACGCACGCACGCACGCACGCACGCACACACACACACACACACACACACACACACACACACACACACACACACACACACACACACACACACACACACACACACACACACACACACACACAATAGCATTTTAAATTTGATGGATTTTATGTGTCCAATAATTATTTATTGTTGCACTAATAAAATAGAATGAACTACAATATTTTTGTGTTACTTTTCTTTAAATAAAATTATATAGGCCTAAATGCTAATAAGGAAATGGCCAAAATGTGTGACAGCAAAACGCAACGCGCGGCCTTTCTTTCTTGTCAGACTTTTGTTGCATTCTTTTTCCTTCCCTTTTTTTTTTTATCCCAACCGACATTCATCATAATTAATTCACAAGAGAACAACATGGTCCATTTGAGAAGGTCCATTTTGCTACAGAATTTCAACAATTATAGCTGAGCGGTATAAAAAAAAAACAAGGCATCCCAAAAGAAGAGTCCTCGGAATACGTGAAACGTTTAAGAACTTTGTCTCTGTCATATAGGCTCCATAGGCTACTGAGTAACAGCGAGGTTCAGACTGACAATTACCGCATGACCCATGATTATTCCCTGTGAATTATAGCTGTGTGACTGGCTGCAGCTATAATATTCCAAGGTTCGAATTAAGGACTGCATACTGTCACATTACAAAACAGCCCAACACGTTATTAAAACGTACGTGCATGGGACACAAAAATATTTACATTATAGCAGCCAGGCTAGCCCATAGGCCTATGTTTTTATACGCCCGAAGCTATCAGGATTGCTGTGAAACAGGCTCCCAACTGCCTGCTTTTCATCCGCCTGAGTGCAGCCTGGACCGGGGGAGAGGAGCCGTGGCCGACCGGGAGACTGGGGAGAGAGAGAGAGAGAGAGAGAGAGTGAGAGGGAATCCTCCCCATAGCCTGCACTGTGTTGAACGACGTCTAGAACTGCATTCACACTCTGTGAAACCAGTGTTGTAAAGTAGCCTAACTAAGTACCATTTATTCAAGTTCTGTGTACTCAAGCACAATTTTGAGGTAATTGTACCTTACTGGAGTATTTCCAATTGCCAGCACTTTTATTTCTAGGCTACTCCACTACATCTCAGAGACAAATATTCTAGCCATAGGCTACAAGCTCACAATGCTTCATGCTTTGAGATCGGCTATTTTCAAAATATTTTATAGCCTACATTTTGAACTTGTAGGCTACATGTAGGGCTATTTTACTCAAGTACATTTTTAATTCCGGACTTTTACTTGTAACAGAGTTTCTACATTGCAGTATAACACGTGAGTTTTTCCACCACTGTGTGAATGAACCTCTCCTCTCCTCTCCTTTTTTTTCTTTTTTTTCTTTCTTTTTTAACCCCCGTAAATTAATGCCCTACTACAGCCTACTGGCCTACTTCATCATAGGCTATATAGCAGTGGTCTCAACCTGTGGCTCGGGACCCCCAGGGCGCCCCCAAATTATTTTGGGAGATGATTAGCTTAATGTGCAACATTGTTTTCTCACATGCAGTAAACAGACATACAGTATATGGGTATCTGCACATTTCTAAAGAGAGATATCGCAACGCATATATAGGCTACAGCCTACATATATTATATTTTTGTGTGCTTTTCACCTGACAGCGAAAACATTCATCATTCCCGCGGCTCCCTCCCGCCAGATGTAGGCTACAGGTCACAGCGCACTGAGAGCAGAGACAGAGCAGAGTGCGAGGTTTGAAGGAATTAAGAGATGACAGTAAAAGTGAGCGAAGGGTAGGCTGGTAGGTAGAGGGAATGTGTGTGTGTGTGTGTGTGTGTGTGTGTGTGTGTGTGTGTGTGTGTGTGTGTGTGTGTGTGTGTGTGTGTGTGTGCGTGTGTGTGTGTGTGTGTGTGTGTGTGTGTGTGTGTGTGTGTGTGTGTGTGTGTGTGTGTGTCGCGCGCGCGCGCGTGCGCGGGCAGTGGTGGGGGAGGGGTAAACTACGTTCACCTTTCACCCTGCCGTGTTAGGACTACTAGGCTATTTGGATTGTCGTGTGCATGCGTTGCGTAGGTTTACTCGCAAAGCTGGGCACGTGGTGGTCAAATAGGCAGTGCAGACAGTCGCAGATTTTTAACCTTTCTCGGGGACGTCGCACATAATTCAGTTAATTAATAGCAAGTGGAATGGGAATGTTATTATGTGCAATGCTGGCCGTATAGGGTTAGGGTTAACCTAACTCTGAACCAAATAAATGTCGATAAGTGAAAGTTGTTCCCACATCATGGGCACACCTTTGTCTTTATGTTCAAACTGAACATTCTCAAGAAGAACTAAGCTCTTTATATATATATATATATATATATATATATATATATATATATATATATATATATATATATATATATATATATATTAAACTCCATGATGTAGTCTACATTCTTTAACAGGCAATTCAATTCTAAAGCTTTATTGGCATGAGAAAACATACGGTACCTTTGCATTGCCAAAGCAAGTGTCAAAATAATAAAAACATATATAGAGTACTGTAAACATGCAGAGAGCTATATGTCACATTGTGTTATTATAGTGTTATGTGGCAGGGTATAGACCTAAAGCCTTTTTAAACAAATAGCAGCAATCTTACAAAAAAAAAAAAAACAGGCTCCAACCTTAGTTTTGCTATTAAGTCATCGTGGCCTCATCGGAAAACATAAAAAAAAGAATAAAAAACAAACAAACTATAGGCTTAGAAAGCACAGCCTAAAGTCAAAATCCTTGAATAGTGTTCAGTTCATTTAGCCTAACTGTAGGATCTGTAGGCCTACAAGCCTTTTGGGGAACAATGCAGTGTTCCTACATGTCATGATGACGGCCTGAACCCAAACCCTGTCACTGTGTGTATATATAGCCTACTACTACTAGCTCAGCTATACCATCCACCCATAAAACAAGGAGAGGATGCAGTTACGTGTTAGTTAGCATTAGTATCTAGGCTGCTTACACCAGGCTAACTATAGGCTTCTACTGTAAGGAAAGGGAGGGAGAGAGAGTCATAGAGAGAGAGAGAGAGAGAGAGAGAGAGAGAGAGAGAGAGAGAGAGAGAGAGAGAGAGTAGTCACTAGTCAGGAATTATTATCAGAATACCTGAAGAAAAAATGACTTGCAAAAAATCAGCTTTAAGTGCGATGTGAGGGGTCTAACTAGGTGTTTTTAATTATTCTGAATCCATTGCAAGCATTTGTTTTGCACGAAAAACATTCCTTGGACTAAAAACGGCCACCCAAAACGATGGTTTAGTGATGAGTCATCACTTTTCACAGTTTTGTCGGGTCCATTTTTAGCCCAAGGAATGTTATTTGTGCAAAACAAATGCTTGCAATGGATTCAGAATAATTAAAAACACCTAGTTTGACCCCTCACATCGCACTTAAAGCAGATTTTTCGGGAGTAATTTTTTTTCTTTATAGCAGGGGTATTCAACTAGATTAGGCAGGGGGCCACAATTGTAAAATGACTTCTAAGTCGGGGGCCACACAACTGTGCTTATGGTTAACTGTATGGATGTTTGTTGTGTGTGCTTTAGGACACAACAATGGACAGACTGTCCGTTATGGTAACTTATTAGGGCCTGCTTCATACTGCATTCATGGCTTTTGATGTTTGATAGAATCAATTCTGTGACAGTCCTTTATTAATGCACAGCCTTTGATTTGAATATTGAGAAAATAGGAAGTAGACATGTCAGTGCTCTGTGCACAGGTCCCTGCCATGGAAGTGTCTTTGTTAGAAGATAATTGGAGGCCAAGGGAAGTATTTACATGTTCATATGAAGGAAATGTTGTTTTTGAGCATCCGGCTGATAATGCACAAGCTCTTATCGAGCATTTCAATAATAGTGGAGAGCTAGCGGTGCGAGGCGTTGTGTGCTTGTAGATCTGCTGTTTTCACTACTTACTTAGTACTTGTATGATGAGGCAGGGCTTTACTTTGCGAAAGAACATACACATTTGAAACTAGGAGATACGAGGTTTCCACCCGACAACAACGATATGGAACATGGAAACAATTGATTGATTTGAAGGCCACTCAAAACCTAGAAATAGTGGGCCCTGAGTCCCACAATCCTCCCTTATTGGTTGGTTAACCATTAAAGGAGAATTTTCTACTTTTTAAAAGTATCTTTTTTTGTCATCAAAATGATGGTCCAGCAGTTGTTTTTTCAAAAGAAGCAATATATCCGGTTGTTCATCTCGCTCGATAGTCCATTTTTCACAACATTCCTGTGGCATATAATGACTATAGAGTCTGTATCCATCGTTTGTTTACATCCAGCTCCGCCATTATTGCCGCAAAGGCGTGAACTTTGAACTCCCGTTGAAATCTCGTCTCTGGTGGGACTTCCGGAGCCCTTTCACTTGCATTACAACGGAAGTCCCGCGAGAGACGAGATTTCAACGGGAGATTTCTACCAAAATAACCGGATTAACAATTCAATGCAGCAGTCCTGCATGGAGCCCTGGTCGGGTAGGACATGCGAATCCAGGGGCGTCAATTGGGTATGGCAGGGGTATGCAGCTGCCATACAAAATGGTATATTCCCAGGTTACGCAGGTCAGCTGCACAGGTGCAATGCATTATTGTTAATTGTGGCACCTTTACTAACATGCCAAGTTTAGCTGCACTTGAACAACCGTTCCAGGCTGCCATATCCAGCCCAAGAAACCGTAGAAACCAGTGTAAAAAACTGTCAAAACTCGTTTTTTTTTCAGACATCTGCGAGGCGTTGTGAGCATGTAGATCGGCTATTTTCACAATAGAACCGTGTAATACAAAATGTAATGCCTCTTTTCCATGAGGACTCCCATCTTTGCCATACCCTAGCTTTTGCTGAACTGACCCCACTGATGCGATCCAAAATGGAACATATTGCTTCTTTTCCCTGAAATTGT